>NC_045426.1:101811312-102145812 GCF_902635505.1 Sarcophilus harrisii
TATTTATTTTTAATACGAATTAAAAAAAAATTAATTCCAAATTCTTTACCTCCCACCTGCTCCTCCCCTACCCACTGAAAAGGCAAGGGATCTTATACCAATTAGCCGAGTTTTTAAAAAAAAAGCAAGAGATATAAAAGAAGTGAAACCCCTTTAATCGGCCACAATTCCAAAGCATTAGGTAATTTAACGTTGTTCCCTTTCCAAAAAGGCGTCCTTTCCTTTCCGCCAAAAAAGTGCCAGAGAGTCGGACGCCGGTACTGTAGATGGTTATTAGCCACACCCGCATTTATCTGTCACTTCCTATCCGCGCAAAGCACTGTGGGGCTCGTATTTTCTTGAAGAGGAACGTTAGTTAAAGTCTCGGATGAAAGAGCGCGCCTTGCGGCGGCCGGGCAACCCAGGCCAATCACATCAGGGCGAGTTTCCGGAAGTGACGCAATTCTCAGGGGGTGGGGAGGTGTTGCCGTTGGCGGTTCCGTTGAACCTGATCGCTTTGGGCGGTTTTTCCGAGAGAGCAAAATGGCGGCTCCCTTGTGAACTGGAATGGGTGGGGGCGGCTAAGTAGTCGTCTCGGCGGCTGCCGCCTGAGGAGAAGTGGCGGCATGTCTCTCTGAGCGGCGAAGAAAGACGCTTCTCGGGGCTCGGACTTTGCAGTTCTCGCTCTCCGTCCCTCCCCGCTGGGCTGCGGTTGCCTCCTGCGTTGGGCCTCCCTTGTGCGCCGGGCCGCGGCCGCGGAAGGAAGCAGCTGGGAATCATGAGCGCCGGCGGCGGCGGCGGCGGCGGCGGCCCCGGGGCCGGGGCCTGGAAGAAGGAACACCTATGGCATTTTTTGCTGGCTCTGGGCTTCAAGCCGGACAAGGCCGCGGCCGAAGCTGGGAAGCTCACGTCGCACACGAAGCTGGGCGTGTAAGCAGCGCGGCGGGACCGGGGTCGCGTGGGGATGGAAACGTGTTGTTTATCTCATGTATTTACTTTTGGAGGCAATCGGGGTTAAATGACCCGCATAGCTAATAAGTGTGAGTCCGATTTGAACCCAGGTCGTTCAGGCTTCGGGGCCGGTGCTCCATATACTATGACACCCAACTCCCCTTTTAGTAGTTTAATTTTTAAAACGCCTACTATGTGCCAGGCGCAGAGCTAAGGACGCTTGTCCCCCAGGACCAGGAACCCTTTGCACCCCAGTGGGGCTTCTTTATAGACTTAGTTTCATATTCCAACCCTCGCCCACGTGACTTTATTTTTTTCGGGGGAGGGGGCGCTAAAATGCTTTGATTTTGGAGTTGAAGGGTTGTCTGCTTAGACCGGATGTAGCCTTAGAACTTTGCCTCAGTTTCCTGAATTGAAAAATGCAAGGACCAAATGATGCAGCATTTGTAAGCGCTATAAGCATACTGCCCTTAGTGCTTTAGAAATTTTTTTTTCTTTAACTATAACAGCACCCTCCTTTTTCAGGGTTGTGAGGTTCAAATGAGGGAACGATTGTAAAACTCATAGCACGGTATCTGGCAAAGTAGTAGATGGTGTAGAAATGCTTGTTTCTGGTCCTCCTCAACCATAAAATGAGGTTAATAACAACAGCATCTCCCTCCCCAACACTTGTTTGTATAGCGCTTTGCACTCTGCCTGGCTTGCAGCAGGTAGGTGATATAGAAATGCAAATTGCATATTCTGCAATTCAATAATTATTATTATTATTGTTGTTGTCAAGGGAGAGAGTATTTGCAAAGAGCTTTGTACTCTCTAATACAGTATAAAAGCCCGTTACTGAAGCAAGAGATATAGAACGAAATAGGTTAGAGAACGAATCTGTAGGTTCCACTTGGAATTTCAGAGTCCCAAAATCTCAGAATTGGAAAGAACTTCAGATGCGGTGGAATTTAACCTATTCCGTAAGGTGTCCTGTTATAATCAATCTACATTTGTACTAAATAAAATGTTAGAGCTGGAAGGGATCTTAAGAGAAGATTTATTTAATCCTTATTATTTTCAGATGAAGAAAATGAAGCCCATAGAAAATAGACTAGGGTAATTCCTGTTTTAAAAGTACTTGATAGTATACAGAGTCCTGCATTGGTAAAGAAGGTTGTATGAGGATTATTTTCATTTTACTGATAAGGAAAGGGAAATTTAAAGTGGTGAAGTGAATTGTTCAGCGTAGTAAACATCAAAACCTCTGACTTCAACCCTAATGACTTTCAACACCTTGCTTTTTCCATTATGGGGCTCTGCTTCTGAAGATAGAGATGTAAGTGGCCTGGAACTTGGCCTTTCAGTGTTCCTTAGTTTTCTTTGTTTCTCTTGGTAGATACAGCATCTTAGTTGATGATTATCTTATATCAAGGACTCACAAACTTTAATAAATCTGAGGAATTTAGAGCTAATCGATCCATGCACTGATGCATTAGGCATTTTTTGGGAATTAATCTAATATTAATGGCACAAGATATTATAGATTATTTCTTTTGATCAGAATTCCCCCAAAATTCACTTAGATTTTATATATTTTACAGTCTATATGAATGAGAAATCTTAAGTTAATTTTTTTTCCTCAAAGAAGAAATTTGTAAAGCATATTGTTATTGATATTCACTAATTATTCTCTCTTATTTAAAAAACAATTAGGAGCATGTTTGACAAACCTAACAGTGATGCCTTTCACATAGTTGCCTACTTTTTGTTTAACACTTTGAATCCTTCCCATGCTAAAGAAGTATTCAGGTGAGCAAAATATTTTTTACTTTATCCATTTTTGCATATTAAATTAAAATACATGTAAATTTAATAAGTTATATAGAATTTAAAATTTTTTTGAGTAGTTATCTCAAAGCTTGTGTTTTCAGAGGATATTTAAAGCTTCAGGCAGGTACCTATGATATAAAGTTTAAGTTCCTTAATTTTGCAGAGTTAAAGTTGGGAAATGCAACTTGATTTATGTCCATGTAAAAATGTTAATTGTTCTAAAAGCAGTTCAGCAACTTTCTGATGTGACACAGGACTTTTTCTTTGAACTAACTTTGCCTGAGCATTCAATTCTAGTGCCTTGTGCCTTTTTTTTTTTTGACTTAAAATCTCCCAGATTTCACTGTCTTACTTTAATTATTTGCAATATTGAAAATTATATATTTTTGTACAGGTTCAGATTTTGGTTAATTTTATTTCACTTATAACTTTGTGTCAGAATTAAGCTCTGACCTGCAAAAGGGCAAAAGCTATTTCCTTCAGATTTAATTTTTATATAGATTGTTAGTAGTCATTTATTACGTGTCTACTATGTGTACCCCCATTACTACTGCCACCCACAGTTTACTAAATACTTGGAATGGTAATTTCTGTAAGGGTGTTTGAATTATATGTCAGAGACTTCTTCTTCTGCAACTCTATTATCGTGCCTTTTGAAAGAGAAAATATAAATGGATGAAAATTGTGGTGTATATCCTAAAAAAAGCAGAACTAGTTGCTACCTAGACAAAAATATTAAGACAGGAAATTATACTTTATATTTTGTTGTCTTCATTTAGAATATATTTTTGTAACTATGGATAAATTCTTAACTTGTTTCATAAGTATAGAGTTAAGACTTGTGGCTTCATTATTAGTCATTATTTTTTGGGACCATAATCCTTTTCAGGAGGCTAAAGCAGCCTTAGACTTATAATCCCTGATTGAGGAATTTTAGTAGTTTACTGTTATATACCACTTTGGGGGCACTGGACTTGAAATAAGAAAGAGTTGATGAATTAATTCATCTTCTTAAGTTCCAATTTGGCCTCAGATACTCATTGTGTGACCCTAGGCAAGTCACTTAACTATTAGCTTCAGTTCCTCATTTGATATTGTTTGTCCTTGATTTGTGTGTGTGAGGGCTGTGCTAGGTCATCTGCCTCACTTTCTCCTCCAGATTCATCTGGGTCCAGTGGCCAGATAAATAGATTAGGATGATTGGAGATGACTTTGGATATAGTGGGAGACTTTGACTTTTTGAAGATAAGATCTTTAACAAGTTTCAGTTTGACATAGGGGTATGCTCAACCAGCAGTTAAGTAAAAAATGAGGCAGAGAATGGCCTCTTTTACTTTAAAAAAAAAAAATTCTGTCTGAGAGAGAAAGGCATTTGCTCTGAGTCTATCAGGCCCCAATCCATGACGGAGTGGGGCTTTGCCTAGGACCTATTGTTGACCAGTCAGTGAGAGCCAGAGTGATTTGGGTTTAAAGAATGATCCTTAATTTAAAAAAAAAAAAAAACAGTTAAACTGAGACCTGTTAAAAATCTTAGCATCACTTCCCTGATGTCATGGTCGTCTTCTAGAAGGAAGGACAAACAACATTCTCATTTGTAAAATTAACTAGAGAAGAAATTGTAAAGCGCTCCATTATCTTTGCCCCAAAAACCTCTAATGGAGTCAGAAACAACTGGATAAAAATAGAATGCCTTAATGGTGTTCTAATATATGACCCTGTAGGAATCCTTATGTATGGCCCCCTGTTAATCTTTTAGTGTCCACATAGACACAGACTAATTAGAAATGCCACCAACCTTGATTGTGTTACTATTCATCTTAGACTCAATCAGGGTAAAGGATTTTTTCCCCTCTTAAATGGACTAGTCATGATTCTTTTTTTTTTTTTTTTCCCCCTTTTCCCCTTAAAAATAAAAAGATTCTGTTGGCCTCCAGTAGACCGAAAAGCTGATGCTGAATTTCGGAAACAGTGTTGTGAATGGTTGAAAAGAATTTCTGTGAGTATTCTTATTTTAAAGCTGGAAAATTTGGCTTTAGTATTTTTCAGTGGATTTTTGTTTTAACATTCTTAAAGGTATTAAGAATTTATTTGGGAAAATATTAATTGGCATAGCTTTGAATTTGTATTTTTAAAAAAATCTTCATTTTATGCACAGAAACTATTTAGGAAAGTATTTTTTTATTTAGAATTGTATTATTTCTTAGAAAACAAAACAAATAGGTAAGGAAAATTAGATCATACAAAATCTTTATTTTGTGGAGTTTGAAAGAAACTTTTCTAATGATGCAAAAGTTTTAGCTTATTTCATAAATAAGGTTGACTTGTGATTTTTCCATAATTTAGAGAAATCTCAAGACTTAATAATCTCTAGGAGATTTTGGTTCCAACACTATATGCTAGAACTTAAAAATGTATCTTATGATGCTCAGTACTGTGTTCCACAATGTGACTTTTGTCTATGAATTCTTTTGAGTTGTGTTCAATTTTATGTTTTTGTTATTAATATGACTATATGGGAAAGTTTAGCGTCTGTCAGTGTTTTTGATTTTTGTCACCTGTTGCTTTCTTTAAGCAGGGAATTGGGGAAGGGAATGAGCATTTATGTAGTACTTCTTAGGTGCCACTTATTGTGTTAAATGCTTTATTACAATTATCTCATTTGATGCTCAACAACTCTGAGGTGTAGGTGCTGTTATTGTTCCCATTTTATAGTTGTTGAAACTGAGGCAAACTTAACTAGGATCATGAAGTGTTTTAGGCCACATTAAAATATTTCTGATTCCAGGTTTAGCATTCTATCCATTGTATCACTAATTGTCTCTGCCTAAGTAGTTATAAAAAGAGTAAGGAAGCATATTAGAAAGGTGAAGAATTTGCCAAACAGGGCACCCAGAGAGTTTGTGACAGGATTAGGATTATACGTTTTTGGTACTTTTTCTTTTTCTTTTCTTTTTTTTTTTAATTCCCACATTTTTTTATTTTTGTAATCTTTCAGCATTTTTAAAAGTAGTTTTATGCTGTACTTTAAGCAAAGAAACATATGGTAGGTAGATGCTAGCATAATACTTTTTTTTTTTTTTTTTTTTTTTTTGCTGAGGCAATTGGGGTTGAGTGACTTGGCCAGGGTCACACAGCTAGGAAGTGTTAAGTGTCTGAGACCATATTTGAACTTAGGTCCTCCTGACTTCAGAGCTGGTGCTCTAGCCACTGTGCCACCTAGCTGCCCCCTAATATTCTTTTTAAGAGTAGATCTCCAAATTTAAATTCATTTTCTTTTTTTCTTTTTCTTTTTCTTTTTTTTTTTTTTTTTTTTTTTGGATGAATGTGGAAGCAGCTTTCCTCAAGTTGTTGGTTCCTTGTTTCTTTCTCCTGGTGGCTATAAGTTTGTTGATCTCATGTATTCTTTTGCAAGATTTGTGGCAGTGCAGTATATTAAAACCAACTCTGAAAGTAAGTTAAGCAAAATGGCATAATTTTAATTTTTGAGAAACAAAACAAGAACTTTGGAAGTCAATAAACAGGACAGCTTTTGTTAGCTTTGTTGGAGGAGTTCTAGGAAAATATATCAGAAACCGGGGAGAAAGTAATCTTATGCTTTTACATTAAAGTTTGTTAAGGGTTATCTTCGCTACATAAGATACCTTCATTTTACAGTTGAGAAAACTGAAAAGTCTTAGAGATTAAGGGATTTGCCTATGAGATAATACGCTTTAGAAAGTTCTTTTTAATATGCTAGGAAACTTTCATAACAGTATGAGTAGAATGTCAGGTGGTTTAAAACAGTATCATATCCTTAATGATTAGAACGGTCCAAAAATGGAATACACTGCCTTGGGGTAGTGAGTTCCCCATTATTGGAAGATTTTGGTTGATAGGGATGTGGTCCAAGGAATTCATGCTTTTGGCCAGGGATTATACCAGATAATCTGAGATCATTTCCAACTCTTGAGCTTGATAATTCTTTTTCTTGATACATAGTGCCTTTGATCATTTGCTTGTTAGCTACTACCTGTTTTGGAAATGAAAGGAGGGAAAAAATCAATATCATTTCTTTGGTTTCTTAGAGCTTTAGTTAGCTAGATAGTTAAAATGTTTTTAAGTCATATCGTTTTCATTTTTATTCATCCTATCACTATGAATAATTGAAATTTTCTTGAAATGTTTGAATAAGAGTGTTTTATGTTGCTTTTATGATAGCTATCTCAGTTAAATGCTATGTTACTAAAAGGATATTCATTTGAATACAAAGTTATTCATGACTTTTTTGTCTTTTAAAATTTAGATCCTAATTGCTTTGTAGACTTATTTAATAAAAAATTTCAAGATCCTCGTAAGTCCTTTACAAGATGCCATGTAGGACGCACCTGGTTTTTACAAATTTTACAAAAAGAAGATTCTCTGATTCGACAATACCAAGAACATTCTCAGTAAGTATTTTTGTAAAATAGAAAATTTCAATTGCCCTTCCAGTTGCATTTTAAGCCATATGTGCTTCAAAATTGTCCTTTAAATGAAATATGATAGATTAGCCAAAAAGAACTTTTTGCTGAGAGTTCCCATCAGCAGATAGTGTAGATGGGAGGCCTATATGAAAATTCATTGGAACTGGCCCTTATGCCTAACTGCTAATACTATTGTTTTTGTGTCTAATGAGAGTTAGCATGGTACAGTGGATAGAGAGTTGGACTTGTAGTCAGAAAGACTAAAGTTGAAATTCCTTCTTAGACACTTCTTAGCTGTGTAACCATGGGGAAGTCATTTAACGTTTCTGAGCCTCAGTTTCCTTATTTGTAAATTGAGTGGGATTGAATTTGTAATCTGTTAAGACCCCTTCCATCCCTCAATCTATGACATTATTATAGGAAGACCTTTAACCAGTGGCTGAGTAAAGTAGGAAGAATATATGTATTCAAGTGAATGCTAAAATCATCTTTCTGCCTGGGTGAAAAATAGAAAAACTGAGGATTGGGGATGAACAATTTTTTCCCTTGTGTTCCTTAGCATGAGAGAATTTATTTGACATTATAAATTATTTTATTTCTTTTCAGATCATTGATTAAACAAATAAGAGATTTGAATTCACAATACTCAGAATTGCAAAAATTACAAAAGTGAGTATTTTAAGTATATTTTTGTTAAGTCTGGGTTTAGTAGGTGAATTTGTTAACTAATTAAAAGAATTGACTTACAAAATCGTGTGGTTTTTGTTCTAGCTAACCAAATTATTTAATTTTTAACTAGAAAGAGCCAGAATGAAGACCAAAATAGCATATCAGACAAAGTTGAAAAGGTGAGAAGTTCATTATTTTGTTCTCTAAAAACATTTAATCTTTGCCTTATTATAGCTCTTTATATTGTTTATCATCTTTGTAAAGCTGGTTAACTATTACTTTTTCTCATTATTTTGGTATTGAGTGGTTAAAAAAACAAACATAAAAAACATATACCCTGACTA
This sequence comes from Sarcophilus harrisii, assembly GCF_902635505.1. Classification (NCBI taxonomy): domain Eukaryota; kingdom Metazoa; phylum Chordata; class Mammalia; order Dasyuromorphia; family Dasyuridae; genus Sarcophilus; species Sarcophilus harrisii. The sequence continues at coordinate 101,819,510 of NC_045426.1, forward strand.
GGGAATATTCATATATTTATGAATCTTGTGAAAGTTCATTTCCTTGATGCAGATAACCCATCTATGGTTGGCCATACAGTGCAACTAATTGTTTGTTTATTCTCATAAACTTGTTATGTTGTGTACTGCATTGTGCAGGAGGTCCTTTCTTGATTTTTCTTGACAATGAAATGTTATATATTCTCTGTCTCAGTAGTATAAAGTTCTTTTGTTAATTACAAGCTAGATTATCTTTCAGTGACTGAGAAGTACTTCTAAAAGTTGTGGCAATGCTTTCAAATTATTAAAGTGCCTTTTAAGTGTCTTCAATACTTTTAAGAAGCTTTGTCTTATTTATTCTTAGAAATAAATGGATTAATACTGTAATTTTACTTGCCTGCCCTGCATTTTTTAGACTGTTAAAATAATATTCAGTCTTTAGTCTTTAAAAAAAAAAATAATCTCTACTTTCAAAGGTTCGATTGATGTGGGCTTCTGTGATGGAAACTCTTACATTTTTGGAAAAAGAAAGAGAAGTTGTTAATTCGGTCATTACAGGTCATGTTGATCAGTATACTTTGGATGGAGCTGGTGTTACTATTAAGGTTCCAAGGCTTTTACTGGACAGAATTGAAAAACAAATGTCCCATGTAAGTTCTTCGTTCTGTACAATTTCTTAAAAATGACTTTTAACTAATTAGTTTGTCTGCTTTTATTGCTCTGATAAAATATTTGAGGCAACAGTTTTAGAAAATATTATTCTTATGATATAAGGGTTTCATTACCTAAACACATACATTGGGTAAAATTGGCTTTATTCAAGTTAATTCTTTTGAGTTGCTGCATGATAAACCCAGAGATTAGCTACTTTTACATTTTGTGATCCTGCATGAAGTTTAAACTTACTGGGTCACTTCAATACTTCTGCATCTTCTGACTCTTCCTGTATTCTTTTCGTGCACAGGAATTTCAGAATTTTTCATGTAGTTTTGAAGTTTTTTTTTTTTTTTTTAACTTAAAGTTGAATTAAATAGGTAGAACATTGAATTGCCCCCAAATGTTTTATATGCTGTTATCAGTATTATCAGTCCATAGAAGTTCTCTTCATAATATTGTTTTTTATTATTATTTGAATTATTGTATTGAAAGAGCTTGGACATGTCAAAGTTTGTTATCTATATTCAGGTAATGAATCTAGTACTAGTTCTCTCATTGATCTGGGTCTTTTTGTATATCAATATGATAACATTCAGGTAATGAAACTAGTATTTGTATTCTCATTGATTTAGTTTTTTTATATCAATATGATAATTTTCATTTAAAATGTGGATAGTATGTAATTTATTCTTGTGTACTTGTTCATTGGAAGATTGGGTGTACTTTGTATTCAAGGGGCATATTTGTGTTTTCATGTAGCCCTTGGTGGTGGTACAGGCGACTTTTTTCTGTGGTAAAAAATATAAAGAAGTATAATATGTAGCACACTTTTCACAAAATCCTCCTGTATTTACTAACACTTTCTCCCTTTCTAAAGTTATTTATAGGAAACCTTTATGAAGCTGGAAAATTGAATCTTTTAACTGTTATTCAGTTACTAAATGAAGCCCTGAAAATTTTAAAAGATGAACGTAATTGTATTGATGAAACAAGACTGACAGCAGACCTTAATTATGTTGAAAGAGAAGCCAGAATTCAGAAAAACTCATTATCATATGTGCAGCAGATGAGGTATGCAGTGGGAAAAAACATTGAGCTGGGAGGCACTAGACTTGGATTATAAGTCTTGACTCAGACTTTGACTGGCCTTGTGACTTTGAGGAAATTGCTTTGCTTATTTGAGATTGTTTGCTTATCTTGGACTAACTAGGGATCTGCCAATTTATTTTTTAAATATATTAATAACTTTTAATGTAATTTGTTTCCTTTGTAATGTATTTTATTTTATGCTTTTAAAAACGTCATTCAGAGAAAGGGGTTGTTAGGTTTTACTGGACTGCCAAAATAGTCTGTGACATAAAAAAATGTTAATAATACCTGGAGTAGGTAATTGTCAGTTTCAGCTTATTACACCCTATTTGAAGCTTAGAAAACTTAATAGGTTTTTAATATTGGGGAGGAAGTTATTGCTGTTGTTTGTCCTTCATTCTTGAAGAGGCAATGACATCAGGAAGGTGATATCATGACATGCAAATGAGTTGGACTTGAGGGGGAATCTATGCAAGGTCACCTGCCTCACTTTCTCCTCCAGAGCCATATAGATCCAGGAGGATTGGAGATGACCCTGAATGAAATGGGAGATCTTGGCCTTTTTAAACTAAGGTCTTCAACAGGTAGCAATTGAAGCAAGATAGTCTCCTTTCACCTAGTCCAGTGGTTCTCAAACTTTTGTTCTCAGTATCTTCATGTTAAAAAAACTATGGAGAATCTGTTCAAAGAGTTTTTGTTCACATGGGTTATATGTATAGCTATTTACTATATTAGAAATAAAAAATGATTTTGAATTTGTAGACCCTCTGAAAGGGTTTCAGAGACCCCAACGATTCTTTGGACTACATTTTGAAAACCACTGACCTAGTCAAAAGAAAAAAAAAATCCAATCAATCAGTCTGGGAGGGAAAGGCCCTCAGGGTTTCTAGCCAGAACACAAATGATTGCTATTTACATTCAATCTGAGTCAATGAGGACCAAAACTATGACCAAATGGGGCTTGGCCTGGAACTTATTGGTAGATAATAAGAATCAAAAATGATTGTGATTTTAAGACCTTGTCCTTAAGAAAGAAATATAGTCAGTAAATCTCAAGATACCTTGGGAGGGTTCAGAGATCTCCCCCCCCCCCAAAAAAAAACAAAAAAACATTAAAACAGTCTTTTAAGAACATCTGTAGGTAAGGGTAGGATATCCTAGATAATGTCTGTCAGTAGAATGGTTTGCTTTTGATATAGTTACAACTTGTATCAGCCTTGCCAAATAAATATATAGAATTTAGTATCCGACATTGTTTTCTTCTTAACCTATAAGAAATGTTTGAACTATTCAGTAAAATCAGTATGTTTTTTCCTTGTTTGACTTAAATTGCTCACTCAAATTTACATAGCTTTTCTCCCTCTCAAAAAAAAAAAAAAGAAAAGAAAAGAAAATGATTCTCTTAGAGTCAGGTTTTTTATAAGTGCTTATTACTTATTAAGCCTTATTATTAATAATACTATTTTAATATCTAATAATAATACTATATTGTTAACACTTATTGAAGTCAATTAAGGAAATATAGGGTGCCAATGAATTATTGTAGATAGTGAGTTAGCTAGTGAGATTCTACTCGGAATGAATATATTTGCTGTGAAATAAGATTGGAATCTCTTTTGCCTTCCCCCCAAAAAAGAGAAGTTAACTATTTACAATGTTATTTATAGATCATTCCTTTAGTTCTAAGAAATGTTATGTTGTATATTTAAAATATGTTTTTTCATGGCTTATATTTACTTTTCACAGCTTTATTTTGTACAATTTTCTCATTGTTTGCAACAGATTTTTATGATTTTTGAACAGTGTTTTGTCTATCGTAGGAATAAAATAAAAGAAGAAGCTATTTTAGTAAAGCAATCAAATACTGAGAAACAGAAAGAATGGAATAAGAAGTGGGAACAATTCCTTAATCAGACTCCTTTTAGTCTAATTAAAGATGAGACACCAGTAAGTAATACTGTTAATGTTTTTACTTTGTTTTTGTTGTTCAGTCATATTTGACTCCTTGTGAGCCAATGGACCATATTGCCCATGGGAGTTTTCTTGAAAGCAGAGATACAGGAGTCATTTGCCATTTCTTTCTGTTGTACTTTGCTGTTAAAGTATAGGTATGGGAATAATTTGTTTTTTTGCCCATTTTTTTGGAATTGGTGGGGATATAGAGATTTATTGTGTTTGAATCAGTATTTATAAGGTCTAGTGTTCAAATATAAGTTTGCTTGTATATTATCTTAAATACATAAATGCATCATGAAACAGTATAGTCATTAATTATGTTTGGCAAACTTAATCTGAGATACAGATTTTATTAGTAAAGACTTTAGTTTAAACTTTTAATATCTGAGGTACTTTTACCATTTTAAGCTTGAGGAAGAAGGAGAGAGAGGAGCAAGTAAATAAAAGTCCTATACCTCTCTGGTGGGTACTTTCCATACATATAAAAAGGAAAACTAATTTTAAAAATATTGGTAAATTTGGGTATTATAAAGAATCACTTGGAGATCAATTTAATGGAAGTATTGCAGTAGCAATAAATGAAATGTATTTATCTCAAGATGTTAATTTTGTTCATTTTAAGGCTCTGGATCTTTTACCAGCAATGTCTCCTCTTTCTTTTGATCCGGCTTCAGAAGAAGTTTATGAAAGCAGCATCTTCTTTCAATATCCCATATCACTTCCAGGTTTGTCATTCATGTGATTTTTCCTAAGACTTTTGTGGCTTTTGAAGTTTTTATTATAAATATTTTAAGCTCTTCATATTTTTCCTTGGTAAGGTTCTTGAATTATTAGGATCTGGATTAGTAATCTAAGATTTAGCTGTGACACTGATCGAAGTGCTGGTTGATATTGGGCAGGACAGATATGAGGGCAGGCAAATAGCAATGTGGTTAGCCAAAAATATCATTAAGTCAACAGATTTTAGGGTTAGAAGGGATTGAAAATAATCCTATTAAAACCCTTAATTTTGTAGATAGAAACTTAACACAGATCTACTCTAAGTGTCCAAGATGGAATTAAGTCAGGTATTTTGGTTCTTTAAGTCCTGAACTCTATCCACTACATTATAAACCTTATACATCTTATTAATGCCCTTTAGTACTGTTGTGGTATATTGTGGAAAAGACTCCTATCTCTGAAATCCTTAAATCTCTCTGGATAATTGGATAATTGTCTTCAGGGTCCTCTACCATTATCATAAAAGTTCTTGGATTCTGTGAGAAGGAATGGGCTGCATTAGAAAGACCATATTTTTTGAGGAATGAGATTGGCATGTGATCTTATTTCTTTCTCTGGATCTCTACCCCCTAATGAATTAAATTAACAGCTTTCTGTGATGATTTTCAAATCTAGCGATTGAGCTTCAATCCCACATTGACAGTTATGTGTAGGTATTTTCTATTTGGTGTCTCTTAGGAATCTCAAACTTAATGTGTACAAGACAGAGTTTATCTTCCCATTCAAATCTACTCCCTTTCTCAACTTCTTTTGAGAACACTACCATCTTCTAGTTATCCAGGTTTATAACCTTGTGTTCATCTTTGTCTCCACCATTTTCCTTCACTTTAAAAATGGTCAGTTGCCAGTTCTTGTCAATTTTGCATCTATGATACTTCGCGCACTTTTTAATTATATGACTACCAGTTTAGTTTATGCCATTATCAGTTTTCCCCTGGATTATTACAGTAGGCTTTTTTTTTTTTTTTTTAAATAATAGCTTTTTATTTTCAATTTATATGCATGGATAGTTTCCAGCATTCATCCTTGCAAAATCTTGTGTTTTACATTTTCCTTCCTCCCTTCTCTTCACCCTGCTCCCCAGACGGCAAGTAATAAAGTAAAAACATGTGCAATTCCTCTATATGTATTTCCACATTTATCATGCTGCTCAGGAAAAAAAATATGAGAAAAAAAAGAGCAAGCAAACAACAAAAAAGATGAAAATACTATGTTGTGACCCACATCACTTCCCATAGTCCTCTTTCTGGAGGCAGATGGCTCTCTCCATCACAAGTCTATTGGCATTGACCAATTTGTTTATTAATTTTTTTCATAGAACCAATTCCTTGTAATATTTATTAATTCACTGCCTTTCTTACATTTAGTTTTATTAATCTCACCTTTAATTTTCAGGGATTTCCATTGGTGTTTAATTGGGCATTTTTAATTGGTTAATTTTCTGTTTCTTTTTTTTTTTTTAAGATTGCATAGATAATTCATTGATCTACTTTTTTGTCTATTGGTATGTTTATAAATAAAAATTTTCCTCTGATTTACTGCTTTTTCTGCATACCATAAGTTTTAAAACATGTCATTCTCATTTCATTTAATAAGAGTTCATTCTCATTCCATTTAATGAAATTACTTATTTTTCTGATTTGTCTTTAACCCACTCATTCTTTGAGATTGTTATTTAGTCTCCAATTAGTTTTAAATTTTTATTTTCCATGGTGATATTTGCATTTGCTTTTCTGCATTTATTGATAGTTTTTATGGCCTAACATATGATCAGTTTTTGTAAAGGTATCTTGTACACTGAGAAAAACGATAAATACTTTTCATTTATCTCCAGATATTTATCATATTTCACTTACCTAAAATCCTATAAATCTCCTTGACTTCTTATTTATTTTTTGGTTATATTTATCTAATTCTGAGAGGGGAAGTTGAAATTCCTCATTATTATAATTCTGATACTTTTTCCACCGTTAATTCATTTCCATTTTATAGGTAAGTTCATCCCTTTTACATTCAAAGTTATAATTCCTAGTTGTATATTTCCTTCCATTCTATTTTTCCTCACTGTTTATCCTTTTCTTTTTTATTCAACCCACCTCAGAAATCTAATTTACTTCTAACTAGTTACTAACTAATTTATTACTAATTACTCTAATTTGCCCTCCTAAAAGTCCCTCTCTTATCCCCATTCACTTGTCTTTCTAATTCTATTTAAAATTAGGACTTTTTTTTTTTTACCCCACTAAAGTTATATTTTATAATGTTATTCTTTCTTTAATTTACTTCTGATGAGAATAAGATTCTTGCACTATCTGCCCTTCACTCTTTCCTTCCTTCCATTGTAACAATTTTTCCATTCATGTTATATCTCATTTTGTATGAGATAATTTGCTTCATTCACCTCTTTCTACTCAGTTTTTATTTTATTAGGATTGTTCCATCAGATCAGATCAGCCCCAAAATCTCCTTCCCAGCAGCAGCAGTGAAAAGACCATTTGGTCAGTGCTCCTGGCCTCCTTGTCTAGCAAGCACCCATTCCCCCAATCTTGCCCTGATTAGTTGCCTAGTTCCCAAACCAATGAGGACAATAGTTTCAGAAACTAAGGCTGCCTTCCACACAGCTGCTTCCAGGCTTGCTGTTTGTTGATTCTGTGGTATCTGTAAGTATTTGCAGTTCATTCTGGCCAGATTACACACCCTGAAGGTGATGTCTTTCCTCATGGTCTGTCAAATTATCTTAGGGTGGACATTTACTTTACCCTGACTTATTATTATTTCTATTGCTCTAAAATTTACTTTGAGGTGTTATTTTAAGTTATTTTAGGGGAATTTGAGAAAGCCAGATAGTTTCCTGCCTTATTCTGCCATCTTCCAGCACTTCCCTCTTTACTTACCTTTTCTGTCTCTTTAAAGAGTGTCTCTGACTCAGTCTTCCATTTAGCTTTAACTTCCTCCTGTTTTTTTTTTTTTTTTCCTTCAGTTTTAAGAGAAAGAGTTTTCAGTATTGATATGGTTAAGTTCTTAGCAGTATGTCACTGTAGTAATTGGAAAAAAAAAAGTCTTACATTTAGAGTCTTGACAAATTAAAGTGTGTAGATGGGCTAAAAATTGTAATTCTTACTATTTTCACCTTTTCCTCACCATCACTATCATTGCAGAAATGTAAGGGGATTATGCAGGACTGCAGGCCATTCCCTCCTTTTTTTTTTTCTTTTGCTTTATGAATTGCTGTATCCACCAAAATTATTACTAAGTAACCTACTGTAATGTGCCTTTCCACACTTAAAAATGGGCTTGTACTTCAAAAGCAAATGAAATCTTTTGTTCAGGCCATATTTTAAACCTTTCTGGCATAGACCTGTCAAATCTTGTCTTCTGTTGGTATTTGGCGATCACAGGGCTTTTTCTACATTCTGATGAAGTGTCAAAATAAAACAGTATTACTAAATGGGGGAGAGAAGAAGGGAGAGGGGAGGATGGCAGTTTCTGAAGAATTAAACATCATACAGAAGACAGTTGAGGAGAGGTGCGTGATGGGTATGAGTTGGTTATAACATGTTATAACAATGGGAAACTTTTAAAAGGACAATAAGAGTTATTTTAAAATGTTGATTAGAAAGAGAAAAAGGCCTGGTCATGTGGGAAGGGCAAATGGACTAGTGGACAGCCAGTATATTTACTGCGTACCCTTACAATGTTAGGAGAAAGTGAAAACCTCCAGCACAATCAAAGTGGATCCCTTCTGATGAATTTATAGGAGATCTGGACAGGAATTAGGATAAACAGACCAGAAATAGACTGAAATTAATGTAATTGGATAAAATTTGCGAATTGATGAAGTCACAGGTATATATGAGAGTATGATTATTTCCATTAGAGATTAGTTTTCTGTTTTGAAAGCCTCACTTAGTTTTAGTTACTCTGTTTTCTGTTTTATCAAATTATCTACATTACTATGTCATTTTTTGTATTGTTTTCATTCCTTTTTAAGTAAAAGTTTGAGATGCTTGGATATCTTGAGAGGCTCATTGAGTAACTAAAATATAATTAAACTATTCTTTTAGATACATCTAAGAAGGATACCCATGAAAAGTCCCACTGGAAAGATAATGATGCAGTAGGAACTATGGATGAACTAGTGAACAGGTAGAACTGATTTGCCTTTTAATTTCATTTCTCATTTTAGGATACTTTTTAAAGCAGTTTTTTGTGATAGTCTCATATTCTAATTGACTCAAGTAGTTCTTATTATTATCATATATTGGGAAAAAAGATTTAATGTCTTATGTAAGGAGATAATTTTCTTTGTTCTTTATTATAAAAAATAAGTGGGTTATTTATAATGAATATAATTTTATTTCTTGAACTGTTGAATACAAATCTTAATTGGCAGTTTATGTGTTTTAAAAATTATTCTATCATGGTAATATTTATAAATTTCTGAACCATTTGTTAGTTATTTTTGTGATTATTAGTATACATAATTGCCTTACAGTTCTGATTAGATGGAGTTTTTTGAAATTGGACAAACTAATTAATTGGGTTTTTATTATATGCAAGTAGATTATTGGCAGTCTGCTTTCAATTTCATGGCTGAGAAGAGGTTAACCATAGATAAGGTTGCAGTATATCTTTATGCAGAAGTCTAATCTGATAATTTAAAGCAAAGTAATGAAGCATTCTATTAAGACCTAATTTAGGAGTGATGAAGTTTAAATTTAAATTTAAAAAATTTTTTAAATGTTTTTGTTTCTTTCCTCCCTATTAATTAGTGAGAGGGCACCACCTACCCAACTTCATAGTGAAGAAGAAACTAATTATTTTGTCTTAAAAGATTTTATGTTGGTGTGAATACTTCATAGGGATAGTAAACTAGATACAAGTCCAAGTCCATAATGAATTTGCTTGTGACTTTGGCATTATACATTGTAAGATTTTGGTTTGACTAGTTGCTAGCAGTATTTATCCTATTCTGAAGAGTTGGAAATGAAACAGCTGACATCTTTACACTATTAAAAAATAGTTAGCATTTATGTGATACTTTAATATTTGCAAAGTACTTACAAATGCCTAATTTTTATCCTTACAATAACTCTTAGAGGTAGGTACTATTATCCCTATTTTGCAGATGAAAAAACTGAGCCAGAGAGGTTGAGGGGCATGCCCAGGGTTACATAGATAGTAAATGTCTGAGGCTGAATTTGAACTCCAATCTTCCTGACTATTTGACCATAATAATGTTCATTGAACTACCAACTTCAGATGAGATGTGCTTTGTTGTTATAGTAGGGGAAATAAGAGATGATGTTTTATACATTCAGATTATCATCAGTCTCCTACACCAAAAATTAGGTCCTTTTTGTGTTGTGACTTGTTTGAAAAGAATTTTTTTTCCTTTGGGGTTTGGGTCCTCGATAAGAGTTGAAGGATATTTGGTTCTTTGTGACAGAATAGAAAAACTAGAGTGCTATTACAGCCACAACCAATACTTGGCTCAATATCTCTACATAGCAGGTACTTAATAAATATTAGTGGAAATGAAATGAGTTTCTCAGCCTAGAGTGCAGTTCTCTTATATAAAATTCCAAAAGCTCTTTTCTCAAGAAGAGATGAGACAAAATTTTATTTTGATTCAGCAAGTCTTTGTTAAGTGTCCCATTAAATTTAAGACATGAACTCTAAGAGATGAGACAATTTTTGTTGTGGCAGAATTTTATGTTGTCAAATTGAATTTTTAATATGACAAATTCATTGAGATCTATTCTATATATTCATTTGTTGACTATAAAAGTGTGACCTTCAGTGAAAGCCTATTTGTCCCCTTTTCATACCTTTAAGAATTTGCAGAGAGTGAATGTATGTTTATGTGTAGGGGGACTTAAACTTTTAAAAAAATTTTAGGGATGGGAGAATAGACATATGAAATAATGGATCTAATTTCCTTTATAATATTTTTGTGAGCATAAACTCTGATATGAGGAACATAACTTTTTGTAGGCATTTAGAATGTATCCTTTTCAGATATCTTGAATCACTTAACTGTTAAAAAAAATTGGATTAAATATTAATACAGTACCACTTCATGAGCTCGTCTACACTTGTCTTTTGTGTATTCACTGGAGCTGTAGGAGATTCCTTGAAGAACAGGGAGATAATATATAGACAAATACTTTGCCAATTTATTTTGCTATTGTCATGGAAGTTCTTATATACAGTCCAAACATAAGAAATCATAGATTATGAGGTCCTCCAAATGTTCCGCTTTGTAGATTATAGTTGCTGTGATTGCAATGTACTTCTGAACATTGTAGAAACTCTTCAGTGAGATCTGTAAATATACAAGAGTTTGAACACTACAACAATTGGAGTGGTTTGAACATCAGTTGTATGGACAATTCAGGGGACTGTTTTGTCAACACTTTGTGTAAGGAGAGAGAGTTCAGACTGAATTAAGGCCATAATTGGACAGGATGAAGAGAGTAGATTGGCTTGGTTTGTGAAAAAGTAGTGCTTTTAGCAGCCCCAAACTTTTTCTTAAATTAGAATTCCACCTTTTTCTTAACCCAAAAAAAAAAAAAGGATTGTACAATGCCACACTCAGCCATGATAAATCAGAAGGTTTAGCATGTCAAAATTGTTCATGGGACATAACTTGAATGAATTGATGTTGGGCAGGTAGATATTGCATTAAAAAATAATGTGTTGTGTTAAGGAGAATTCAAATAGTAGTAACATTATACTATATGCTAGAGAATAGTGTTCTGGATCAAGTGGATGAACTGGGAAAGCTGGTATAGACCTGGATAACATGACATTGGAAGGTTTCAGCCAGGTGTGACCAAAGGTTTAAACATTTCATATCTCTACACCTGGGGTCTCTGGGCAGAACCACATGGATAGTGTAGTGGCTAAAGTACTATCTAGGAAGATCTGAATTCAAATAGTGCCTTAGGTACTTATTATTAGCGGCTGTTATTTATCCAGGGAATGTCACTCTTCTCTCTCCTAAATCCTAATGTTAATATATGAATAATAGTTTATACCTTGTAAGGATAAATGAGGTTAACTGAGAACTTTGGAAGCATTAAAGCATTGTACAAATGCTGACTATTAATACCTCTGCCTCATCTTTCTCTTGTGCTTTTAACGTGTGCTTTTGTTTCTTCTTTTATCTTGCTCTCATGGTAAACTGGAATTTGACAATTTGGTGCTAAGACCAAGAGCAAATCCCATCTTTTTTTATGGTTAGTATTCTTCCACTGATACTGTGTGACTGAGTCAAGGCATATCCCATTCTCTGACAAAGTTGAAAGTTATGTAAAGGACAATGGAGAGGGACATAGTAGGCAGGACTGTGTTACAATGCATTACTAATGAAGAATCAAACAGGAGCAGTAGCATAAAAGATTTCAACAGAGCAATTGGTTAACAGAAAAGAGGAGGACCATTCATTTAACAAGAATGAAGAATAACCACCGGACTCGTTGGTATCTAAGCAATATTAAGAAATCTAGAAGGTGGCTCCCAGCTTATTGGGCAGACAGGTTCTAGTTAAGAGATGAAGGAACGTTGCCCAGGATGAGAAGATGTGGATGGGTTATGATCTTTCAGAGGAGGTACATTCTTTGAGCTCTTCACTGATTAACAAAATAAATGCAGTTTTGCTAAGCACTTGGGATATAAAGTTAAAAGAAAACAACTATGCCTTTTAGAAATTTATACTGTAATACACAAGAACCATGCCATATGCAAAATGAGATGAGTACAGAAGAGAGGTCTGGGCATGAGGAATTTTGAGGAGGAAGAAATCATTTTGACTTAGAAAGCTCTAGAGAGAGACTTCATAGAAAGCTTATGATAATGAGTTGGCTCTTAAAGACAACAGGACTTTTTAACTGGAACTTAGGGCTAAAGGAACCTAAATATTCCAATAGTAAATAGACATACAATAGCATGAAAAATTGAGAGGCAGGTATAGAGGAGGACAGGATAAGAACAAAGGACAGGGAGTAGTCCAGTTTGCCAGAAAGTGAAGACCAAATTGTGGCTGACTCTGAATCCTAGAATTTAAACTTTATTTGATGAATTGACTGACCATAGAAGGTTTTTAAATAGATAAGTGCCATCACGAATATAGCATATTATTAAGATTTTGTGGGCAGCGTTTTGAAGAATATTATTAAAGAGACTAGAAGCAGGGAGTTAGGCAGCTAAAAAGTAGGAGTTGATGAAGGTTTGAAATAGGGTAGTTTAGTGGAAGTCAAAGGGTGAACCATTGTTCCTATTCCTGTAATATATATGAGAGTTTGTTATTAGCAATTGAAAGCTGATTGGATATGATGGATAAGCATGAGGGAAGAGTCAAAGAAAACAGTTTTAGAACATGAAGAATCATTGATAGGCCATTGATGTAGTGGAGCACTATGTTCAAAACCTGGTTCTCTTTCTCATGTGGCTTTGGAGAAGTCACTTTACTATTAGTTTTAATTATAGATCATTTAACTATAGATTACCCTACATAAGGTAACTGAATTTTTGAGGGTGCATAGTATAACATTAAGGCAGGAAAAGATCATCCAAAGCTAGAATATTGGAAAATATCTATGTTTAAAATTTTTTGGGAAGATAAGTCACCAGCCTGAGACAGTAAAAGATTAGAGAACTTTGTTGTAGACAAATATTTGTTATTAATTTTTGTTTCAAATGATCTTTGTTCCAAATGAAAAAAAATCTCATCAGAGTACAGACACAAAAGTTTCATTCTGGGAGGCTGATACACAAGTAGAGCAGAATTATTGCTCTAATTGTCACAAGCTCTCCCAAGATAAAATTGCCTTTTGATGACCGGGACGAATTGAGTGAAATCGTAACGGACAGATACGGGGCAGATAAATTCTTTTTAATATACAAATGAATAAATTAAATAGGACTTTTCTACTTTTTAATGGTCATTTGGTATTTTTTCCTTTAGGGCAGCTGTTCTTCCAGTGCAGGCAGATACAACATCTGATAGTAGCAGTTCACCGTTACTTGAAAAGGTACATTTTAAAAGAGTTTTGATTTAAACATAATTTTTTCATAAAATTTTCATTTATACATTGGGACTTCAGTGGTCATGTGGGTTATCCTTACCCAAATATGGATCCCTTCTATAGTGTCCAACAAGCTGGTTATCCAGCCTCTGTTAGAATAATGGACAACTCATTACTTCACAAAGCAACTCATTCAATTTATGATCAGATCTTAATTGCTAGTTAAGTGTTTCCTTATGTTGTTTTGAAGACTCATGTTTCACCATAGCACTCTTTAAACTGCGCATTCTCAGTTCCTTCAACTTATTCTTGTATGAAATGTCCTAGTTATCCTCTTGGGCATGTTTTATCAATGACCCTTTTAAAATATAGTTTTATTAAGTGCTTACTGTGTATCAGTCATTTGCTAAGTGCTAGTGCATTGTATACCTTTATTGGGAACTTAAAATCTATATTATGGAGATTTGTTTAATCAGTAAATATTTTTAAGTGCCTATTTGTGTGCATTAATTCTTTTGACTAGAACATTATATTATAGAATGCTTTTATGTATATAATTTTAAAAACCTGACTTTTTTACATATTTCCATCCTGGACTTTTTAAATTCTTAATCCCAAGTTTCAGCTAAACCATTGTATCCTGTCGAGATGTTTTTGGGGATGCCTTTTATAATCCCACATATCAGTTAGTCTTCTCAATTTGTCTTATTCCTCATATTTGATCAATTTGCCATCTATACTTTAATCCAGGTTATTGATGAAAATATAGAATTTGTCTTTGGACAAAGTTCTGATTCCATTAGTTACTTTCCGTTGATCAAATCTTGTATCCCTCAGTTATAGTTAAGGAATTTTAAATCCTCTTAGTGATCCCTACTTTGGCTTTGTGACAGAAAGTGATACTGTGAATATTGTGACATATATGGAAGCTCAGTTTCTATCTTTAACTTCCTATGACCATCTTCTTGCTTTTATAAATTTATATCAACTTCCTTATATATATGATTTTTTATCAGAGATTTGATGAAATTACTTTTCTTTATTTGTTAGTTTCCTTTTTCAAGATGCATGGACAAAAATTTTACTCCTTTTTAGATAGAATGGCTTTTTTTGTTCTTTGTGATTTCATTTATTCTTTATTTGGTTAGAAATTCTCCTGTTATCTGGAATTGCAAAAAATGCTGCCTGCTGGTCGCCTATGATTTTTTTAGAATTTTTCTAGGATCCTTTGGTATTATCATTTGTTTACAGGTTTATTGCTAGTTAACAAAGTTAAGGAGGCTCTCCATTATTTGCAAAAGTATGCTTTGGGGAAATAATACATTATCTAATTTATTTCAAAACAAAAGTTAATGTAAGCCTAATAATCACATATAATGATTAGTCTGTAAACATATTTCTCACTTTTTTTCCCAATTAAAAATAAAAAGAATTTTTAACACTAGTTAATTTTACTCTTAAATTGACAAGACTTTATTAATGATGTATCTCTAATGTAAAATTATGTGGGTAGAGGCAGCTAGGTGGTGCAGTGGATAGAGCACCAATTCTGAAATCAGGAGGACCTGAGTTCAAATCTGTCCTCAAGACACTGAACACTTCCTAGCTGTGTGATCCTGGGCAAGTCACTTGACCCCAATTGCCTCAGCTTCCTCCCCCCCCGCCCCCCCCAAATGTGGGTACTAAATTATTTGTCGTACAATTAAGGGGTGGGAGGAGAATTAGTAAAACTTTACACGTGTAATGTTTTTGTCTCCTTTAGGATGTGAAGACAAAATCTGTTAGAGATAAAGAAAAATCGATTTCTAAAAACAAAAAAAGTATCCAAATGGACAGATCTCAACCATTGTCAGCTCAGAACAGAGAAAGTTGTGTACTTCCAAAACCAATGCTAGATCCTTTCAAAAAAGAAGTAGATCATCTGGCAGAGGAGGTAAGGATAAATCTGTGTTAGAAAATCATGTATTGAATGTCTGTAGTACTGTGCTAAGTACTGTTGGCTAATGCAAATACCGTATAGTCTCTTTCCTTGAGTGGCTTATGTGCTATTTCAAGAAACCTCATTATGCTTCTAAATTTCTAAAATAATAATATATCATTTAGTGATTTTACAAATGTACAAATACAATACGAATGCAAAGAATGAAAAAAATGCAGGCTAGAGTAGTTGGGATAGGTTGAGATAGGAAATTAGGAAATAGTATTCATCTGACTTTGAAAGGATGGATAAAATTTGAAGAGAAAGAGTTGGCCTTATTAATGTTTGGCAGGAAAATGGAGAAAATACTAGTTATGGAGCCAGGATCTGGGTTTTAATTCCAACATAATCCACTTACAGCCTTTGTGACTTTGGGTAAATTACTTAACTTTTCTGGGTCTGAATTTCCTCATTTAAAAAAGTTTTAAGTGATTTTTGTTTTTTATACCACAGTTTTTTTTCAGTTACTCCTGCCTCAGAATCTTGTGACAAATAAAAAGTTAATGAAAACCAGTTAATGGGCAGCTAGATAGCACAGTGGATAGAGCACCAGCTCTTAATTCAGGAGAACCCGAATTCAAATCTGGCCTCAGACACTTAACACTTCCTAGCTGCAAGACTCTAAGCAAGTCACTTAAGTCCAATTGCCTCAGCAAAAACAAAACAAAACAAAACAAAACCAAGTTTATATAGAGAGACTAAAATCTGAGAGCATATGCAAAATTTCACACTTGGAGTCTATGACCTCTATAGAGCTGGAGCAGAGTATATTTCATAAACACATTAAGATTCTGAAACCAATACTGGTCATTGTATCTAATTTTTGATGTATTTTTGGGTTATTTTTATGTTATTTTAGTAAATATGATGTTGGGGGAAAGACCCCATTACATTAACGTTTTATGTATATTGACTTGGAAACTATAGATAGACATCTAAGATGTCTTCATTAGTTAGCTGGCAATGAGAGATGGGCATGAGAGATTGCTAGACCTAGACTTAGGAAGATCAAGTTCAGATCTGGTCTCAGATACTTAAGAGTTTGTGATCTTAGCCAAGTTGCTTAACCTTGTTGGCTTCAATTTCCTCAACTCCAGTTACAAGAAATAAAACTTAATTAGGTATAGATTTATTTTAATTATCTTAATATTATTGATTTCTTTCCTGGTAGAGGAAGAAGAGTACACTGCACAGGTCAGAATAGCAGTGTAGCTTGTGATGATCACTCTCGGTCCTACAGGGTGGATTGTGTTGACTCTTCTGGCAGTGCTCAGTGCTTCTGTTGATTATGCTATCCCTTAGAAATACTTGCTTTGCTCTAGGCATTGTACTAGGAGTTGATTTAAAATAGGAGCTAATAATCAATTAGATGAAGGATCAGTCTGTGCATGTGGGTAGTACATACGCTAAATGTATAAAATAAATTTTGAAAAGGAAAGAATGCTAATAAAGGAGGCTGATGTGCTTAGATGGATTCTGTGTTGGAGACGAGAGTGATACCATCTTAACTGAGGACATTACTTCATAAATGAAAAGATGGGGTGATTTGTCACTTTCCTCCTCGTCTCACTATTACATGTTGAATCATCTTTTTTCATCCTCTCTCCAATTATAGGGGAAGTGGTGGCTCTTGTAAACACTTATCTTCTTTGTGCCTTTGATTCTATTCCCCCATGCTTCCTCTGGGAGTTTTCAGTTGTCCCTTTCCTTTCCTTTATTTTCAGTCTTTTATTTACTAGTTCCTACTCTAGTGGACAGAAATGTCTCTGTCCTTTAAAAAAAAAAAACAAACCCAAACCTTTCATTTGATTATACTATCTTCTGCATTGAACAGCCTTGGTAGGAAAAGAGGACTGTACATAAAATGGGAACTTTTGTTTGTTCCTCTTGCTTCATTCTCTAGCAGCTCATGAGTCTGCTTAGATTTCTCTGAATCTCATCTCTTTCCACATTTCTTATAGTACAATAATACTCTTGTTTCATGAACATGCCATAATTTATATACTTGTTCCCCAATTGATGGATACCCATTTTATATCTGGTTTGGGTCAGTTTATAGTTCTATCAGAAGTACATTAATATGCTTGTCCATTGTGCCCTTTACAGACATTCTTTTTTGTTATCTTGAGCACCAACAATCTTCTAGTGACCCAGTCTAGAGTCAATGTTGTCTCTTCTTTTTCTCCTCAGTAGCTCATAATCAGTTATTTTTGACATTTTGCTGATTTTACCTACCCAACAAGCACCACCCAGATTCAGACAATTTTTGCTTCTTGCCCAGACTTGTGCAGTAGCCTCATAATTGATCTTGTAGTTAATCTTTACTTTCTCCAGTCCATCTTCATGGATATTCTCAAATCATAGGTCTAACTATATTATTTCTCCTGCTTCAAGAAGCTCTTTAGACTATCTTCTCTTTTTGTCACTTAAGATATACTTTATTCTGTTTCATACATAAGCTTCAGTCAAATTGGTGTACTTGCTGTTCCTTATATAGGCCATATAGTGACCATCTCTACCTTTTTTATAATTGTTTCCCATGGGTCAGTCTACTATCTATTTACCTCCATGCTTACCTCCAATTCATGAAATTCTTTACTACTTTCAAGACTTGCATGAGTGCTACCTTCTATAGGAAGCTTATCCTGATTTCTTCTCCCCCATCTTTATCTCTATTGTCCTTCAAAATCAGTTTGTTTCTGTTTTGTAAATATATTATTTCTGTCCCCACCCCTACAGTAGAAGATAATTTCCTTTTGTTTTTGTTTTTTGTCTTTGCATTCTTGGCATCTAATAGTGCCTGGTGCATAGTAGACAGTTAATATTGTTGTTTTGTGTTATCATAGATTTAGAGCTGAAAAAGGATTTTAGGGTCATCATATATATGAAGGATGGGATAGAAATAGTATGAAATAATGCGACTACATGGAAGCAATAGAATTATAGAAAGAAGGAGTTAGGTGATAGTCTGGAAAAATTCTAACAGAAAAATTCCTTGCATTTGAAAATGTGGTCATTCATAACCTTGGAGAAAACAGTTTTAACAGAGTGGCAAGGATATAAGCTATATATTAGATTGTTAAGAAGAGGATGGATATTAAATTCAAGCGTCAAGAAGAGATTATTCACTTAAAAATTTTGGTAGCTAAAGGATTTGAAACGGGATGAAAAGTAGATCAAGAAGAGATTATTCACTTAAGAATTTTGGTAGCTAAAGGATTTGAAACATGATGAAAAATACTGCATTTCATTTAGTAAAGATTTATTCATATTTGAAGGAGATGGTATTTATTCATTTAGCAGGAAGTTAGGACATACTGAAGAAAGAAAGTATACTACTAGGAGCCAAGGTCTTTTGGGATTTGGGAAGAGCATGGGAGCTGCTCTTGAAGTATAGAAGTAGTAGTAGAAGCCTTGAAGTACAGAAAGGAGACACATCCAATTCTAGAAATTCAGGAAAAGAGAATTGCAGATGCAGAGAGTCTTCTTTTCAGAAAAAGACGTATGAAAATAAAGAAAGGAATAAAATTGTTTGAACAGAACTTCTGCCATGTGGAAGGTGGCCAAAGGTTCTATGATCTTTTGTTTTCCTCATTTTTATTTCCTGCTGCTTTGAAATATATCCTAGGTCCTGGTCTGGCTATAATGCTGGAAACCTATTCTTAAAGGCTGCTAGAGGGAAGAGGAAGATGTGCCTCTATACTCAGGTTTCTGCAACTTAGAACTAATTTTCCCTAGCATAAATCTCATCTAAGACTTTGCCTACTCATGGATGTTTGCTTCTTATTTTCCAGTACGCGTAACATTTTAATGAATATGAAAATGGCTATTACCCCATTTATCTTTTTTTGTTTGTTTGCTTAAATATATATCCCTACTTCTCACATGTCTTTTCTACCTTTAGTAATGAAGCTTCTCATGTGTTGTATATGGTGTTGATAATCATTCTGTTTATTAATAGGGGATATTTGCTTGTATCCATTAGATTAGTAGTACATTTTTTTTCAAACGGCTATTTGTAAAAGATTTTTAGAACTGAAAGAAACCTCACCAACTATTCCATTCTTCCCTTAGGGCTGAATCTATATAGTAATTTTCCTGGCAATATTTAATTTTTGTTTTTGTGTCTCCAATGCCTTTTGCATTAGTATTGTGTTAATTCCTTTTGCCAGTGAAATCATAGGTCCAGGAACTTTTATTCCTTATCCACAGTGCTTAGGACGGTATATGAAGCATAAGTAGTGATTAATGAATATTTATTGATTGGCTTCTGATCTCTGGGTAAAGCATTTATTCTTTTAAATAGGAGAAAAGATGTTCCACCCACTTCCATTCTATTGATTGGGGAGTGCTTAGCAGTGATTGTGTACTCCCTTATGCATTGCTCTATAATAGTCATTTCTTAGCTGTCTGATGTATAATATTGAGCATTCTTAACATTTTGCTTTTCTCACATATGCCAAGACAATTAGGCTTAATGCTTTTTATTTTATTTTTTTCCTACTAGGTTGCAAAAGCTGTTGTAGCAGATTCACCACAGTTTTGTAAAGACAGACAAACAGAGTTAGGGGACTTAATTAACTGTTTGTTTTCTAATCCGTTTTTGACAAGAAAGCAAATTCCACGGACTCCAGAAAATTTGAGTACGTTCAATTTATGCTTTTGATATGTTATTTTATTACTTAGATATTAGTTTTTTAAGACTTTAAAAATATTGTTTAGGATGATAAACTTAATTTAAACAGTATATTTCTGGTTAGAGTAAAATTGTAATGGACTATCTTATAGAATATTATGCCAAACGTGTTGATTTTTAGCATACATATATTTAATATGGTGAAATATGTATTCGGATGTTTTTGTTAGCTTGGATATATTACTCTGCCTCCATGGCGTCTTATTTCTGTCTGACCATAATAAATTCTAAGACAAATAATAGTTCATTTTAGTCTGACTAAAAAGAGCCATAAAATAAGGGTCAGGGAGAACATTAGAAATTATTTTAATCTAGTATTCCTCCCAGGGATTCAGAAATCATTTCCACAAAATCACTCACAATATGTCACATGCTTCCATGATTAGGTATTTATCAGAAGACTCTTAAGGCTCAAGCTCATCCTTGCCCACCATTCTTGTGCTCTGATGAATCAAATTGGAGTTTGTTGGGGCAGAGTGGCAGATTCAGCAGTTCTATAATTTATTTTGAACTTTTTTATTCTTATTTCTAAATAGTACCAATCATCCTGTGATGAATCAAAGTTTGCATTGCTAAAATGGTTATCAATAGTATATATAGAAATAATTGCATTTTGTATTTATTTTTATCAGCTCCTGAAATTAGCAACCCCCAAAGAGAAGTTTTTCAAGATGAAGTTGATCCAGATATAGAGATGATTCAAATGGATGCTGTGTTTAATGACCAAATACATTTAAGCACGAGCAGTTTTCTCTCAGGATCAGCTCTTAGTAAATCTTTCTTGCCAGAAGAAAAAGATTCTCCAAAACTTGAGCTTCAAGAGAATACAGGAACTAGTCACCTTGATGCACTAACAGGCAAATATGCAAAAATTTTAAATAAAAGAATCTCAGAACAGAATTCAGAATGTGCAGTTTTACAAGTAAATCTTGAAGAAAGAAGCCATACAGCATCAGGTTTATCTGCTGCAGAGAACAAGATAGATGGAATAAAGAGTGAAGGCGAGCGAGTTAATAAAAAGCTGGACTTCTCATCTGCGTCTTGTAAAGAACAATCTTGGGTGCATACAACTTTATTGTGGAATTCTGAAATACTAAATGAAATTAATTCTGATAGCAGAGAGGCTGTCCATTTTGATATATTGCATGAAACCCTTCCAGAGGTTGCTGACAATTTGAGTTTTAATAGCACAGAGTCTGATGGTGAAACAGGGCAGAATAGTTCAATGGCTAATGCTATCTTAATGGAAGAGTCAATGAGAAAAAAATTGACTACTGAAGAAAGAAACTTGGATTTTGAGGCTATTTGCAGTAGATTTGAAGCTCTTAAAAAGTCTATGTCTGTGAAAAAGAAAGAGTCTTTTCAGTTTTCTCCTGAAACATTTGTGAAAGATGATTCAAAATTGAACTGTACTTCAAATAACACAGAAACAGATGATATGTTTAATTCTCTGGAAGATTTTCCTGCTCTCTACACAGACAATACAAAACCATCTATACGAATGTCCTTTGGTGAAAGAAAATCTCTTTCACCACTTATTAAATTTTCTCCAGAGGAACGGAAACGAAGATCCACAAAGCCAAACAATATTGGAGAATTTTTACCTTATTTAAAGGGTAAGATTTTTATTAGCTTGCTGTTTTCATGAAAATAAATGTAAATAGTTGCCTAATTAGATCTTACTAACTATTCCTCTTTCTGATTACTGTATTTAATTTGGCAGTTTACTCATGTCAAGACCATATTTCTCTGGAGTATACTAGTAAGTTTTAAATAAATGAAACTAAGAGCCAGATCTATTCAGATTTCAAAGAAACTGTCCAGGAAGAAAGATGAGAATTTTTAACCCTTTGTAAAACATTTATCAAATAATTTTCAGTTTTCTGTATCAGTATATTTGAAGCTTAGATGTTGGTAGCCACTTTCATGTATAAATGACTATTATCTCTATATTCCAGTTATCCCAACACCCGCTGCTGTTTTCTGTGAAGCAGGGCTAAGAAAGAATAAGCATTTTGTTGCAAAAAATAATTACCTTTCAGTACCATTAAAAATGTAAGAAAAAAAAGATTCAACTTTAAATTTTATTAGGGATATCTGATTTTCATTAGGCAGTGATTGTTTTCATGACCACTTTAGAACCACAAGGTTTTCTGCTACAGAAGAGTTAGTTTTTCATTAGTATAAGGAAGCAATTACTTCATATCTAGAACAATTTGGAGTTTTGTTTTGGTTGGAAAGCGGGGAAAGAGAGGACATGTATATGATGTAGTAGAAGAGAGCACAGGACTTGGGAGTCACAAGACCATTTACACCCCAGCTCTCAATTCATATTAGCTGTGTGACTTAGTAAGTCACTTTACTTCCAGATCTTTGTAGAGTCACTTTAAAATGGGCAGGGGGATTTATAAATTTTAAAACACTGTATAATTGTTCATAATATCAAATTCCTGGTAAAGTGTGGTCATATAGCTGACTTTGTTGCTGTTGTTCATGGGAATATATGAGGAAATGAGTGAGGTAGAGTTTGAATCTTAGTATTTATTAAAAGTGTGTATTATGTGCTATGCAGTAAACTAGGTGCTGGGGATACAAAAACAAAAGAACCATGTGTGTGGTTCCAGTCACTACAAGTGAGGCTTGACTCAGAAATTTAGCCCACTATAGAAAGCACAGGGCTGATGACTCATGTAAAGATTTAGAATCAGGAAATAGAATGTCTTGTGTGTGACAATCAAAGAAGGCATGTTTGACTGCATCATTGAAGAAGATGGAAATATATGAGATTGGGAAGATAGGTTGGAGCCTGGTTGTATGTATGTGTGTTTGTCTTTCATTCTTGAAGAGGATCAATAACATCACAAGTGTAATGTCTACATTTGCTTGTGAATTGGATTTAAGTGAGGCAGAGCTATGCAGTCATCAGCCTCTCTTTTCTAAAATCTTTGAAATCCAGTGGCAAGACAAGTTAACATAACTGATGGTGGCCTGGTGACCTTTCCTTTTCTCTGGTCTCAGCTTGCCTGAGATGACAGTGAGCAATTAATTCAGAGATTAAGTACTAGGTAGCAATGGCCCAATTTGCTATCTTAAAACTATTAAGTTGGAAGGGGAAGACTTAGAGTTTTTCTGGCCTGTTGTTTAAAAAGCTAAACAAAAGAGGCAATAAGGAGTCACACTGGGTTTTAAGTAGAGGAGGAACTTGCTTAAAGTTATGCTTAAGTAAATCACTTTATCAGTAGTGTGGATGATAGACTTGGGCTGGGGAGGGGAGATTTGAGACTGGAACACCTGTTAGGAAGATGTTATAATCTAGGAGAGGGAATGAATGGAAACTTCTGATTTGTGTGTGAGAGAGAAAAACAGCAAGATCTGGCAATTTGACATTGGTAAGAAGCAGAATTGATGTACTGTCCCAAATGAAGGCATATGTATATCTAACATATACTCATAACATATGTGTGATTGAGATTTTATTTGTAGCCAATCTTAAATTTTCTTGGTTTTGAAGATGTTAATGTCTAGTTAACGCCATATTAGAATTGTAAATTTGTGTATTGTGATTAGAATTGTGTAGAGCACACTGATTTATCTAACTGGTTGATATTTGTACAATTATCACAAAATAAAGCAAAAGACAAAACAATATTGGAAATACATATTAATGAAATTTTAAAAATTACTGTTAAAGTTAAGGTAAGATGGTCATGCCATATAGATCTTGTTATAGTGAGTTTCTAGATGAGAGTGTGATTTGTCTAGTAATCAGTAAACATTTATTAGACATCTACTATGTGTCAGACACTGTGATACAAAAAAAAATTCTGAGGATAAAAAAAAAGGTAAAAATACAGTCTCAGCCTTGAAAGAGTTGCAGTCTAACAGGAGAGATAATGTGTAAATAAATACATGTTGAACTAAAAATGTAATAAATAGGAAATGATTAAAAGTAAGACTGGGAAAGGCTTCCTGTAGAGGGTAGAATTTTAGTTGTGACTTTAAACTGAGGTGAATAGTGAGAGCAGAGAAGGGAGAACAGAGTGTTCCAGGTATGGAGGGCAGCTGAAGAAAATGCTCAGATCTGAAAGATAGTTTTCATGTTGGAACAGCTAAGATCCAGTATCATTGGTTCCAAGAGTATATGTTAGGGACTAAGATATTAGAAGACTGGAAATGTAGGAGTGGGCTAGATTATAAAGATCTCAAAACAGAACCTTTGGTATTTAATTCTGAAAGCAGTAAGGAATCACTGGAGTTTGTTCATTAGAGGAATGACATGATCAGACCTGCGCATTAGGAAGATCATTTTCTTGGCTAAAATGGGAAAAAAGATGGAATGAGGAGAGACTTGAGGCAGGCAGATCTACCAGCAAGCTATTGTAACAGCCCAGGGAAAATTATTAGCGCTTTCACTAGAGTGATGGCAGTGTCAGAGGAGAAAAAAGGAAGCATATTGGAGAGAGAGTACAAAGGTGAAATTGGCAAGCTTTGGTAACATTAGATATGGGAAAGTAAAGAATCTAGGCTGTCTCCTATGCTGTGAGCCTGAGGGACTGGAAGAAGAATGTTGCCTTGTACAATAATAGGTAAGAAAGAAAGAGGGAAAGATTTAAGGGGGAAAGATAATGAGTTGATTTAACAAAACCTGAGAAGAGTGATAAGTTTTTTGAGAGAATTTTAGTGACTGTTTTTGGGGAAAGTGCTGTAATGGGAGAATTAATATAAATTTGTTAAGCAAATAAGTATAAGCACAATTTTGTCATCTATAGGGATCCTAAACATTTCTGTTATTTGAAATGTGTGATTTTTGTTTTTGACTTTTTTTTTTGTTTTTATTTTTGTTTTCATTTCTACAGAAGAAGAAAACTTGGATACAATTCTCAAATCCTCATCTAACTTAAAGGCTGAAGAAGATGGAGCAGTTGCACAATTGATTGAATTATGATGGATTGAAATTGAAGATACATTATAGAATAAAAAACATTTGTAATCTAAATAATTTTGGGAAGCCTTACTCCAGATAAGAAAAACCCCAAAACATTAACACTCCAAGAGATAAATTTAGTATTCTGTTTGTTAAATAATTTAGTCTTTTTGAATGAAAAAATATATAGGTTTATACCTGTTTGTAAGAAATGGAAGTAGAGAAAACAAAACATAGAATGCACAGAATGTTAGAACTTGAAAGAACTTTAGAGATCATTTAATTCAGTCTCCACTTTTTATAGATGAGGAAACAGGTCCAGAAGGGTGAAATGATTAGCTTGATACCTAAAGAATGAGCTTTCCAAAGTTAAGTAAACTATTGACATAGATAATAGCTTGACTGATTTTTAAAGGAAAAATAATGTAAGAAGACCATTTAGAAACACCGTACTTTCCTCTGAAGCAAATAAAAGTTGTGTAAGGCTTCACTCTTACTTAGAATATATTAAAACCACTAACAGAGATATCTGAAAGTAGTAAAGTAGGACATGAATTAGAGAAAAAGTAAGAACCAGATAGTGGTAAACCTTAAACTTGTTTTTTTTTTCCAAAGTGGTAATGGCAACTGAAGGAGATGAATTTATGTGAATTGATGAATGTGTTTATGAAAAAAGAGAGCAAAGAGAATATCTAAATGAGAAAATGACAACAGAAGAAAAATGATGAAAAGAGAAAATAAGAATGACTGACTACCAAGGACTAGAAATCTACTTAGTGGGTTTAACTGGGTAGTGGACTTATTTGGTCTAATTTAGACTGGAATTATTTATTTTTCTAGTTTTGTATTTAAACAGAAACATGTAAATAAATTAAGTAATATTCACTGTTCCTCTGGTTGGTTGCATTTATAACATGAAAGTTCTTCAGATATGGAATAAATGGGAAATTAATATTCGCTAAAAAAAAATTGAAAAGTAGAGAAATAGAATATTTTGTTAGAAGTACCTGAAAAGACAAAATATGAAATATTTTAATATGAATGAAGTTAATATTTTAGTTCAATCCCTTTTTACTTTAATATAAAAATTTATAGCCAAAATAATAATTTTGTATAGAAAACATGTTGACTGTATTAACTCAGATTGGGTTTTTACTGTCCCATTACTTTCATACTAGGTCATACTAGTGATCATATTACGCCTGTAAAATCATTTACATAATCACATAGATGATGATGGGCTGAAAGCTAGGTACAACAACCTCCTACTGCTTGAGTTCTGTAAGTTGATAATTTTGTATGGCTCATGAAAGATGTTATAAATATCCAAATGTCCTTTGGCAGAAAAAAGATTCTCTACCTGCGCTTTAATGAATACCATGGAAATCTTTTTTTCAGCATTAATTCATAATTTAACTCAATGCAAATTATAAATTGAGAGATAGAAGAAGTTATAGAAAGGCTTGGCAATCACAATTGCCAAAAATTCCCAGAAAGGCTTGGGAATCACAATTATTGTCAAAAACTATATCCCAAGAAAATATAATGCATAGCACTTTATTTCTATTGATTATACTGCAGTTATGATTTAACTGAATCAACACATGTAAGCCATAAAAATTGCCACATTGCCAAGGAAAAAGAATTAATTTTTACCAACTTTATTTTTCTTTTATTTATTCATTTTTTATTATAGCTTTTAATTGACAGATTATATGCATGGGTGATTTTTCAACATTGTCTTTTGCAATCACTTCTGTTCCAACTTTTCCCTTCCCTCCCTCCTCCACCTCTCCTAGATGGCAGGCAGTTTCATACATGTTAAAGTATATCTTAAATACAATATATGTGTACACATCCATACAGTTTTCTTGTTGCACAAGAAAAATCAGATTCAGAAAGGTAAAAATAACCTGGGAAGAAAAGCAAAAATGCAAGTAGCCCACATTCATTTCCCAGTGTTCTTTCTCTGGATGTAGATGATTCTGTCCATTATTGATTTAATTGGAACTGAATTGGATCTTTTTGTTGTCGAAGATATCCACTTCCATCAGAATACATCCTCATATAGTATTGTTGTTGAAGTGTAAAATCTGGTTCTACCCATTTCACTTAGCATCAATTCATGTCTCTCCAGTCCTCTGTATTCATCCTGCTGGTCATTTCTTACAGAACAATAATATTCCATAATATTCATATACCACAGTTTATCCAGCCATTCTCCAATTGATGGGCATCCATTCATTTTCCAGTTTTTAGCCACTGCAAAAAGAGCTGCCACAAACATTTTGGCACAGGTCTCTTTCCCTTCTCTAATATCTTTTGGGGATATAAGCCCAATAGTAACATTGCTGGATTAAAGGGTATGCACAGTTTGATAACTTTTTGAGCATAGTTGTAAATTGTTCTCCAGAATGGTTGGATCTGTTCACAACGCCACCAACAATGCATCAGTGTCTCAGTTTTCCCGCATCCCCTCCAATATTTGCCATCTTTTCCTGTCATCTTAGCCAATTTGAGAGGTGTATAGTGGTATCTCAGAGTTCTCTTAATTTTCATTCTCTGATCAATTGTGATTTGGAACACCCTTTCATATGAGTAGAAATAGTTTCAATTTCATCATCTGAAAATTGTTCATATCCTTTGGCCATTTATCAATTGAAGAATGGCTTGATTTCTTGTAAGTGTACAACCATAGATATTATCAATTTGATGGTTAAAATGATTGAATCTGTTGATTTAATTGGAATTGGGAAGTCCCTGGTATGGTCTAGCAGCTTTTCTCTGTTAGTTTACTGAGATGAGTTCTAGAGAGTAGTGATTTTTGACCAGTAAGCCAATATGTGACATAGGATTTGAACCCTGTCTTGGTTGAGTCCTCTATTCTATATTACTTGATTTTGATACCATTAATTTATTAGTTCATTATAGAGAATTATATAGCAATTTGTTAATAACTACTCTTCAGATGTGACAACCTCTGTTTTGGAAAAGTTTATTTTTAAAAAAAGTTTTTATAAAAACCAACATTTTCTGTTATATATACCATTTTCTGAACCCACCCTGCCAATTAGTACAAAGTGCTGTTATTCCTTAAGCTGAAGAATGCTGTTATTTATTCTCCCTCTTTTTTCCTTTCTTCTATTTTTTTCCTCACCAAATGTGGTCCTTCTTTACATGTGGGTTCTCAAACCATAGGAAAAAAATTTTTGGTTATTTACATTTTATAAGACATTTTGGGGTGTGGGGCCTAGATTTTTTAAAGTTAACATTTTCGTTTTATTATTTTTCAAAAGGCTGGGACAACTTTTTGTCCTGTGCAGTTTTCCTTTATAATTTCTAGAATTGTAGCTCTGAAAAAATAGACTTAACTCTTTTGGCTTTCAAATAGAGTTACTTGACTAAGATATTGAACCCAAATCACTTTGGTTCTCATTGAATGGCCAGTAAGGCTCCAACCCAGGTCTTTGTGGCTCATCTTTTTAGTTTTGATGCCTTAGAATGAGTGTAAATAGCCATTATTTTCCCTTCCCAAGTTATAGGAAGTAAAATTGGTGGTAAAATTGGCCATTTTTTGTCTCGATTCTTAACAATTCTTAAGTCACTGAATGGACATTGCCTCAGACAAACCGAGATACAGGAAAGACCTAATTTAGAAAGGCCAAGGTTACCAACTATGTCCTGGCCCATCAGTCATTTCAACTTGTTATAGAATTTAGATGACTGCAAGAGAAAGGCTGAAGACTTTACTTAGCTATAGGCCTCCCTTAGATCCAGTTCACAACCAAGTCATAACCCTTGTGATGTCATTGAACCTCTGAGAGTGAAGGACAAGCAACCTTTTTTTAAATTTTCCTTTCCACCTTTCCAGTGAGCCTTCCCTTAGAAAAAGAGGGGAAAAAAAGAATAGTTCATGCAAATTACATCTGAAGAAGTTTTGACATTTGTGGTGTTCCCCACCTGTAGACCTCTGCCTCTGCAAAGAAAAATGTGGCTTCTCATTCTGCATTTTTTATTGTTGTTAACTCATTCAAGTACGTAGTGATATTTTTAGAAAGTGCTTTCTCTCCTTAAATTTAAGGTTGCTTTTGGTTCCTTAGTCAAGATAGAAATGATTATTATATGTCAGCTATTGCCATACTTTCCAGGGATAGAAAAATGAAAATTAAAAAAAAAAAACCTTCAAAAAAACTTGAAATCTATTAATATTCCCATATTAATAAATGTTAAAAGGTAGAATTTATTAAGTAGTTTTTATTCTTTATTCACAATTTTAAATGTGCCTCCATCCTCCTTAACTCTGAGATTTTTCTTTTTAACAAAACATTAAACAGAATCAACCAATACAGTAGCCACATCTAATAGTGTGCAATATTCTGCATCTATAGTCTTCAAGAAAAAGGAGGTTTATCTTTTGAGTCAAAACTGGTTATTATAATTACATAATATTTAGCTTTGTTTTAGTGTTCTGCTTATTTAGATTATTGTATGTTTTTTCTAATCCTACAAATTCCATTTTGCATCATCTTAATAGTTTTGTTTTTTGTATTCCTCATCCTGTTTTTCATGACATAATACTGTTGGGATATTCCCCAAATGATGATCACCCACTTTATTTCAAGCATTTTGCTATCCAAAAAGTTGTTACATTTTGTGAGCTAAAAGATTTTTGTGTGATAATGGATACATATTTTCTCTGGCCTGTAGTTTTCTTACTTGTAAAATTGGGGATAAGTGGGGAGGAGATAACTTATATTTACAATCTTATGATATTTGTATTACTCTTTAGTTCTTTTCCTCAATTTTCCTCAATTCAATAACGCCAGTTTGTGTAATCTATTTGTGTAAAGTGTAGAGGCCTGAGCTAAGTTCATATAGACTACAGAACTCAAAAAGGGATCAGGACTAAACCTATGATAGCACTGATAGAGGATAACTCCCAAATGAGGAAATACTGCTAATTGTAAACAGTAATTAACACCTTTGAAGGTTGTCTTAGAGAATTGTCTAGTACAATGCTAATTGCATTCTATCACTTCACATATACTATTCCGCAATTCCATCTTCCTCAGATTTCCATTCTTGTTTCCCCTTCTCATTCTCCCTCAAAAAAACCTATAAATATTTTTGTTTATTTGTTTAGGACCAAATGCCTCCTTTAATTTATCCTCCCACTATTTTATCTCTCCTTTTCCTTACTATTTTCCTGACTGAAATGAATTTCTGTACCCAGATGCTTCCCCCAACTTCTGTTTACAGACACTAATTAATGAGATAGTTTTCTTTAATCTTTCTCTGTTCTTTCAGGGTATTCTTTTCCCCTTTTTAAAAATAAGTTCCCTAGAAACTAACAACATACTTCAGAGAGGTAGATCATAGAAAACAGAAACCAGAGTTGGTTACAGAACAATGTTTTTCATAGTAACATTGTTTTAAGATACATAAGCAACATGATTTCTCTCATTAAATGGTTCTATTGAATTATCAGCAACCCCATCTCCTCATTTTCAACTGCCCCTAGCCCTTTTGCTGTACTGGCCACAACAGAAAAGGTTCTAATCCCGTTTATAAATGATACTTTTGGTTTTAGATAGATATTCTTTATGATATTAAAAAAGGTACTTCTATGCTTTTCCTTTGTGGGGTTTTTAGTTTCAGTATTGTTTCCTGCATCTGTTGAGATAATCTTTGGTTTGAGATATATTTTTAATATGATTATGTTGATTGTTTTCCTAATTAATCATGAGTAGCTATAGCCTGACAGAATTATATTTAAGCATTTTGAATTGATATTCATGAGTGATATAAATTCATGTCTTTCCTATTCTTTATCCTTCCCTAATTTAGGAATTAGGACTATATTTTCTTATAAAAGGAACCTGGTAGAGTGCTTGCTCTCAGTTTTTGGTTCTTCAACATTTGAGAGAATTTTTCTATGGAAGAGGCATCAGTCCCTGTGACAACCGTGCTAGCACCAAAGATACCTTAGAATCAACCGAAGTCAGGATAAGCAAAAGTTCTTAGTCTTTATTCTTGGTCTTTAGGGGTAGAAGTGAAGGGGATGGAAGTAGGATCTCGACAACTTCCTTCTTCCTTGTCCACCACAAAAATGACCCTGGCTAGTCTTACTCTACTAGCCCCTAGTCTCTCCTACAATTCTCTGTATACACCAATCATTGAGCCAGCACAGGATGGTGGAAAGGACGATTTTCCAAGCATATGCCCATATGTATTGT
Organism: Sarcophilus harrisii; assembly: GCF_902635505.1. Classification (NCBI taxonomy): domain Eukaryota; kingdom Metazoa; phylum Chordata; class Mammalia; order Dasyuromorphia; family Dasyuridae; genus Sarcophilus; species Sarcophilus harrisii. Next base: position 101,850,837 of record NC_045426.1, read on the forward strand.
TCAATTAGTAATTAGCCCTAAGTGCTTGAACCGACCTCAATCCAACGACTCAAGAGTTTCAGCCCTCTACATTGTCCAGGACCTTTTTCATTTAGTAGTTTCTTTACAGTTAGTTCCGGCCCATAATAGATATTTTAAAAATGCTTATTGATTGATTAATTGATTTCCTTTTCTGATATTGGGTTAAAATCTTTATTAAATATCTTCAGTTAGATATTTTTTATTTTTGAAGAGACTCATTTTTGTATGTGTATTCTTAGTTTTGGTAGCTTATAACTATGTATAATTCTGAATTTTTTTTGTTTCCTCTACTTTTGTTATATTTCACTTGCTACATAATAGTTTAAAGCAGTTAGAACAATTTCTTCCTCAACAGGGGAGAACTATAATCTATTAAAAGTTTATTATTTTTAAGAATGGCTTGTTAGGAAGTATGATATAGTGATGGAAAGCCAGGAAGTCTCTGAGCTCAAATTCTCACCTCTGGCACACATACTGGCTGTTGTATGATTTCCCAGTGTTCTATATTGGGGTTTCTTAAACTTTTTCCACTTGCAACCCCTTTTTGCCTGAGAAATTTTTATGTGACTTTAATATATAGGCAAATAGGTATACAAATCAAACATTAATAATCCAAATTTCATGACTCACATTCAGTTACGAGACCTTATTCATAGTTAAAGAAGCTGGGCTTCAGACAACTCTAAATTGCGGGGAGGGTGTCAACCTGCATTGCTTTGGGTAGCTTCCTAAGCTAGGATTCCCTAAAAATCATAGATCCAGTCTCTGTACTGTAAAATGATGAAGACAAAGCAACTGGGATGTTTTTGGCAGGCATGGAAAAGGTCTTATTCATGTATCACATTTGGATAGCATTCCACTACTGCTACTAAATTAACAGAAAGAAAAAAATGTTGTTTTAGAACAAATGTCAGGTTACAAATGAATGACTTTCTCCCAAAAAGAACTGGCTTTAAAGAATATGAAACAAAACAAGTCACGATTTAGGAGTGTTACTCAAAATATATGTCCCAGAATTTTAAGAAGATTAAGTGGCATTTTGAAGAAAAAAGGATAATTATTTTTCATCAAGGGCTTTTGTTTAGGTCTGTTAAGGGGTCCTATGAACTTTTTATATTCATTGGAAATTGGTGAGTGGGGTAGAGATACATTTAGGTCAGGAAAATTGCTATGCCTTTGCAAAATGCTGTATAAAAGTATGTTTACATTATCTTTGACTTTTACCATCCTTTGAGATAGATAAGGCAGGTACTATTTATTCTATTTTACAAATGAATAGGCATAGAGAAGTTAATTCCTTGCTGAAGAATGCAGAGCCAATCCATTGTATTAGCTTCCAACAAAAGCCAAACAGTTGACATTCTAAAGGGCTTTGTACCACCTCTCAAGTAGATGATGTTAGAATGAACTTGAAGAATAAAAGAATAGCACCTATGAAAGGCAGTATTGATGGTGTAAATGGGAAGAACACTGGCCTTGAAGTCAGGAATCCTGGCATATTATGTTGAAACTAAAGCCAATAATTAACTTTTCTGAGCCCGTTTCCTTAATCTATACAATAAAAGATACATACTGTCTATATCACAGGTTTGTGAGGAAAATACTTTGTAAAAATTTAAAGCACTATAATCATGAAGAAAAGTACTGCAAATTAAACACATACTCAGGACAAAATGCTTTAAAAATCAGTAACCGGTAGTTTTGGACACAAGTTAGCAAGGAATCTTATAGACCATTATGCTATTTAAAATTGGAAGGGATATAAAAAGTTATCTCTACCTGTTCTGAAAACCCAATGGAGCGCTAAATAAATACCAGAAAGGAGACATTTCAGGTCCCTGTGCGTGAAAACAGCACTATTGGCTTTAAAATTGTTTTATTTCATCAAATATTACCCAATTACATTTAAAAGATGTTTTTAACATCCATTAAAATTAAACAATGTTGAAGTCCAAATTCTCTCCCCTATCCTGTTCTTCCTTTTACATTTCATCAAATATTTCCCAATTACATTTAAAAGGTGTTTTTAATATCCATTAAAATTAAACAACAATGTTGAATTCCAAATTCTCTCCCCCGTCCCGGTCTTCCTTACTCCTTAAGAAGGCAATCTGATAATCGATTATACATAAGAACTCATGCAAAACATTTCCATATAAACTGCTCTTTTGGATTCAACTAATTTCACTTCCCTTTCTTCCTATTCCAGAGAGCTATGTTTTGCTGTTTTTCAGTTGTCTCGTAGAAACCTCCTAAACATCACAGTAGAGGTGAACTAGAACTGACAATCCTTGAACTTCGGGATGCGCAAAGGAATGGAGGTGGGGGTGGGGCGAGTCCCTGGCGTCACAAGGGCTAGCGCCGGGATCACAAAAGCTTAAATGAGTCCACCCATGAACATAGGGACGTCACAGTAGGCCCTGCGTGGAACGTCACGGGAAAACCCCGCGAGTGTGCTTTGGCGAACTGGCACGTGCAGGAGCTCTGGCTGCATCTTGGCGACTGGGGAAGTGCTGGGAGGCAGTGGTGGGTGCGTGGGGGTGGGCGCGCGTGTGTGCGCGCGCGCCGGTGGGCACGGGAGTCCTACGAAAAAAAAGCGCAGCGACAATTAGGATCAAGAACACTGGGGTTCAGCCATCCGTCCTCTGTGTATAGAGAGAATTCTACCGGATTGACGAAAACCCGACAAAGAAATGTGCAAATAAAAAGTTGGTTTTTTTTTTTTTCCTTTTCGAAAATATTAATAGAGAAAAAGCCCCTCAAAAAATTTTGAGGTTGGTTGTGAGTAAAACAAGCCCGTCTGGGCCTCCCAAAGACGAGCAAAGAAGTTCGGGGCATGCACTGCCCAGTCAGCAGCATCCGTAGCATCCGTAGCATCCGTAGCATCCGCAGCATCCGTAGCATCCGCAGCATCCGTAGCATCCGCATCAGCAGCTAAAGATGTCTCAGCCGACGAAAAAAAAATGCATTTGCGAGCTGTGCTCCTGCGGGTAAGGTTCCGCGCAGCCGCGCCCGCCCAGGGGCGGGTTTGGACCGGGGATGGGGCGGAGGGACACTGCTTCTTGGAGCTGGCCGGCCTGGAAGCACCGCAGTGAAGGGAGGAGGCCGCCTTGCCATGGCCAACCTCGAGACTCAGTCTGCCGGGAGCTTTAGCCTGAGACATGTTTGCGATAGCAAAGCCGCAGTAAAAAAAAGCCTCCACAGCAGTACATTGAGCACTTTTGTCTTTGGGGGCATTTTATACACCAGCGTCATAGGCATTGAGAATAATGCGGTCCAAATCTATCGATGTTCAGATGAGCAATTTTCCCAAGGCAGCGGGAGCAGGGGTTGCAACCCAAAGCCCCGATTTATGGAGTCCAGGGTTCTTTCCACCACACCCAAGTTCCTTGGTTTGGAAAGTGACCCACAACTTATGAGTACATTGGGATGGTGGTGAAGGGGAAGCCCTCTGAGATACCGAAGTGATTTTGTGGGGAATTTTATATCAAATGTTATTTAAAATTTGCTTCTCATGAATATCTCAGGATGGGTTCATTTATGATTCTTAATTTGAAAAATGCCATCATTAACCACTTTCAATATTTAGTGACAACTAAAGTTCTGAAGATTTCTAAGGTAAGACTAATGCTGTCATTTTAAGGCTTTAGAAAATTTCTAAAGTACCCTTGAAATAGCTCCCTAATTTCCAGGCATTTGTACTTCAATTCAGTCGCACAAAAAACCCCAGCATCATGGAGACAGGCCTTGGAAAAATGTTTTCCTATCTTCTAGAGTCTTACCAGAAGGGCATCTGGCTTCTTAACAGATTGGGCAATGAAGCTTAGTTTATTTATGTACATTTCAGTATAATATATTAGCAAAAAGTTCTTATTACTGAAATGGTCAATGATAGGAGATATTTTTATTATCTATATTTCTAAATGGATACAAAGTAAAAACAATGGCAATAAGAAGGGACATGAATTTAAATATTTATTTTGCAAATAGAAATTTGCAAATTTAGCTTTCAGCCCCTCCTCTCTGAAAAGGGGTCAGCCATGACCCCTCAAACTCCACTTCCTATTAAGAACCAAACATATGATGAAAGAGTAATTTGCCTGTAATGTTTTGAATTGAATGAAGTTCCTTACTTAAAGTCAACTGTATATACAGCTAGGAAGTAGTAACATTAGGACTTGAGCCTGAAATTATGCCTTGGTGATGTTTTCACTATACCATATTGCCCCCATGATATCATGGAACATATCTCTTTCCCCTCCCTACTTGCCCCCTTTTATTCTCACTGCTATTTTCTGTCATTTATCTCTTCTTGTCTAAACTTTGTTATAGCCTCCTAGCAGGTTTTCTTGCTTTCAACTCTCTCCTCCAATCCATCCTTTTGTTGCTGCCTGAGGAATATTCCCAGAGCATTACATTGTGTCACTCTTACTCAAAAAACTTCTGAGGTTTCTTATTATTATTGAATAAAATATAAATTCTTGCATTCAGGAATTTAGCATTCTTAATATCATATTTCCAACCACTCAACTATTTGACTCTTCGTACTTTCTTCCAGATGCTTAAATGTTTATTGAATCAAAGACTGAATGAATTGTATCTCCATCATTCTTGCTATGATTTGGCACCAAAGTGATAGCAGTTAAAGAGGAACAGCTTTGACCCAGAAACTGAGCATTATACTAATAATTCACATTTTATACTACTTTAAGGCAAAGCAAGCTTATTTAATAGAGATTTGCTTTTTTATGCATTTTTTTCTCTTCTAGCTAAGTGGTATGTACCAAGTAGATAGAGTAGATAGTACCAAGTGTGAAATCAGAAAATCCCAAGTTCAAACCCAGACTCAAATATTTATAAGCTGTATGATCCTGGGAAAGTCAATTAATTAAGTATTAATTTAATTGCCCATTATCAAGTTAATAAATATCTGGGACAGGATTCAAGTCCAGGTTTTCTGAATCCAAGCCTATCATTCTACATTCACTGACCCACATTAGCTCATGATATCATATCCACTTACGACATGGGCCAGATATCTCTCTGTTGATAAACCTGAAAATACAATAATCACAATAATGTTCTGTCACTAATTACAGCTATAACAAAGTAACATAAATGTTGAGATTTTAATTTTTTCTTTTGTTTTTCAATATCTAGAATATCTAGAAATTTCAGTAAGTCAATTTATATTTCTCTTTAGCAAAGTCTGAGAACTATCCAGTTTAGTCTATATATTTATAGTACAGATGCTTTTTAAAAAAGTTATATATCATAATTCATTCATTTAATAGTGTTAAAAAAACAAGAGTCCAGAAGTTATGGTCATAATCCCTCCCTCCAAATTCTTCCATATTGGTGTTCTAGGCATTTGAGTCAACTTATTCTTTGATCAAAGATCTATGTTAATATGTTTGTTAGATAATTAAGATATGTTATCCCACTAAAGCTTTCCAGTTCTTTCTAGGTTTTTCTACCCCAGACAGATGAACTATGAAATAGGACTTTTCAGCTAGAAGGGATAATTAAACAAATTGAAAGCAGTACCTCCCCCATTTCCAAAAAAAGAGAGAAAGAAAGAAAAAACCCAACTTAACCAAAACTCATAAATATGTTTTAAAGTTAGTGCCAGTAAGCTGTTTCAAAGAATTCATTCAGTTCAAATGAAATAAATAAAACAAACTGAAGTGACTTGAAAATTCTTCCTCATAGTTCAGACCTTCATTATTTTAGTTTTGTAATAATGTAACTTCTTTCTTTCTAGCTTCCAAGCTTGTACTCATTCTAAAATTTTCTGCACATTTTCTAGGATTGTTTCATTTGCCATGATCCTCCTCTGCATAAAGTTGTTTTCCCCTCCATTCTTCCTGACTCGATGTGTGGTTATTATGCCTTCAAATTCTGTCTATCAGAGAGATCTAGGGCTCTATCTGTCCTCATCTCATCTTATTGTCGAAAGTCAGAACTGTCCTTCTGCCTTAACTCTGCTGACCATTAATTGACTCCACTACACTTGGGTTTAAGCCCCAGCTCTTTTGCTTGTTATATCTTTATATAATCTTAAGCAAGTTATTATGCTCATTCTGGGGCTCCAAGGTTTCTTCATCTGTAAAATTAGAAATTGAACTAGAGCAACTGAGAACTGGAGATCTTTCTTCTGGTGAGTAGGGGGGGGGGTTAGTAAAAGGAGGGGAGGAAGGGAAGGATTGTATAGATCTACAGAGAAGATGCATTGTTTATGATCCTCTCTTGGAGAGATCTCTCCTTTCTTTTTTTTCTTTTATAAAAAAATATATATAATTTCTTAGTCCACTAATTTTGCTTTCCATTTCTTCATGGATATTTCCCTGTATTTCCTTTTATGCTTCCTATTTATTTTAACAAAAATGATATTATGTTAGCATACAATATATTCAGCCATTTTTCAATAGATTATGAATTTTTCAAAAACTTTTTTACTATTACAAATAAAGTAGTTATGAATAAATATAGATATGTACATATATATTATAGATACATCTCTTTTTCCCTTTTATGATTTTTTTCAGGATAAAATGCTAATAGTGGAGTCACTAAGGCAAAGATAATGTATTTTTTTTTATAACATATTGAATGGTGTCATATTTCTCTCCAAAATGCTTCTACTGGTCCAACAACTTATTAGAGTTCTTGTTGATTCACAACTTTGAAAATGCTGGTTTACTTATTTTCAGTTTTTATCATTCTAGTCTTATAGCTAATATAGAGGTTAGGTATACAAAAATTCTCTTGTTTTGCATGTTTCTGATTATTAGTGAATCATCATTTCATTCAATAAGCACTTATTAAATGCTCATTATATTTCAGGCAACATGCTTGTTGCTAGACAAAGGCAAAAAAGTTGTTGCCTTTGAGGAGTTTATGTTATATGGAAAGGAAAGAGTGGAATAGACAAGTAAATAGGTTTTTTAAAATAGGAATTTTGGTGAAATGGAGGACAGCATTAGCAATTTTAGTAATTAATAGCTTTCCTATTTCTCACTGTCAATTATTGCTTTTCCCAGTGAGCACCCCAATTTCATCTTTTGTAGGAGGTGGCATGAACCTGAGGTAAGCTAGGGATTCTAAAAAATGAAGTGGAGAATAAATTCATTATAGGCATAGGGTATATCTTGTACAAAGGCATGGAAATGGGAAATGCAATATGGAACAGTAAGTAGATTGGATTTGCTAGAACATAGAATAAGTCAAGGATAATATTATTGTAGTTATCTTAGAAAGGTAGATCAGAACCATACAGCAAAGGCTTTAAATGCCAAACAGAAGACCTTGAGTCTTATTCTAGAGGCAGTAGAAAGACACTGGAGATTCTTGGACTGGGAAGTAAGATGGCTAGGCTCGTGTTTCAAAAATATAAATTTTACAGCTGTGTAGAAGATGGGTTTAAGGTGACAGTGGGTTTAGGAACACTAGTTAGAGGTTATTGCAGTAATACAGATGAGTAATGATGAGTTTCTGGACTAGGATAATAGCTGTGTGAGTAAAAATGAGTCTTCTATGAGAGATCCTAATTCCAGAGGCACTACAATCCTTCCAGATATTCAGCCTCACAATCCCAGAGTTCTCAACTATTTCTTCTCTCTCCCCCCCAATCTCTAACTAATAGACTCACTGACCTCCTAACGCCCTTTTCAGTTCGAGACCTGATTCAGAATCTCATATAATATTTATCTTAGATTCTGTAAGCCTTTATTGTTGTTATCTGATATATTTAATGTAAACATTCCCCCCCCCACCTATTAATTTTCTTTTAATTTTAGAGATAATGCTTTTGGTGGTATACATTTAGATTTTTTTTTACATAATCAAGCTCATTCATTTCATTGCTAATGATTTTTTCTTTTTGTTTCATTAACAATAATCTCTTTTCTCTCTGTCATTTTTGCCTTTTGGCAGATAACTTCTCTTAATATTTATAGAGAAAAATAGATCATAGTTGAAAAAGCTGAGGTTTAAGGCAAGAGGAGATGGGGTGTCTGTGTACTATGGACAAAATGAGAAAATATTCCAAATTTCTGAGGTGGAAAGATATGAACTAGATATGTAGTCCTGTGGATGAGTTTGTACTCATTAATTAATCAAACATTACTCCAGGGCAGGATTCTAAATGAGTGGAATAACTTATTCAAGGAAGGAAGGAGGGCATAGTATCTACTGTGAAAGGGAATTTTCCAAGTGAAGAATGGGACTGACTCAGTGAATGAGAATTTCTTGATCTTCAAAGTGGCAAAAGATAACTTATAGATCATAATTGGAGATCTTGATATCCTGCTATAATTTAGACATTGATTAATTTCAAACCAGGGAACTGGACTATGGGATTTTTTTCAAGGTTCCTTGAGATCTAGAATTTTGTGATTTTAAGGTCTTTATGCTTGAGAGAAGATTAGGTGGGATAGCAATTAGCTTAAAGGGCATGTAAGTGTGAAGAAGAAAACAGGTAGAACTAGGAGAAAAAATCCTGGCCTCTTGACTCTGAAGTACTGAGTTTTAGATCTGTTTGACAATTTGGCTCTCGATCTGTCTCTCAGCATCTGAAGAATTCAGGCCCATCAGTTTTCTGGGTATCATTTTCTTTTGTAAAATGAGATGTTTAGGATAAGTGATCTCTGAGTTTAGGATAAGCCAGATCTCTTCAGGTCTGGCATTTTATTCTAAACTTTTTCTTCAGGGATTACTGGGTTTGCAAAGAACCACTACAGGTAAAATTCGATGAATGACTCCATATGTGAGATGCTGAGATAGTTTTACATCATTGTGTCCGACTTAATCCCATTGGCGTATAGTAGGCACCTAATACATTTTGATTGTTGAATTTAATAAAATTAAATACTAGACCTGGAGAAAAGTGTCAAAAAAAGTGTGATGGAGAGTGTGGTGATAGTGATGGTGGTCTGTGGGCATGGTGGGTGTGTTTGTGTTTAATTATCCTTTAAAAATAAGAAAAAACCATGCTTACCAAAAAAAAAAAAAAAAAATTTGCTTCATTTTGGCCAGAAGATGGCAGCATGCTACAGATAATTTGCCTTATGCTGCATATGTCAGAATTATAAAGCTCACCTAGGAGAACCAAACCCTGCACTTGCATGATTTCTTTATGGGTTATTTCTTACACCTCAGCTTTGTTAGGCATCTTTTGTTATCTCTTTGATGCTAATTCGAGCTCAATTATTGGGGTAATTTGTGGAATGAATCAGAATACTAATGATTCTAAAGAATCTAATAAATCACAAAGTTTTCCAAAAAATTTTGTCATTGAGTTGTTTTACCTATATCTGACTTATGGACCCTGTTTGAGGTATTGTCAGAAGAAATATTGGAATGGTTTTCCATTTCCTTCAACTCATTTTACAGATGAGGAAAGTGTGGCAAAGATGATTAACTGACGTGCCCAGTGTCACTCCATATGTTTATAAGACTGAATTTGAACTCGAGTCTTCTGACTCCAGGCCCAACGCTTTATGCACACCTAGCTTTCAAAATATTAACTAGAACAAAGGGTTTTAAAGGCTCCCCAGATGGATGCATCTTAGCTTTATGTCCATCATTTTCATTTGGGGTATATAATCCCCAGTGAGTAATAATCATTGAAAGGTAAATCATCCCTTTTTTACTATCAACGTCCAATAATATGCCCAGCTTCTTAAACTATAGTTCCTGATCCTATATGGGATATTGTAACTACTGAATGTAGGTGTTGTGAAATTATGATTTATCATCAGTAAAAGTTTGATTTGTATATCTGTTTTATATATCTGTATATCTGGAGTCATGTACAAATTTCTTGAGTGAAAAGAAGTCAAGAGTGGAAAAAATGGAAAAGTCTTGGTATAGAAAGTATCATTATTCCAAGAATTATAATGATATATTTTATATAATTTCAATTACATTGCACTTTTGTAGTCATTATTTCATGAAAAACTTATAGTGTGTAGATAGTGTAAATGTTATCTATTCATATTCTACAGATGAAGAAACTGAGACTCAGTAATGATAAGTGAATTAATTGCTCAGTCTTATACAGGTTAAAGGCAGCTAAAGTGGTATAGTGCCTGGAGTCAGAAAAACCTGAGGTCAGATTATTTACTAACTCTGTGATCCTGGGAAAATCACTTAACTCTCTTTGCCTCAGTTTTTTTATCTGTAAGACTAGTTGGAGTAAGAAATGACAGATCACTTTAGTATCTTTGTCAAGAAAATCCCAAAGGCGTCATGTACAGTTGGACCCAACTGAAACAACCACAACATCCAGATTAATATTTAATTTTGAACTTGATCTCCAGCTAGGACTTAAGATTCTAATAATGTTTTTCTCTACTGTAAATCAAAATACTTGGAAGTTAGCCATTATTATTTATTTGTATGTATACCTTTTTTGCTTTGAGCACTTTGTTTTTAAGCTGTCAGGTATATGTGGGTTTCTGGTCCTCTGTGACATTATTTTTCTTTAGCTCAGAATTTATACTTGTAATTGTATTCATAATTTCCCCGTTGCTAATACTAATCAATCTGTAAACATATACAAATATTTACTATATATCAGATTCTATGCTAAGAACTGAAATTAAAAAAGACAAAAATGGAATATTCTGGTGGTTCTAGGAACTTACATTCTATGAGGCAGGATGAATCCATATAAACATGTAAAAATTAAATACAAGTTATGCGATTAAGTAAAAATACTTTAGAGCATTACAGTTTGTCAGGGATTAGGAAACACTTCATGTAGAAGATGGTACATGAGAGTTTTTAGTAAGTAATGGATTCCTCAAGGTGTCAGAAGAAAGTGCTTTCCAGACATTGGGGATGACCTGTGTAAAAATATGGAAAGAAGAGATGGAATGTTATTTGTAAGGAATAGCAAGAAGGTCCCTCTGGATGTACTAAAGCATACGTGAAGTTGGGGAATGTGAATTTGGAAAGGTATATTAGATACAGGTTGTAAAAAGGCATTCAAAATCACAGACATTTATATTATATTTTAGAGGGAATAAGGAGCCACAGCAATTGATTGAGTAGGGGAGTGATATGACCAGATTTGCAATGAATGGAAATCACTTTTCAGGGTTAAAGGTTTTTGGAAAATTTTTTTAATAGGCTCATGTTTCTTTCTGAAAAAAAAAAAAAAAAGATCCTTAAAAATATCGATGTTTACTTGTCACTTAAGTGACAAGTTATGAAATACAACAATTTCCAGATGATTGAATATATATATATATATATATATCTTTTATTAAAAAGTTCAATCAATTAATTTATTGTTGTTGGTTTTGGAGGTTTTGTTTGGTTGAAAGTGGAAAAAGATTCTTCTATTATACTGCAACAAGAAGAGTAAAGGATCTTTACTTCCTCTTCTCTGAGATTTAATTCTTGGAACATGGGCATTGTTGCTACTCTTCTTCTGTTGGGTGAGACTGTAATATCTGTCTTTGCTCCAACTTTACAGAGAGGTTCTTGTGAGCAGGCAGAAAAGGGAACAAAGAGAAAGCGACTACAATAGTGCCCACTTTCTCCCCTTCATCAAACCTCTAGAATGTTAGGATTTTCTTTTTTTTTTTTTTTTTTTTTTGGCTTGACGGGGAAGAAGATTGGCTTTACATTGTTTGATCGTGCTCTGCTTTTGCAAAGTAAATACAATACTTAATAAAATAATTCAATACAATATACAATACAATAATACAATATACAATAAAATACAATACAATAATATTGTATACAATAAAATATACAATATACATAATACAATACAATAAAATAATTCAAAAGATTCTCTCATATAGTTTAGGAGCCCCTACTAAAGAGAGAATCTCAGTGATCTAGAAAGAAAATACTTGCTTTTCCATCTACTTTCACTTTTTTATATACTGCACTCTCACTGCTCCATTTTTCTTTGTAGCCCTTTATTCACTATTAATGAAGCACATAGATCAAAAGCAGCTATTAAAAGAAACCCTATTAAGAATTTGCCCTGGTCAAATAAGGGCAACCCAAGGAAATAAGACAAAGGAGTTAATTACCACACCGATGTTGTTGCAGTTGGAATGTGACTGGCTTTGATTTAAAATTGGGCTGCTTTTTATAGACACTAGTAAGCAACTTCCATAGAAGGGCAAACATTTTTGATTACTACATTTAATTATGTGGAGATGTGATGAGTGCTGCTTCATTTTCTTGGTTATTATAGTGTCATGGGGAAATAGGATTAATAAGCATGACATTTCTATCTTATTCAAGCTAGCTGCCATGTACTCTAAAGTCTAAACGAGATTTTGAAATGGAATCACTCAGAATGACTCAGCACAAGAGCTAACTTTGCATAGAACTATAATCAATTAAATTTTTATCTTGAGTAAACTGGCATATAGGATATTGATTAAAAACCAAGTTTAACTAAACTTTAAAAAGTACAAAAAATTTGAATTTGACATCTGTGGAGAGATCTTGTTAGAAGGGTCATAATATGACAAAATATGAGAAAAGTTCTGCAAGATTGAGTATAATGCAGCCACACCTCCTCTTGGAAGGATTGTTAGCCTGAGGCTGAGGATACTAGTGAATGCAGTTATTCAAATTCTGGCAATACCAGCCACCTTTATGCTCTTCCCATTTTTCTCCTCTGTTCCACTCCCTCTCCCTTCTTCAAATGCTCAGTTGAATTTCTCTCATTTGAATACTTTGCGTTTTTGTCCATCCCTGCATCCCATGATTTGTCATTACTTCTTGTGGTGGAGCTTCTGTTCTGAATAAGGGTAAACATTAATGCCTCTTTAAGATTTAGTTCCCACATCTGCTAGGAGTCCCCACAACTAAGTACTGAGCAGCTCCTTTTTGTTCATGGAGGGGAAAGGGAGGGGAAAGAGAGCGTAGTAAAAAGTGGCAATCTGGGAATGCTTAAAAGAGAGGTGATGTTATGCCACAGTTCTCTTTTATTGTCCTGACTCAGTTTTCCTAATTATCCTGACTCAGTTTATAATTGTTCTGCTCAGTCCTGCAAAACCTCCCCTCCCTCTTTATCAGAATATTTGAGAAGGATAAAAGATCTTATGTTTTAGAATATCAGAATGCCTCTCCCTATTCCAAGCTATTGGAATGTTAGATACCATCTTATCAAGATGCCTCTCCCCATCTCCAGGGTGCCTCCCTCCATCTCTGTGGCTCACCCCACCCTGTCAGAGTCCTGTTCCCACTCTCGGGACCCAAACTTCGCCCCTGCCTCGCTTTATCCCCTGAGTCTGAGCCATATGTATATATGTCATTGAGAACTGACATTGTTTGCTGGATTCTTGGAGACAATAACCTCATTCAGCCCTCTGACCAAACTATAGATTCATTTGGTCCTTGTAAATCTCTCCCTTTTAAATAAATTATTAAGTACTCTCTAAACTCTATCTTGCCTCAGTTTCTCTGGCATTACAGTGATACCTGAGTTGTAAGATATTATACAGAATTAATAATTTAGGTTTTTTTTCTACCCTTGGCCCTTTTTCTATATATTCTCTCTGTATAATCTTAGGAATACAGTTAATTTTGGAAAACAGTCTGGCAGAACTAAGTTTAGATAAATATCTTACACCATTTACCAAGATAAAGATCTATCAGATCTAGATATAAAGGGAGATATAGTAAACTAGAGGAGCATAGAACATATTATTTCATAGATTTATGGATAAGAAGAATTTATAAATTAACAATTGATAGAGAACATTATGGGACATGAAATGAATAATTTTGATTACATTAAATTTAAAAAAGTTGTACAAATCAATGTAGCTAAGATTAGAAGAAGAAAAGAAAATTGGGGGAAATTTTTTAAAAAGCCAGTTTTTTTGGATTATTATCTTTAAAAATTTTTTTTATTATAGCTTTTTATTTACAAAATATAGGCATATGTAATTTTTCAGCATTGACAGTTGCAAAATTTTTTATTCCACCTTTTCCCCTCCTTCCCCTCACCCCTTCCTCCAGATGGCAGATTGACCAATACATGTTAAATATGTTAAAGTATAAGTTATAAAGTATAAGTTAAATATAATATATGTATACATGTCCAAACAGTTATTTTTCAGCCTTATGTTTTAAAAATATTGACAGTCAATTCAAATTTATAAGAATATGAATCTTTCCTAATAAATAAATGGTCAAAGGCAGTTGTGGAAGAAGAAATCAAAGCTATATATAGCCAAATGAAAAAAATGCTCTAAATCTTTATTGATTAAAGAAATATAAATTAAAACAACTCTGAGATACTCTCTTACTCCTATCAGATTGGCTAAAATGATACAGAAAGAAAAATGACATGCTGAGGAGATATGGAAAAAATGAGATACTAACACACTGTTGGTAGAATTGTGAATTGATTCATCCATTTTGGAGAGCAATTTAAAATTTTGTGTAAAGTTATAAAATTGTGCAACCTTTTAACTCAGCAGTACCATTATTCGGATTGTTTCCCAAGGTGATCAGGGAAAAAGGAAAAGAACCTACATGTTTTAAAACATTTATAGCAGCTTTCTTCATGGTGTCAAAGAACTGGAAACTGAGGGAATTCCCAGAATTGTGAATTGATTCATCCATTTTGGAGAGCAATTTAGAATTTTGTGTAAAGAGTTATAAAATTGTGCAACCTTTTAACTCAGCAATACCATTATTTGGATTGTTTCCCAAGGTGGTCAGGGAAAAAGGAAAAGAACCTACATGTTTTAAAACATTTATAGCAGCTTTCTTCATGGTGTCAAAGAACTGGAAACTGAGGGAATTCCCTTCAACTGGAGAATGGTTGAATATGTTGTGGTAGATGATTGTGATGGAATACTTCTGTACTCTAAGAAATGATGAGCTTTATGGTCTTTAAAAAACATATATATAGTAACAGAAATACTATTTGAAGAGGAAACGTGAACGATTAAACTGTTCTGAGTTATGTGAATATTCAAATCAACTACAAAGGACTTATAAAGGAAAATACTATCCACCTCCAGAAAAAGAAATGATATATGGAAATAAATATTGTGTGGTTCCATGCATATATCCATATCAAATGTTGTCCTCTCATGTGGGATTGGGAGGGAGGGAGGAAGGGCAACAACTTGGAACTCAAAATGTAAAAAAAATTCTATTAAAAGAGAAAAATAAAGTTTATAATGACACATAATAAGACATTGATGTGCCTACTATCTTTTGAGGCAGTATGGCTCAGTGGTAAGAATTTGTTCTGGAATAAGAGGACTTGAGTTCATAATCCTACCTTTGATGCTTCTTTTCTTTGTGGCTCTGGGAAAGTTGCTTAGACTTCCTAATTTTCAGATCCCTTACCTATAAAATGAAGAGGTTAGATTAGATAGTCTTGGTGGTCCTTTCCAGTTCTCAATCTATGATAAGATATCAAACCATGATAAATAGTTTAGGAAAGTAGAAATCAAAAGTTCCATGATATTTTAGACAGAGAATTAAGATACGAAAAAGTTATGGGGTAGAGATTGGAAATTGTATAACTAGTGCTAGAAATATATTAAGAAAATAAGACTTGTCCATAAACAGATTCCAGTAAAACACGAATGCATATAAGAAGTGCAAAGTTCTTTTTGGAGAGAAGAATCATTACTGACTGGGGGGGATCAAGCAAGGCTCTTGGAATAATGGCATTTAAGCTCATCATTAAAAGGTTATTCGAAATTCAAAGGACCAAGACAGGGGAGAAGGATCCTTCTATATAGAAGTATATATAGAAAGAACTGTGGATTAAAAAGTACACAGCAAGGAAAGTGTTATTTAAGATGTGGTACTTGGAGCAGCTAGGTGGTGCAGTGGATAGAGTACAAACCCTCAAGTCAGGAGGACCTGAGTTCAAATGTGATCTCAGACACTTTACACTTCCTAGCTGTGTGACCCTAGGCAAGTCACTTAACCCCACTTGCCTCAGGAAGAAAAAAAAAAAAGATCTGTCACTTGTTGGAATTAGGTGTCTGTGGGGATTTGGGACTTTAGTTTTATCATGAAACAAACTTATTTAGTTAGATTTTTGTAGCATAAATATTACAAATTTTATACATGAGGAAACTGAGATCCAGAGATCCAAAGTCATATAGTACATAATGGAGCTGTAATTTGAGCTTGTTTCTTTTCCCTCCAAATCCAGCACCATTTACACAAACATATGCTGAATCTTTTTTAAAAATTTGAACTTGAAGTTACTATAGTTAATGAAGTAATCGATATAGCAGGAATTTTTACATCCGATCATTTTTGTGGCTTGCAAAACATACTTTTTTTTTTTTCTATTTAAGTGATACAGGAAATTCCAGTGCTGATTAATGTGTCATTAAATGTTTATATTGCACTGGCAGTGTGCTCAGCAGTTTATAAAAAAGTGAGTTCCTTAGAAGACTTCCAGAGTTGAAAAGGATGTGGATTTGGCCCTTGAACAGTGCATAGGGAGAAAGGTGATCTCTCGGGCAAGCCATATATCTGCAACTTAAATCAGTTATGTTAACCAGGGAGAACCTTGTTATTTTAATTTTGGAAAATATTTTCTTCACATTGATGGAAATTTCCTTAACCTTAGATTTTTATTTTCTTTGAGTCTTAGTAACAAATTGAGAGGCAAGAAAAAAGCTCTGGTCTAATATTACATATTTTCATGTAGAATTCTCATTTTTAATTTAAAAAATATACTTCCTAAATACTATTGAAGAAAAGAAATTGCACAGAGCAACTTTGAGATACTCTTACTACTATCTTTATTGTCTTGGTTATTTATTAGGAGAACAAATATCTGGAAGTTAAGAAACAAATAAATTAAAAATTCCTACCACCTATCTTCTCTTCTTTACCTTCAGTGTTCTTGATTGTATTTTTAAAATGTTAAATTTTTAAATGTTAAGCAACAATGTATCCATGTCTTTTTTAAGCACTTAAAAATGGCATAATTTTGGAGTTGGCAAAGCCTTCATATTTAGAATTTAGCCATCTGTTCACACACCTTACATCTTGCAGAAAGAGAATAAGACAAGACAGTCTGTATAATTTGCCAGATCCCAATTTTATATCAAATTACACCAACAGAAGAATTAGACAAACTATATATATTATTTTAAGGATTTGTGATTTTGTCAGTGGGACACTCCCTCTGACATTGCAGATCCAAGTGCCTTTACAAGTTAATTGATAGTCTTGGAAAAGTGATTGTGGTACCAGAATTCATTGTTCTGAGGCCCACCTGAATTTAGCCAGATTGTCTTTGGGTCACAAATAGTTGTAGTCAACAGTAGTCTACTTTGGGACCTTTATTTTAAAAGTTGAATCTGCCAAAATGTATGTTATGAGGCCTTTGAGGCCCCATGAAGACCTTCATATTATGAAGAGACAATAAGGGAAAGGGTGTAGGGGAGGAATACTGATTATAAAGTATTATGCCAAGTAATATGCCAACATATATTAAAATATATGTAACACTGTTTTTCTCCCTCTCCCCAAATAATATTGCCTGTCAACCCAGTCTTATATTACATGATGAGTGTTGTTAGAGTAGAAAAGAGGTGCTTTTAAGATTCAGAAAAGAGAGGACTAGAAAGATTTCGCAGAAGTCATATTTGAGCTGAGCCTAGAACACTTTAAAACCATTCAGAGAAAGAGTAGATCATCTTCATCAATCTGCCAATGGAGTCTGTGACACATAAAAAAGTTAAGAACCATCTGATGTTGATTGAATTTTCTTAAAAGCCATTTGTGCTGATAGAACATTTTCCAATGGCTATAATCTGAGTGACATTTGAGCATGAGAGCAATAGTTTACTCTCTTTTTTATTTCTAAAACATCATTAGAGGAAAAGTTAGAGCTGTTTTTTCCCCTCTCTCCTCCTCTATCCCTATAGGGATCCACCCTATAGAACCTCTGTATAGTTTTTGGTCTTTTTTTTTTTTTCCTTAGGCAATTAGGATTAAGTGACTTGCCCAGGGTCACACAGCTAGGAAGTGTTAAGTGTCCGAGATTAGATTTGAATTCAGGTCCTCCTGACTTCAGGGCTGGTGCTCTATCCACTGTGCCATCTAGCTGCCCCAGTTTTTGTGTCTTTCAAGTTGTCAAGAAGCATTTGTTAAGTGATCACTTTTTGCTAAGCAGTGTGCTACAAAGCAAGGCAAAAAAGAGTCATGCTTTCAAAGAACTCAATAGTCTACTGTGGGAGAATTTTTTAAGCAAGAAGACTTGTTTTTTAGATGGGAAAGGATAGAACAATATACAGAAGAAATTATAACTAAAGATAAGGAAAGAAGTATTAAATAAGAGAGTACCGCAATCCTTTAAGTGAATTTGTGTCTCTAGACTCTGACAAAAATACATCCTAGAACGTTGAAAGAATTCAGAGCCACTGTGCATTATCTCTGAGAAATCATGAAGAATAAGAGAAGTTCTAGTAGACTGGAGACAACTATGGGGCAGATTTGGAAAACTACAGAATTGTAAGCTGAATAAGATTTCCTGACAAAATTCGATTTAGAACAAGCCATTCTCCAATTGAAAAATGGTCAAAGGATATGAACAGACAATTCTCAGATGAAGAAATTGAAACTATTTCTAGTCATATGAAAAGATGCTCCAAGTCATTATTAATCAGAGAAATGCAAATTAAGACAACTCTAAGATACAACTACACACCTGTCAGATTGGCTAAGATGACAGGAAAAAATAATGATGATTGTTGGAGGGGATGCGGGAAAACTGGGACATTGATGCATTGTTGGTGGAGTTGTGAACGAATCCAACCATTTTGGAGAATAGTTTGGAACTATGCTCAAAAAGTTATCAAACTGTGCATACCCTTTGATCCAGCAGTGTTACTACTGGGATTATATCCCAAAGAGATTATAAAGAAGGGAAAGGGACCTGTATGTGCACGAATGTTTGTGGCAGCCCTTTTTGTAGTGGCTAAAAACTGGAAACTGAATGGATGTCCATCAGTTGGAGAATGGTTGAATAAATTGTGGTATATGAAAATTATGGAATATTACTGTTCTGTAAGAAATGACCAACAGGATAATTTCAGAAAGGCCTGGAGAGACTTACATGAACTGATGCTGAGTGAAATGAGCAGGACCAGGAGATCATTATATACTTCAACAACAATACTATATGATGACCAGTTCTGATGGACCAGGCCATCCTCAGCAACGAGATCAACCAAATCATTTCTAATGGAGCAGTAATGAACTGAACCAGCTATGCCCAGAAAAAGAACTCTGGGAGATGACTAAAAACCATTACATTGAATTCCCAATCCCTATATTTATGCACACCTGCATTTTTGATTTCCTTCACAAGCTAATTGTACAATATTTCAGAGTCTGATTCTTTTTGTACGGCAAAATAACGGTTTTGGTCATGTATACTTATTGTGTATCTAATTTATATTTTAATATATTTAACATCTACTGGTCATCCTGCCATCTAGGGGAGGGGGGGGGGGGGGTAAGAGGTGAAAAATTGGAACAAGAGGTTTGGCAATTGTTAATGCTGTAAAGTTACCCATGTATATATCCTGTAAATAAAAGGCTATTAAATAAAAAAAAATAATAAAAATAAAAAAAAATAAAAAATAAATTCGATTTAGAAACTATTAAGAAAGAATATAATTGTTGCCAGATGCCAACAGAGATTAAACTCAAATACTCAAATGAATGTGATCTCACTGATGACAGTTTTCCCTTCAACAAATAAATGACAACTGTGGCTTATCCATTCTGAGCCATAGTGTGTGACTCTTGTCCCATTTTCTTTTTTGTTTAGGGAAGAAGTTTGGGATGATGAGGAAGTTATGCAGTTTTCCAAAGAAAATCTAGCCCTCTCTATTTCCTTCTGTTTAATCGTAGGCCCAATTATTGCCCATTTTCTGTGTCTGTTTAAATATGGATGGACAAGTCATTGTCCAGTTCATTGTATACATTATCTAAACAAGGGGAATTCTTCACTTGATTGTTTTTCCCATGTAAATGTTTAGGTCAAACTCTTTTGGTTGGTCATGAATCTCCTTTAGGAGATTCTGCAATGTCCCTATCCTTGTTTGATTGTTATTGTTCAGTTATTCTGTCTGACTCTTTATGATGCTGGGGACCATAGCATACTAATGCTGGCATTTTTTTGGCAGAGATACTGGAGTGGTTTTTTATTTCATTCTCCAGTTGATTAAGGCAAATAAAAGTTAACTGGTTTGCCTAGCATCACACAACTAGTAAATGTTTGAGGTGAAAATTGAACTCCATGCACGGTGCACTTTCTACTGAGTCACCTAGCTGTCTTACTGGACTTAATATGACATCATTTACAAATAGAAATCATGAAGCCTTTCTGTAAATCATCATTGTTTTGCAATGACTTTGATCCTTGAAGCTATACCAGTGGAACTTAAGGTCTGACAAGTTCTACTGTTTTGGAAAGCATTGAGTATGATTCTGAAAAGAAACTTGAGTTTGCTTTCTTAGGACCAGACTAGCTAAGAATAGAAAGTCTCCTCACTAATAGGCTGACTGCTTGGCAATGAATTCTTTGGCTGTAGCAACTTAAGAAACTAAGAAAAATAGAAAATGATCCTCTGCCCCAGACGACAACTCTTCTACTTCTATAATAGTGATATAGGTAGAATGGCAACAAACAAATAGGGGATGTTAAGAATCACATAATTTTTACACTGAATACAAATGTTAACTTAGTCCAATGACTACTATATGGATACTGATACTAAAGGAATTTTAATATTATTCATCTTTACACATGATTCTTATGAACAAAATCAAAGGAGAGAAGAGAGTTGCAACTAAATGGAAGGATGTCTCACAAACTAGTATCTTTGGAAATTTAAATAAAGGAATTGGTGAATTAATTTTATCATACATTCAAAAGCAATAGGTAAATATCATTTCATTGAATATTTGTCTTCACATGTTGCAGAGCTCATGATAAGTACTTGCAAAAAAAAAAAAAAAAAGGCTTCCATGAAAATAACTGTAGTCTGTACACACAAATATCTGTTGGGAAAAGAACTTGATAAGATCATTCAAATTAAGTCAACATATATTTTGATACTTGATGAAAATAAACGTGAAGGTAATGAAAGATCTGTGGGATAATAGGGGTTATCTTTGTCCTTAGCAAGGTTGCGACTAGATTATAATTTAAAGGGATGAGAGAGAGAGGAAAAGGGTCCATGTGAGCAAAAGTGTTTAAAATAGCTCCTTTGATGGTGGCAAAAAACTGGAAACTGGGAAAGAGGGGAGTCGTTGGTGTGCTAGTGCTAGCTCATTCAAGTCAGCTGACTTTTCATTCTTATCATTTACATGTGAGAAATCTGGAAAATGTTGCAGATCAGGGTTTTATCTATAGTTTTGTTGATTGCTTAAACTTAAGAAAGTGATGGGGAAAAGTTAGTAATGCAGATTAAACTTTATTTTATTTTATTTTTTTATTTAATAGCCTTTTATTTACAGGATATATGCATGGGTAACTTTACAGCATTAACAATTGCCAAACCTCTTGTTCCAATTTTTTACCTCTTACCCCCCTACCCCCTCCCCTAGATGGCAGGATGACCAGTAGATGTTAAATATATTAAAATATAAATTAGATACACAATAAGTATACATGACCAAAACGTTATTTTGCCGTACAAAAAGAATCAGACTCTGAAATATTGTACAATTAGCTTGTGAAGGAAATCAAAAATGCAGGTGTGCATAAATATAGGGATTGGGAATTCAATGTAATGGTTTTTAGTCATCTCCCAGAGTTGTTTTTCTGGGCATAGCTGGTTCAGTCATTACTGCTCCATTGGAAATGATTTGGTTGATCTCGTTGCTGAGGATGGCCTGGTCCATCAGACCTGGTCATAGTATTGTTGTTGAAGTATATAACGATCTCCTGGTCCTGCTCATTTCACTCAGCATCAGTTCGTGGAAGTCTCTCCAGGCCTTTCTGAAATCATCCTGTTGGTGCAGATTAAACTTTAAAGTGTATCTTTGGGCTTTCTGGAGAGTCAGTGGTTAAAAGCACAATTAAGAAAAACAAATCTGTTTTTGAGAATTCTGCTTCACTGCACATATTCTTCATTACCTGCTTGCCTACCAGTAGAAGATTTATTTCACCATTAAACTCTCTAAAGTCACAATTGATTACTGTATTGAACAGAGTTCAGATATATTTCCACAAAACTGTATAAATTATTCTCTTGGTTCAGCTCACTTTTCTCTGTCTTAATTCTTATAGGTCTTCTCAAGTTTCTCTGAATTTTTCATATTTGACATTTTCTGTATCTTATCTTAAAACTTATAATTTCTTCTAATACTGATACAATCCTATGCTATATTATCTTACTTTATTAATGCCCTAAATGTCTACTCACTTAGATGATAGTTGGAATTATATTTTTTATTTTGGCACTGATAAATTAAGACAACAGAAAAGAGTGCCTAGAATGATGAAGAGCTGATAAAATCATGTTTTAATGGTAAATAGTCAAAGACACTGAATGCTTGTTTGCCACTTTTATAATTTCCCTAAAGTCCTTCTCTCATGCTTCATTGTGGTGGGAAGGTGACCATGGGATCTTGAAGGCTATGCCAGTGGAATGCAAGTGCTCTCCTAAAGCTCACATTTATATGGCACATCAGGGTTTGCAAAACAATTTCCATACAATGAATCCTGTGAGTTGGGAGTGTGAGTGTGATTATTTCCATTTTATAGAGGAAACTTAGGCTTTGAGACCTTTAGTATCTTGTCTGAACAATTTATAAATATCTGAGCTGGATTGGAAAATAATTTGCTGACCTGTGATCTATCTACTATGCCATATTGCCTCCCTACAAAGATGTGAAGTATAAGGCAGTATACTAAGTGGTGGAATAAAGACATGACTACTTTAGTTATCAGAAGGATGGTTACTGAGTGACCAATTATTTTGGAAACAGCAATGGATCTTTTGAAAAAAAATTAATAGTAATGGCTCCTATTTATATATTCCTTTAAAATTTACTTGTTTTTCATAACTTCTTGCCTTTCTCTGAATCTTCAAAAGTTAGTCTGGCACATAGTGGATGCCCAATAAATGCTTGTTAACTTGTCTTTTGGATAGCCTTAAGAGGTATAATTAGGATAATGTAAGGATTATAATTATTCTTAATTAAAGATAGAAAAAAATGAGTCTTGGAGAAACTAATTTTCCCACAAACACACAGTCAGAATGTGTTGGAGTCAATTCCAGATGACTTGACTCCAAGACAAAACTTTCTACTTTTCCATCCTTTTAGTCTACAGAAATGATTAGGATCAATATCAATATTACTAACATTCTCCAAATATTTGAGAAGTCATCACATAGAAGAAGCAGCAGACTTATTTCTTATATGATTTCAGAAAGTAGGACAAATACCAATGTTAGAAGGCAATAGCTTATTGTTTTTCCCTTAGTATAAAAAAGAACTTTTTTTTTAACCAATAACAACTGTTGATAATAAATGGTTCTTTGAATAAAAGAAAGATTAAATGAAAAATGAAGTATACTGCCTGCAGAGGCAAAGGGTGAATAACATTTTTTGGAAATCTGGTAAAGGGGAATTCCCACTCTGGGTAGGAAATTGCTCTAAATTAGGAGTTCTTACTGTCATAGACCCCTTTGGTAGTCTGATGAAATCTATGGATTCCTTCTTCAGAATCATGTTTTCAGTTGCATAAAATAAAATACATAGGATTATAAAAAAACTATATTGAAATAATAGTTATCAAAATACTTTAAAAAGTTCAAGGACTCCTTGTTATGAACCTTTGCCCTATCTATATGGCTCCAGAGATCCTTCCTTACGTTCTGAGATTCTGTGATTCTAGAGAGAGAAGAAAATTTGTTTTTGCATGTGGTCATCAACCTGGAAAGGCTATTACCGATCTTAATTCAGAGAACAGTGGGCTCACATCACATGAAGAGATGAGTGGAGAGCTATAATCCATATGTTACTAAAATTAAATAGGTTAAGTGTTTCCTTAAGGTATTCATGGGTAAAGTGAAAAAGCTTACACAGAAAATACTTCCTTAGTTCCTGGACTCAGTATTGTTACAGAATTTGTCTGCTATGTCTTTTTGCTTTAGCCTTGAAAACTCTTCCCTCTTAGGACCCTGTGAACATCTCATATCATTTCAAATCTACAAACATTTGTTTAGTGTCATCTGTATGCTAGGTACTGTGGAGTTACACAGAAAAAAATGAAGCAGCCCTCACCCTCACAGATTTTACATTTTACAAGAGAAACAGTATGTACATAGAGAAGTAAACACAAACATATACAAAATTAGTACATAGTTTATACCAGTGGAATATAGTTGATAGTTTCAAGTGTGTTGATCTCACAAATCATCAAAAATACTAATATTTAAAAAGACTTCTTTATTTTTTTTAAAACAGTATTTTATTTTTCCAAACACATAAAATGGTTTTCAACATTCACCTTTGCAAAATCTTGCATTCCAAACTTTTCTCCCTCTCTCCCCCTTCTTCTTCCCCAAGACAACAAGCAATCTGGAGTAGATTAAATGTGCAATTCTTCTAAACATATTTCCACATTTGTCATACTGCACAAGAAAAATCAGATTAAAAGGGGAAAAAAATGAGGAAGACAAGGAAATTAAGCAAAAAATAACAAAAAAAGTGAAAATACTATTCTTTGATCCATATTGTCTCCATAGTTCTCTCTCTGGATGTTGATAGCACCTTCCTTCACATGTCAACTGGAATTGTTCATCACAGTTAGTCATCACATAATCTTGTAAAAAGATGGTTTGAATACAGTTCTTTGATTATTTTAATTATCTGATAAGTACTTATTATATTTCATGTACTGTGCAAGGTTGTAGGGCTATATAGAAAGGCAAAAGAGAGTTCTAGTTCTCAAAGAGCTCTTAATCTAATGGGGAAGACAACAAGAAAATAACTATGAGCAAGATATTTACAGGATAAATTGGAGATGTTTATATACAGAAAATATTAGCATTAAGGGATATCAGGAAAAAACTACTCATAGAAGGTAGAATTTTAGGTAGGACCTGAAAGTAGCTGGGGAAGTCAAGAGCAGAGATAAAGAAGAAGAGAATTCCAGGCATGGGGGACATTAAGTGAGCATGCCTCCAGAATTAGGAGTATCTTGTTCAAGAAATAGCAAGAAGGTCAGAGTCACTGAATCACAGAGTGCAAAGAGGTGTTGGGATTATATAAGATGTAAGAAAATTGAAAGATAGGGTTTATTGAAAGATAGGGAAAATTGAAAAAGAGTTTAAAGGATTTTGAATGCCAAAGGATTTTTTATATTTGATTTTGGAGGTGATAGAGAAGCATTGGAGTTTATTGAAAAAAAGAATGTTTAATTTAGAATCTCTCAAGCCACAGATTATGACTTAATAAGCATAAAATTGAATAAGCGCTATTACAATAACTTTTGCAGAGGAGGCCCTGAAAGAAAAAACATCTTAAAATAATAGACTTAAGAATGAGCTCTTTTCTCTTCCAAATTTACCTGCAAAATAAAAAAAAAAATCCAAAACCTCAAACTGTTTCATTCTAAAGAATTAATCACCCAAACAAGCATTTATTAGTTTCCTATAAAGTGCCCTGAAAACAATGAACATCAAAAAAAAAAAAAAAAAAAAAAAAAAAAAAAAAAAAAAAAAAAAGAAAGAAAGAAAGAAAAAAAGAAATCTTAAGTGTTTTTTTTTTTTTTTTTCCAGGAGAAAAACTGCTATTTAAAAGCTTTTGACTTGAGTTAAAGGATGAGAAAATTAATTTCCTACCTTTCATTGAAGAGAGGTGGGAGACCATGGGTATAGAATATTGCACATATTATCAGCCTTGGTTGATTATGCCAAGCTTTTTTTTTTTAAAAAAACAACATCTTAATATTTGTGACAGGTCTCTTTGTAGTGGCCAGAAACTGGAAACTGGGTGGCTGCCCATCAATTGGAGAATGGCTGAATAAATTGTGGTATAAGAATATTATGGAATATTATTGTTTGGTAAGAAATGACCAACAGGATGATTTCAGAAAGGCCTGGAGAGACTTACATGAACTGATACTGAGTGAAATGAGTAGGACCAAGAGATCATTATATACTTCAACAACAATACTATATGATGATCAATTCTGATGGACGTGGCCCTCTTCAACAATGAGATGAACCAATCAGTTCCAATAGAGCAGTAATGAATTGAACCAGCTACACCCAGTGAAAGAACTCTGGGAGATGACTAAGAACCATTACATAGAATTCCCAATCCCTATATTTTTGTCTGCCTGCATTTTTGATTTCCTTCACAGGTTAATTGTACACTATTTCAAAGTCCGCTTCTTTTTGTACAGCAAAATAACTGTTTGGACATGTATACTTATATTGTATTTAATTTATACTTTAACATAGTTAACATATATTGGTCAACCTGCCATCTGGAGGGAGGGGGTGATTGGAAGGAGGGGAAAAATTGGAACAAAAGGTTTGGCATTTGTCAATGCTGTAAAATTACCCATGCATATAACTTGTAAATAAAAAGCTATATAAAAATTTTAAAAAACCCAACATCTTACAAAGGAAAGCTTTACTCAGTGAGGAAGTGAGAAAAGATATGTATATTTAGGGGGATTAGGAAGAAAGAAAGAGGGAGGAAAATAAGTATCAATAAGGAACAGTGTTGAGTGCTTTATATATATCTCTTAATGGATCCTCACAACAAACTTGTGAGGTGTTTGTTATTATCACAATTTTACAGTTGAGGAAACTGAGACAAATAGAGGTTAAGTGAATTTTGTTTCAGGGTCATGTAGCTAGTAAATGTGTGAGTTTGGATTTGAACTAAGGTCCAGGTCCAGCATCTCTCCATTGCCTCGTTCAGAATTAAAATGTGATGTAAAAGTAAAAGGTATAAATAAAACAACAAAAATGTTATTATTATTTTTAAATCCTTCCATTCTCAAGAATAGACAAATGGAAAATTTTGCCCATTCTAAGGGACAGTTTGACCAGGCTCTCTTTTTTGGGCAAATGTAGGAATTCATGCAGATATCTGAGCAAACCTCTTCATTACTTTTCAGTCATAACCATCAACAAGAAATGTCTTCTCCCAGCATAAACAGCTCTACTGTTCCTGAGGTTTTTTTTTTTTAAAGGACCTTTTCTTTTTCATTCTTCCTCCTCATAAATACTTGCTAAACCTCTGAGAGAGGTTTTAATGTTTTCCAGCTCATGCCAGGACTCATATTTGAGCCTGTATGTTTTAGTCAATTCTAATCATTTGCTTCTTCTGTGCATACAAGAGAATGTTCTATCTCTCATCAGCAAGATGTTTTATTTCCACTGTGGAGCCAGTTCTGAGATGTCCATCATCTTTAATTGGGCATAGAACTGGAGAGTGATTTGATAATGTGCATGGTGAAATCGAGGCCCTTGTTAGTCTGTAGGCCTACTTTGGTGACAGTCATAAATCTGAGCATGATGAAAATTGGCTGAATTTCTAAAGTAGGATGAGTTTATATTCACCTTCTTAAGTAATTTGGTTACATTCTGATTCCCTGCTTTTCTCTTTTTTAAATTTGGATCAGCAATAAACAAAACTACCTGGCTTGAATAGGCCAGAGGTAGTCTAAAACTTTGATTGAAAGAAGATATAGGACAGACTGGGAAATGGAAGCAGAATCAAAGATCAACAAATAGCACCAGCCACAAGCCAATGGAGGGATTTTTAATGAGGGGGCACCATATAATATTTAGTGGAAACGTCAATGGACTTGGGAGGCCTTGGACTTGAATTTGAGCTATTTTCTCTGGGCCTCAGTTTATTTATCTATTTAATTTATGCATCTGAAAAATAAAAGAATTGAAAGGAGTTCTTACCTGGAGATCTGTGAAGTTTAAAAAATATTTTGATAAATTATTTTGATATAATTATTTCTTTGTAATCTTGGATATTTTATCTTATGCATTTTAGAACATTTAGATCTTCTATAATATCTTAAACTCACTATGTCAAAACTAAACTCATTATCTTTCCCCCCAAACCCTCTCGTTTTCCTTCTTATTGTCAAGGGCACCACTCTCCTCCAGTCCTATAACACTATTACTACCTTGGTGTTTGTTCTCATTGCCTCCTTCTTGAACTGTTGTGATAACTTGCTGGTTGGTTCCCCCTACTCCCTGCTATAATCCATGCTTCACTCGGCTGTCAACTTGATTTCACGATATTATACAACTATTCAATAAATTCTAGTGACTCCCAATCAATAGAACATTCTCTGTCTTTTAAAGTCTTCCATAACATGGCCCCTTTCTACCTTTCCAGTCTTCTTACATCTTATTCCTCTCCATGTACTTGATATCTAATGACACTGGTTTCTTCCCTGTTTCCCTCACATGATATTCCATGTCCTGTCTCAGAGCATTTTTACTCTATGTCCTGTGGTCTCTCACTCCCTCAATGTCTGCCTCCCAGTTTCAGCTAAAGCACTACTCTCTGCAAGAAATCTTTCTTCATTCTATTTAATCTTAATGCCTTCCCTCTGAGATTAGTCCTGATTTACAACATTTTACATACATTGAAAAGTTATATATATAGTACATAGTTGTTTGCATCTTGTCTTCCCCATTAAAATCTCAGCTCCCTGTGGGCAGGGAATTTTTGCCTTTGTATCTCTAGCATTCAGCACAATGTCTGATACATTATTAAATGTTCTGGTGCTTAATAAATGCTGGTTGACTTGACTTATTCTGAGAAGGGTTTGTAGGCTTCATCAACCTACCAAAGGCACAAAAAAGTTTAAAAACCTCTGAGGTCTCTTCCAGCTTATGAACTATGTCTACTTTTTATGTTTGTTTGAGTGACTAATGTCCTCTAGATGGCCCATCCCTATTCAGTCAAGCCAAGGATCTGTGCACTATTCTCTATGAAGAGCCTCCGCTTTTTTGTTTCTATGCCTTTTTATATTAGTTAATAAACATTTATTAAATGTCTACTACATACCATGAAAACCACTGGGGATACATAAAAAGCAAAAGATACTCTCTTGTCCCCCAAGGAGATGACCTTCTAATGGGGAAGAAAATGTGGAAACAACTATGTAGACACATGCTATACACAGTATAAACTGAAAATGTCTTCCTCCAAGTTGTACCCTCTTAAAAGATCTTTGTTCAAACTATCACTCAGAAAACCTTAGCTGGCTGGGAACACCCAATTTTCATCATGTTCTTATTTTAGGTCTCCTCAACACTTAGGTAAATTCCTTTTGTATTTATTGATAAGCATTTAATAACTTTCTTGTTAGTTGTTTATCTTGTTTATATAAATTACATATCCCCCTATCACTGTCCAAGTTTTTTTTTTTTTTTTTTTTCTGTTGTGTGTTCTCACCTAGTTCTTTGCAATGGCCATTCAATCAGTGTTGTGAGTGACCAATTATACAGATGTCATTTGAGTATAGTCCATAATCAGAGAGATGGTATAATTAGATGCAGAGAATGCAGGGTCGTATGCCAAACAAGCTTGGTGTCCTCTATTATTCATCTTTTCACTGACTTGATAGATGACCCCTGGAAGATGGCTGTGATGGAATAATAGTATCTAACCTGTCCCTAATATACATTTTAAGAGTTGGGTTATGTTTCTCAATTGGTTCAAGGCACCAAATAAATATGTTTTATTTTTGTATCACATTTGTTGAGGAGGCATGTTAAAACAGAGGGAAAGTTGGTTTGGGGGCACTGGCTAAATGTCCTGCCTTTGATATGTGCTCACTGTCTGTGGCCACCACTTAATCTTAGAGTGGCAAATCTTAAAGGCTGTACATTGCAGACAGGAGTTCCTAACATCAACCAAATCACAGGTTCAGACTTCACCATTCCAATAAAGGAAAATATTGAAATGTATCCAGATGGCTTAGTGAATAGACTTTTAGGTCTGAGGTCAAGAAGACCTGAGTTCTAATAATCCAGATCAGACTTATCACCCTAAAAAGGGCAGAGACCATTATAACTGTGAATCACTGTGTGTCCTTTGGTAGCATCTTGTTTGTGCCTTAGAGTATAAGCCTTCTCTCATTTAAATCCAATTCATTTTCATGTCATAGCATCACTTCCTTGATGTCATGGTCCTCTTCGAGAATGAAGGACAAACAACAACAAATAATAATAATAATACTTTGTATTTAAATAGTGCCTTAAAATCCTTATGCATTTGCTGTATCTTTCTTGATCCATTCCCATTGTTGCTCATGTGAATATGTGTATATCTAAATAAATGATCACTGTACTTAATAGTATAATTATAAATAATGATGACAAATGCTACTTTACTAGGGTGAGAAGAAAGAATTTTGTCTTCTAAAGTACTGTAACCAGTTTGTGATATTAAAATATAAATACCACCAAAATTATTACTGAAAATTATTACTGGGGGGGGGGCAACTAGATGGTGCAGTAGATAAAGTACTGGCCCTGAATTCAGGAGGACCTAAGTTTAAAGCCAGCCTCAGAAACTTAACACGTCTTAGCTGTGTGATCCTGGGTAAGTCACTTAACCCTACTTGTCTTAAAAAAAAGACAAAAATAAAAAGTTAAAAAAGAAAAAGAAAATTATTATTTAAAATAGCAAAATGATCATCAATCATAATAGTTTATTTTTTTGCAATACTTTACAGTTTTCCAAAGGGGTTAAGTAATTTCCATATGTGAAATTTGTATCTTGAAATATTCATGTGCTATGACAATATGTTATTATACTGCTATTGGTTCATAGCACCATCTAGTAAAATTTCTGTCTATTAAAATTTTGTCAAGGGAATTGCCCCACCAGTTGCCAAAAGAAGTTGTTAAGGGTTAAGAAATATCATAAAACTTCACTTTCTTCTGTTAATCTTTGTTTCCTATGAAATTTTCTATATACTTGTTCTCCACAGGGGGGCAATACATGATCTTAAAAAAGAGACAAGAAGTTGTTTGTTCTTGTTACCTGCATTCACCTGGAAGCACTTACTGTACAACAATGGGTGGTATAGGCAAGTGAGGTGCTTCCTTACTTTTGCAGAACCCTTTCCTAGGGCCTATTTTTCTTGAATTCTTGTAGATTTGCTTTCACCATCCTTTTATTCTGGTAAATCTGGATGTTTGTGATATGCATCTGTAAGAATAAGAAAACTGGCTTGATTCTTCATTGGGAACTTCAGTCTGGTTAGAGTTTTTAATGGGAAAAAAAATGAGAGAAAGAATTTTAGAGTTAGGACCTTAGAGATTATTTAATGTTATTTTACAGATGAGGAAAAACTCGAGACCCAGAGAAGGTAGATTACTTGCTTAAAGTCATAAAGCTAAGTAGTGTCAGAACCAGATGTAGGACACCAGTCTGCAGTCTCTGGAGTGTTTCTATCTATATCTTGGTGCAGTTATTGGAGAGGTCCCTATCACTGTTTCACATTTACTAAAATACATGTTTGTTGATTAACATACTGGGCTAATATCAGCAAATTCATTTCAACTAGATGAATTAATAAGAATTTTATTAAGTGCTTTCTATATAACCAACACTATTCTAGACACGGGATGCAAATGTAAAGAATGAAACAATTTCTATCTCAAACTTACATTCAACCATTTAAAATATAAAACCTTATTTTTCCCCCCTCTCTTACTTTTTCAGAAGTAGCAATGGATTGTTGTTGTTTGGTCATATCTGACTTTTCATGACTCCATTTGGGGTTTTCTTGGCAAACTGGAATTTCATTTCCCAACTTATTTTATAGATGTGAAAACTGAGGCAAACAAGGTTTAGGTTCTTTCCCAGAGACACAGAGCTATTTTTGACACCAGATTGGAACTCAGGAAGAGGAGTCCATTTCTCTATCCCTTGTGCCATTTACCTATTGGCTAACAGATATGGCAATTTTGAATACATTTGGCACTTAATAAATGCTTGCTTTTTTTTTTGCTGAGGCAATTGGGGTTAAGTGACTTGCCCAGGATCACACAGCTAGGAAATGTTAAGTGTCTGAGACCATAATTGAACTCAGGTCCTCCTGACTTAAGGGCTGTTGCTCTATCCACTGCGCCACCTAGCTGCCCCTAAATGATCTTTCAATGAATTGAAGGGAAAGTTGACATGTTAGTAATTTTTTCAATTATTGTTCCAATTTAAGTTGAACCAACTGGCTTACTTTTCTAATGTGAGTTAATGCTGACTTGGATGGCAAAATCATAAAATAATACAAATATGTAGATAATGTTTAATATGAATAAATACATAAATAATAAAAAATGAATAAATAAACATTCCAAATATATAAACAATGAAATACATAAAATAATATAAATAATAAATAATTATAAATGATATAGAAACAATTATGTGAATAATAAATTAATGAATAAACAATGCTAAATTAAAAATAGGGAAAATAGGGGATATTCAATAATAATTCAATGCAATTCAATTAATACCTATTGAGCACCTATTTTATGCTGAGTACTATGCTAAGCACTGGAAATACAAAAAAAAAGGGGGGGGGAGGGGACAATGCCTGTTCTCAAGAAACTTAGAATCTAATTGGGGAGGACAACACACAAAAGGAAACTGAAAAAGATTGGGGCACAAGGAGATACATAGTGCCATGGTATGATGTCCTGTGTAGTCTAAACCAACCAAAGCTGTTGATGGAAAGGGAAAAATTACCTGTTACTAGTACATATGTCTAAGGGTTCTTCTGAGAGTCAAAGAGACTGTGGTCTATGCCAAGTTCTCTATACAAATGTCAGTTATCACTATTATTATTAAAAAGCAAAATACTTAATTTTTGTTATTAAAATATAGTTGGAGAGATAGATTCCATGTATGAAGGCACTAAAGAATAGTAATGATGTTCAGTTGTTTTCAGTCATGTCTCACTGTTCACAACCCCATTTTGGGATTTTCTTGGAAAAGATGCTGGAGAGGTTTGCCATTTTCTTTTTTAGATTATTTTATAGATGAAGAAACTGTGGTAAGTAAGATTATGTTATATGTGTGTTATATAGTTAGTAAGTGTCAAAAGCCAACTTAGATGAGGCTCTAGTCTGACACTTTATCCAATGTGCCATCCATAAGATGCACAGAATAATATAAGTGAGTAATATATGTTTCAGTTATTCAGTGTAGCAAGGACTGAAATGTTTGTTCTAAACAAACTGTCTGAGTAATTAATTTAGTGTTGTGTTTTATATACTTCTCAGATGTCTTAAAAAGAGATTAAAGAACACAGATAGGTAGGTGGCATATTTTATGAATGCTAGATTTAGAATCAGGAAGACATGGGTGCAAATACTGCTGCAGAGACTATGTGACCCTGGCAGAGCCTCACTTTTCTAATCTGTAAAATGGAGTTTAAAAAAGCACCTACTTCATAGAATTGTCTGAAATGAAATTAAATATTTGTATGCTCAGAAACCTTAAAGTGCTACATAAATGCTATTATTATTACTAATAATAGCACAAATTGACATTTCCTTGTATTGTTATTAAATATTCATTTTTATACTATCCTATAATCATCCCATTTGTGTATACTTTTTCTGTTTGTTTTCCCCTTTGCTGCCAGACTGTTAAATCTTTTGTTGTGTGTTCATTTCCCCACTTTCCAGCCTATTGTTTTGGAAGAACACTGCCTTTGGTGTCATAATTGGGTTTGAATCCAGCTCTGCTAATTATTACATGTGTGATTTAGAGCAACTCAATTAACCTCTTTGAACCTCAAGTTTTTTCCTCTGTAAAACAAACAATTTTTACCAGACTAATGATTTTTCAAGTGGGGTATGGAGATCCCAGAGTTCCTCAAGGCTTTTTCAGAGGGTCTCAGAAGTCAAAATTATTTTCATCATAAAACTGGGATGTTTAATTTCTAATATGATAAATATTGACTGATAAATTTAATTCACATAAACAAAAACTTCTTGGAATCCTCAAGCATTTTTAAGAGTGTAAAGAGGTTTTAGTACCAAAATTTTTTGAGAATCATTGCCCTGGTTTCTACCTTTTTAAACTCTGACTTGCAATCCCATATAGGGTCTTATAACTGTGGGAATCATGAAATTATGATTTAATATCAGTAAATGTTTGATTTGTATACCTATTTTATATACCTGGGGCCACCTAAAAAATTTCTCAAGTAAAAAGGTGTTGTGAGTGGAAAAAATTTAAGACCACCTGCCCTAGATGACCTTTAATATCATTTATGCTCTCATGTAATCCTAATAGCCTGGGCTGATTGACTAAGCTATTTGAACTGGGTTAGTGTTGTTGTTGTTGAATCATTTTAGTCATGATTGACTCTCTGTGACCCCCATTTGGAGTTTTCTTGGCAAAGATACTGGAGCAATTTGCTAGTTCCTTCTTCTCCAGATCATTTTACAGATGAGGAAACTGCTGTAACAAGGGGTAAGTAATTTGCAACCAGTAACTGTCTGAAGCTGGATTTGAACTCAGGTCTTCTTGACTCCAGGGCTGGAACTGCTTCACCTAGTTGCTCATTAGAAATGTATGTGAAATAAGAAAGAGTTTTGAAGGACCTGTGAAAAAAATGCAGGACCTTAGTGTGGGGCTTTATAACAGCTCTTCTGAATGCTCAAAGATAACTTTTTCTTTACATCCAGGGTGTGAGTTTGTGCTGGAAGGGTGAGTTTTCTAAAAATCTGACCCTCCAGGTAACTGATATATTAACATAATATAATCAGGATTTGAAGAAAAAAATCAGAATGTCCAACTGGATCATCCTCCTTTCCTATGAGAGGATGATGTGATGGAGAGATATTTTTGTTTGTTTAGGCAGGAAATGTGGATTCTATTCCTAATGTGGTTATGCCCTACTGCTTAAATTTTCTGTCTATGAATTTATTTATGTTTAAATATAATGTTATTGACCCTTTCCTACATCAAGATGCCATAGGTATGTCTGGAAGCAGTGTTACTAAAATACTCGGGACTCTTTATGTAGAAATTCTTCAACACTGATAAAATAATATATTTTACTTTGTAATTTGGGACTAGACTGGTTTAGAAAATTCTTTTTTACTAATGTATCTTCATAGGAAGGGATTATAGGATCCCATATAGGACCCTATCCCATAGGCCATTTAGTCCAGTTCCTCACTCATTTTACAGATGAGGAAACTGAGCTTCAGGGAGTTTGAGTGGCTTTTCAAAGGGCATATAGTTTTCAGGAAAGTTTGAACCTGGGTTTTCTGTTTTCACAGCAAGTGAATTTGTCATCCTAGAAAGTTGTTGAGGATGAGAGTGGAAGCAATGTGAGGTTGTTACTTGCTCCAGATAACATAACTAAGTATGTTTCAGAGTCAGAATTTGAACTTGGCTCTTTCTCCCTGTGAGGCAATCTCTCAATCCATTAGAACAAGTATTCACAAATTTTCTGGTCTTGGGGCCCCTTTATACTCTTGAAAATTATTGAATACACTCCTCTCCTGAATTTTTTTGTTTATATAGGTTATAGCAATTCATTTTTACTGCCCCAGAAATTAAAAAAAGTATTGTGAAAATAGTTTTGACCTAGTAGACCCTTGGAGAACTTCAAGAGTCTCTGGAACATCCCTTGAGAACTCTTGGCCAACACTGCCTTGCCTCTCATCATACTTTATGATGTTACTTTTTGAGTAAAAAATATGCATTAGAAAACCTAGACTCATTGGATACCTGACTGTTACTTCCTTTTCTAGAGATAGTTTTACTATAGAAGACTGAATAATCTCAGGATGAATGGAATGGCATCTGGACTTGTGGTTTATTGTAGAGAAGAAACTCCTTCCCCTATACAGAAGCAATTCATTTGCAACACATATAATCTTACCTGTTTGAGGGCACTTAGCAATGGTCAGACTGGTCTTGGTCTTTTACTTCCATACTTCCAGACCAGGCCTCTCTCCACTATACCAGACTGCTTCCCATGCTCTTAGAGATGAACGGAAATTGTATGAGTAAAGGGAAAGTTTGACTCGCTTGAGAAATGAAAGATTGTAAGAATTTCAGGATTTCTCACAGCTGTTTTAGTAGGTATAATTCTTCTATTTGGGGAATAACACCCCCAGAAATTTTAATTTTTCCTAACGTTTGTTCCATTTTTTATTATATATGGGTTTTCCCTCCATGAGATTTAAATACCAAATTGTTTTGATTACTTCATAGTTTCCACCTGGGGCTCAGTGAGTTTGCATACGTCCAGAAAAGCATCTGTGGTTCTCTCTCTGTTGCCACATCTCATAACCCATGTCTTCTTTTCATGCTGTTTATGTCATCATCACCTCACCATATCTCTGTGTGTTCCTGGCTGCATTTTCCCTTTTAATTCGTGCTGTAGCTTAAGAAGCAGTGTTGGCTCCCCAGGGCTAAAAGCCAGAGTTTTCCTGCAGGATTTGTGCATTGTAGAGGTTTTCGATTGATGACTTTTCTCTGAATCTCCAACCTCACTCTTTTTCTTTCTCTTGGATTTCATGTGTTTTTTTTTTAATTGGCCAAGTTTTTATTTTATTTTAATTTTAAAGGACATTTTCTGGAAGCACGTGAGGATTTTTTGGCTCAGCTTTATCAATCTTTTTATTTCCTGTGAATGTGTGGAAAAAATCAGAGAGAAACCAAAGACATATTCAGCTCTGCTTGTGCTTTGACAAAAATTAAAAGGAAGGGTATACATTTTAAAAAATAAAAGGGTTATTTTTTATATGGGGGTTATATTGTGGGAAAGTAAAAACCTTTCGTGTTGTACACAAACCTACTTGATCCGTTTGAATTAAATTAATTCTTCAGTTAACTAGTCACTTCTATTTTGGGTTTTACTCCTTCCTTCCCTCCTTCTTTCCTTCCCTTCCTTCCTCCCTCCCTTCTTTCCTTCCTTCCTTCCCTCTTTCCCTCCCTCCCTCCCTCCCTCCCTTCCTTCTTTCCTTCCTTCCTTTCTTCCTTCCTTCCTTCCTTCCTTCCTTCCTTCCTTCCTTCCTTCCTTCCTTCCCTCCTTCCCTCCTTCCCTCCTTCTTTCCTTCCCTCTTTCCTCCCTCCTCCCTCCCCTCTTTCCTCCCTCCTCCCTCCTTCCTTCCCTCCTTCCTCCCTCCCTCCTTTTCTTCCTTCCTCCCTCCCTCCTTTTCTTCCTTCCTCCCTCCCTCCTTTTCTTCCTTCCTCCCTCCCTCCTTTTCTTCCTTTCTCCCTCCCTCCTTTTCTTCCTTCCTCCCTCCCTCCCTCCTTTTCTTCCTTCCTCCCTTTCTTCCTTCTTCCCTTCCTTCCTTCTTCCTTCCTTCTTCCTTCCTCCCTTCCCTCTCTCTTCCCTCCCCTCCCTTCTTTCTTGCCTCCCTCCCTCCTCCCTCCCTCCTCCCTCTTTCCTTCCTTTTCTTCCTCCCTCCCTTTCCCGCTTTCTTTCCTCTTTCTTTCTTTCTTTCTTTCTTTCTTTCTTTCTTTCTTTCTTTCTTTCTTTCTTTCTTTCTTTCTTTCTTTCTTTCTTTCTTTCTTTCTTTCTCCCCTCTTATTCCTTCCTTTCTTTCTTCCTTTTTTTTCCCTTTCCCCTTGATCACCATCATAGTTCCTACTGGGCTACAAATGATAGTAAGCTCCTGAAGA
Organism: Sarcophilus harrisii; assembly: GCF_902635505.1. Lineage (NCBI taxonomy): Eukaryota > Metazoa > Chordata > Mammalia > Dasyuromorphia > Dasyuridae > Sarcophilus > Sarcophilus harrisii. The sequence goes on from NC_045426.1 coordinate 101,888,535, forward strand.
CAGTATCTGGATTAGCTTTGTATCCTCATGATGCCTAACATAGTATCTGTCATACAGTTGGGAAAACATTAATAAATGTCAAATTAATTGTTGGTAAATGAACATCACAGAAATTATAGATGCCAACAACTTTTGTTACCCAGAACTCATCTCTGAGAAACAATTACAAGTTGTTTATACACTTCTTTTTTCACAGAACCAACTCCCTATAACTGTAAATATCTTAACAGTTAGTCTCATCACCTTGGGTCTGCAGATTTGTTGAATTTCTTTCCTTCTCATCTCACTCTTGGAGGGGTGAGAAACCTGAGTTAGACTTTTGACTCTAACACTAATTGACTAGGTTTGATAATATTTTTAAATTATCCTGGCATTTTTATTTATACTCTTATTTCTATGATTCTTCCCCAAAAGATGTTGTAAGACTTCAGAAAGGTAGCATTCTGATATGTTGCAGGGTATAAAATCTGCTCTGGTGGATTTTATCATCATTCTGTCCTGGCTGGCATAATTACTGTTGAGATTAGGGAGGTATTTGAGAAAGAAAATCAGAGAAGGCACTAGGACCTAGAGATCATCTACCTACTCCCATAAGCAATCTTCCAGTTAGGTACTCATTACACATCTGGAGGTTTCCTCTTCCACATTTGCTTTGGCATTCAATCACATATCCATGTTCCTTCCCCAAAGCATTACTGTCAGATATTCTAAGCATCCCGTCTGCCATATAATTCCCACCCCAATCTCTTACCACAAATTCTACTTTCCTGTCATCACTACTCAAAAGATCATAGATATAGAGCTCAAAGGAGACTTAGAGGTCATCTGGTCTAAATCCCTCTCATTTTTCATATGAGGAAACTGAGGCCCCAAAGAGGCCTTGTTTGAGGTCATATATGAAATGGCAAAGCAATAATCTGTATTCATCTCTCTGGACTTCAAATCTAAGTGCATTTTCTACTTTCCTATAGTTCGTCTCCCAGATTTTTAACTTCCTATTTCATCAAACTCCATCTCTGAGTTTTGTCTTGTAGCATTAAACTGGCCCCCAAATTGTAGAGACTATCTTCCTTTACAGAATTAGACACATATGAGCATTTTCCTTTTTGGTCCTTAACTTGTTCCTAAATTGCTAACACTGTGTCACCTGATCACTAATCTATAAAATTTGAAGAATAATGCTTATATTTCCTGGCTTAAAGAGTTGATGTGGAGAACATTTTATAAATGGTAAATAAAATGCAAATGGTGATGATGGTTACTCTAGCTATTCCTTTTCTTTCCTTCACTTAGTGTTTCCCATCCCTGGAATACCCTTCCTTGAATTGTTCTTTTTTTTCTAGTTGATTTACCTCTGAAACAAAATCAGTTGGCTTAGTCTCAAAGAATGAGAGAACTAGAAGTGAAGTAGTATAATGAAAGAACAAGGGATTTCAGGTCTAAACATTTAGATTGGGATCCTGGCTGCACTAAACTGATGATCCTGTATAAATTATGATGTCTTTGGGCTTCAGTTTTCTACACCGTGAAATGACTCAACTACAAGATCTCTCAAGTCCCTTCTGACCAATGGGTGCCTTTGTATGTTTAAGAACTAGCTCATTGAGAATAAAGGAATTAGAGTAGGTAATGAGGAAAACAAATCACTCTTTGCAGATGATATGATGTTATACTTAGAGAATCCTAGAGAATCAACTAAAAAACTACTTAGAAACAATTCATAACTTTAGAAAAGTTTCAGGATGCAAATAAATCCACATAAATCATGAACATTTTTATATATTACCAACAAAGTCTGCACCAAGAGATACAAAGAGAAATTCCATTTAAAACAACTTGATAATATAAAATATTTGGAAGTCTACTTGCCAAGGAAAAGTCAGGAACTATATGAATACAACTACAAAACACTTTCCACACAAATAAAGTCAGATCTAATCTCTTGGAAAAATATCAAGTGCTTATAGGTAGGCTGAGCCCAATAAAAATGACAATACTATCTAAATTAATCTACTTATTCAGTGCTTACCAATTAAATGCTCAAGAAATTATTTTACTGAGCTAGAAAAAATAACAACAAAGTCCATCTGGAAAAACAAAAGGTCAAGAATTTCAAGGAAATTAATGAAACAAAATGCCAATAAAGGTGGCCCAGCTGTTCCAGATCTGAAACTAATATAAAGCAGCAGTCATCAAAACCATTTAGTACTGGCTAAGAAATAGAGTAGTAGATCAGTGAAGGTAGGTTAGGTTTATAGGACAAAATAGTGACTACAGTAATCTAGTGTTTGACAAACCTAAAGACCCCAGATATTGGGATAAGAATTTATTATTTGATTAAAAACTGATGGGAAAATTGGAAATTAGTATAGCAGAAACTAGGCATTGACCCACACCTAACATCTTATACCATGATAAGGTTGAAATGAGTTCATGATTTATACATAAAAAGTGATATTATAAGTAAATTAGAAGAACAAAGGATAGTTTACCTTTCAGATATATGAAGGAAGACATTTGTGGCCAAAGAAGAACTGGTACATTATTGAATACAAAATAGGTAATTTTGAGTATATTAAGTTAAAAAGTTTTTGTACAAACAAAACCAATGCAGATGAGATTAGAAGGAAAGCAATAAACTGGGAAAAATTTTATATTCAAGAGTTCTGATAAAGGCCTAATTTTTAAAATAGAAAATTGACTCAAATTTTTAAGAATTCAAAACATTCTCCAGTTGATAAATGGTCAAAGGATGTGAACAGAAAATTTTCAGATGAAGAAATTGAAACTATTTCAGGTCATACAGAAAGGTGCTCTAAATCACTATTTGTTATGGGCCAGAACTTGAAACAAGGTGCTAAGTCACTGGAATTGAGAGAGACAATGATTATATACTTAGTACTTATTAGAGTTCACACCTTTAAGAGAGCATATATAAAGCTAGGAGCCTCAGCAAGGATGTACTTTGGGAGATTCAGAGCCAGGATTCAGTCAAGGAGATTCACAAGTCAGAAGCCCAGAAGCCCACTCTTGAAGGCGGGGTCAGATTCATTCCATATTCCATCTTTGTGCTGGCTGGAGGCTTTGGATTCAGAGGGAGCTAGAGGCAGAAGCTGGAAGAGACAAAAGACTAGCGGCAAGAGCTCTTGGAACCAAGGAGAGAGATAGGCCTCTAAGAAAGCTAACCGGGCCAAGGAAGGACAAGTTTTGGATGGAGACAATAAAGGATTTGGACTTTAACTCCTGGCTGCATTTGAGGTTATTATTACTTTAAACTGAAACGAAGGCTGCCTCCAGAAGCCCCCCAAGAAACCTGCTCCCAGAGAACATTATATTTAAGAACATTACAACTATGGATCAGAGAAATGCAAATTAAAACAACTCTGAGGTACCACTACACACCTCTTAGATTGGCTAAGATGACAGGAAAAGATAATGATGAATGTTGGAGGGGAAGCAGAAAAACTGGACACTAATATATTGTTGGTGGAGTTGTGAACTGATTCAACCATTTTGGAGGGCAATTTGGAACTAAGCCCAAAAGGCTGTGTGTACCCTTTGATATCCAGCTTTATGTTTTTATAGGGCTTGTATCCCAAAGAAATCATAAATGAGGGAAAGGGACCCACATGTGCAAAAATGTTTGTGGCAGCCCTTTTTGTAGTGGCAAGGAACTGGAAACTGAATGGATGCCCATCAGTCAGAGAATGGCTAAATAAGTTATGATATATGAATGTTATGAAATATTATTGTTCTATAAGAAATGATCAGCAGGATGATTTCCTAAAGGGCTGGAGAGACTTACATGAATTGATGCTAAGTGAAGTGAGCAGAACCAGGAGATCATTGTGCATGGCAACAACAAGATTACATGATGATCGAGTCTGATGGACATGACTCTTCTCAACAATGAGAATGATTCAGACCAGTTCCAATGATTTTATGATGAAGAGAGCCATTTGTACCCAGAGAGATGACTGTGGGCACAATATAGTTGTTATGGGCCAGAACTTGAAACATTCTTACAAGGTGCTAAATTCAGTGGAATTGATGAGACTATGGTTATCTAGTTTAGCATGGTGATTAATAGTTCTCTAAGTTCAGTATGATTGATTTAATCTTACAACAAATAATGGTTTCCTAGTGATATAATTATTGGTTCATACTCAGTGTAGAGTGTATAAACTGGGAGCCTCAGCCAGATTCATTCAGAGCTAGGTAAGACAAGTGCACTGGAGGCTGAAGCACAAGCCCTTGGATTCAGATTCATTCATCCCATCTCACACCTTGTTGTGCAGGCCTGTCCACTTGTATTTTCTCCACTGAAACCAAGACTCCAGGAGGCCTTTAAGAAAACTAACTGGGTCCCAGGAAAGGAGGCAAGACTTTGAAAGAGATAATAAAGGATTTGGACTTTAACACCTGGCTACTCTTATGGTGATTACTCTGAAAAGAAGGCTGCCCCAAAGACCTCTGAAAAACCAATCAAAGAACATTACACAAAGTATTTTCACTTTTGTTGTTGTTTGCTTGCATTTGTTTTCTTTCTCATTTTTTCTTTTGATATGATATTTTTTGTGCAGCACAATTATGGAAATATATATATATATATATATGAATTGTACATGTTTAACATATATTGATATATTGAATTACTTGCCATCTAGGGGAGGGGATGAGGGGAAAGGAGGGAAAAAATTTGGAACACAAGGTTTTTCAAGGATGAATGTTGAATATTATCCATGCATCTGTTTTGAAAATAAAAAGCTTTCATTAAAAATGGAGTGAAAACTAGTTTTTTGGGGAAAAACTATACCTTTAAATTAACATTTTCTACATTACTTTCTTAAGCCTAGACAATCAATGAAATTTTAAATCAAGCCTTCATTTCTAGCATCAGTCACTTCTAAGTTGTAAATGTTCCCAATGAAAAATTAAAAAATTGGCTTTCTTGTGTTGGTTTTGAGTTGGTTCTAGCACATTCCTGCCTAGAACTCTAAATCTGATGATGTATAATAACTAGCCATAATTAAGGCCCAGTCCTGAAACATGTGTGAAAATCTCTGATTGCTGTTAATCTTCATACTTCTAAGACTGGAACCTCATTGGCTAGTTGCCTATAATAAACATGACTTTAGAATCTAATTCTCATTAGGTTTCATACACAGTTAACCTAGCTTTCCTTTTCTAGAAGTGGTTATCCCTCATCCACAAATAATGACAGTAGGCACTGACTCAGATTTTTGCCAGGTTGATTTTAATTAAGGATTTTCTCCTTTGCAGTAGAAGATGTTATAGCCTTCATTGAAGGACTAAAGAAAAGATCAGAATCAGGGTTCTACATAGGAATATGGCAACTATTTCTTTTTGGTAGGGGAGAGTACATATGGACATGAACTTTTCTTTTCCACCTCCTCCCCTTTTTGTTTTGTCCCTGAGGTTCTTAAGCTGGGGCCCCTCATAAAGGGTGTCAGGTCAGTTATCTGTTTCATAGTGGTGTGGCCAAAAACTAGACAGAACTGGTGGATGCAGGACCTAGTCCCAACTCTACTGCTGAGGAAAAAGAACTAAGAGGAAGAAAAATTGAAATATTTTAAGACTATCTAGAGGATCAGTGTTCTGTTTATGTCTAGGGCACTTTATTATTTTTAAAAAATTATATAGTACATTTAAATTTAAAGTATTCCACAGGGGGGCTGGATCTTCACATTCTCTTCCAATTTTGAAAGAGTAAGATTTGGAGATACTTTCATTCATGTTTTCTCTATTGTAGGGGAAAATTATGAGTATCTCAATCTTTTTCTTTGTGTATTTTGTTTCTGCATATTTCTCAAGGGATGGAAGAACATATTTACTTGTATTTTTATCCTGTTTGTACTTAATGCTTTTAGTGCAGCATGCTGTAGTGGAAAGAAGGCTCACCCTAGAAATGGGAAACTTGGGGTGAATGTTGCCTCTGATAGTCACTGTCTGTATGATTATGGGAAAAACACAACTTTCTTGGAGCCTTCATTTTCGTTATCCAAAAAGTCGGGATATCAGTATTTTCACCACATACAACATACTTTTTTTAAAAAAACTTTTTATTTTCAAAACATATGCATGGATAATTTTTCAGTATTGACCCTTGTATAGCCTTGTGTTTCAGATTTTCTCCTACTTCCCCTATTCCCTCCCCTTGATGGCAAACAATCCAATGTATGTTATATGTTAAAATATATGTTAAATCCAATATGTGTGAACACATTTATACAATTCTCTTGTTACACAAGAAAAATAAGATAAAAAAGGAAAGAAAATGAGCAAGAAAACATAATGCAAGCAAACAACATCAAAAAGAGTGAGAATGTTATGTTGTGATCCACATTCAGTTTCCACAATCCCCTTTCTAGGTGTAGATAGATCTCTTCATCACAAGATCATTGGAACTGCCATCAATAATCTCATTGTACAACATAAAATCTTATATAAATATGACTACTACTAGTAGTAGTTATCATAATTATTAAATTATCCATGTTGAGAAGCAGTTTGTTGTAGGGGATAGTGTGGAGTCAGGAAGATCTAGATTCAATTCCTTTCTCATATATTTAGCAATTGTGTGACTCTGGACAAGTCACTTAACCTCTCAGAACCTAAGTTTCCTCATCTGTGAAATGAAGGACTTGCTCTTGATGACCCCTGAAGTCCCATCCTGCTTTATATCTGGGATTTTTATAATCACATAAAGGGATATGTTAGACTTTTGTTTGGTAGACTTTGAAGTATTAGAAGTAACTGTAGCATGAGAAGAAAAGAAGTACAAAAGCATCCTAGTCCATTCCCTGAAATTAGCAAGAAAAATGAGGCCATTGTTGCCATCATTTTGTGCCCTGGAACTTAAGGTTTACAGTTTGCAATCAAGTGGAGGGTTGGTGTAGCAATGGGCATTTGGGGAGAAGGATTGACTCCTATGGACTATGGGTTCTTAGTTTAAAGAGACCCTGTGTGTCATCAAGTCCAGCTTCTTACCCAATCTGTGAGTCCTCTATACATTGTGCTTATTATTTGTTCCAGTAACTGTGATGACAGGGAACTCCATACAAGTGAAAATCTGCTTTCCAGAACTTTCAGTTCCTATCCTATATGCCTAATCTCACCCTATGAATCCATGTAGGGGAAATCCATTCCTCAGGATGCTTAGTTAGGTATGCTAGACAAGGGGTCACTTCTGTGTCTGAACTAGGTATATTTGAATAACCTTAGGCAAAACATTTCAATTATCTGAGACTTTAATTTGTAAACTAAAGAACATAGTAATTTTATCTCATAAACCCTAATTTATATGACACTTTTTGGCCATAAATTTTTCTGCTGTCAATATGCACCATTATCTCTATCTCTATCTCTGTTTCTATCTACTCAGAATCCAACTAGTTTGCATCCATATTATTATACATAATCCAACTGGGTAACAACTTTTTTTGTATGTGTGTGAAATTATCAGCTTTTTTTTTTTTTTCTACTTTGGTTGCAAAAAGTTATCTGATTGTATTGTAACTATGCTGACTAGACTCTGTCTTTGAAGAAACCTTTGCCACATCTGGTCTCAGGACTTTTAAACCATTTTGATTTGCTAAGTTCTAGTCTGTGCTTGGTCATTACATCACTATGTGACTTTGGAAATATTATTACTCTTCTTTAGGTCTCTGTTCTTTTATCTTGAAAAGGAAAGAGCTGGACTATATTAAGGACTCTTAACTTTTTGTGGGTAATGGATCCCTTTGGTAATCTGGTGAAGAATAGAGTAAATAAAAAATAAAGAATCAAAGAATAAATAGAAGAAAGAATATAGAATAAAATAGAAGAATCAGAATAATGCTTTTAAACATGTAAAATTCTTGGAGATTACAAAGGAAACCAATTACATTAAATAAAACTATCAGTATATTTTAAAATCTCTTAAATTCATAATGGAGTCCAGGTTAAGTAATCCTGGATTAGATAGGGGTCTGTAAGGGAATGTCCTTTCCTTTTTTCTATAGCTCTATGTCCTATGATCTTTATATTTAGTCACTTAAACCTCCTTTTTTTCCCCAAATACTATCTAGAAAAAATCATATATTGGTATAAAGAATGAAAATATTGAATTTTACAGTTAAATTGTGATTTGTATGTAATTAAAAACTAAAACTAGAAAAATGATACAGAATAGAAATTCACCGCCTCTGGCATAATCTGATCAAGTGAAATAATCTATACAGTGCACTTGGCAATACTTTGCAATACAAAGTTCTCTCTAATATAAATATACGCTATTATCATTAATAGTAGCAATTATATCTTCTACTAGAAATGTGCACTGAATAGTCAGATTTAATAAAAATAAAACATTTTGCAGCATTTTTTGCTGGTAGCAAGACCCGAAAGTGGACAAACACTGGTCTAGCCCAAGTGGGGATAATGGTTAAATGTAGAGAGGGAAAGGAATATAGAGATCATTTCATCTAGATGTTCATTTTTTTGTTACATGAGAAAACTGAGATTTAAACAGGGAAGTGACATTTTCAAGGTCACTATGAGATAATGGTAGGCCTGAAACTAGGAATTAGATCTCAAGGATGCCAGAGTTAAGAGAGTTTTTAAGGAAGGCAGTATATGCTAAGGTAACTCTCATCTAGAAGAATCTATAAAGTGAAACTGAATCATCTCTTTGACCCTAAACCAAAATGGTCATAAAACTGTTGTCTGGGATTGCCTGTGGGAAAGATTTGTTCAAGGAAATATGTACCCTGTTCAAAATAGCCACAATAAAATAAGATATCTCGCTGAAGCCAAAGTTAAAAAAAATTACAAAGATATAAAGTTGATAATTTTGCAAAACAGAAGTCACTTCACAGATAGAGAGAGAGAGAGAGAGAGAGAGAGAGAGAGAGAGAGAGAAAGAGAGAGAGAGAGAGGGGTGTGTATTGTCATATGTTCTTAGAATATCAGAAAAAAATATTTACAACAAAAATGTGCCATGTAAATTAGGGTTTGGTAGACTAATGTTACTGTTTTCTTAGGATCTGTCTGGATTTTGACATTCATGCATCAGTGCATTATTTGAAATGATTTAAGTCTTCTGTTGTAAAATTATTTATTAGTTGTTATTTATACTTGAATGTTTATTGATAGACCACCCAATATATTAAGGGAAAAAAACACCCCAGGTTCTGTCTTTCCAAAAAAAGCAAGAAAACAAGGAGCGAGCTCATGGGAAAGGGCATCCTGTACTCTAAAGGTTGTGTATTCTGGCAGGTCAGACCCTAGATTAGACATTTAGGAAAAAAACTACTAAATAGGAGAAAGGAAAGAAATTGTTGGGGAAATCCTAGACCAATCTGTTCCCATTCCTCATTCTCTTGGCCCTTCTTCCACCTCCCACCCTGTAGTCCTTTTTAGTCCCCTAAGTCATAAGCCTTTTATGGCCACTTGGACTTTACTGTCTTATGTGTTTGAAACAATGTTATTATATATTTGAATATATACATATCTCATATTATACACATATTTTCATACTTTTTTGGTATATATTATAATAGTTGCTTAATTGCAACTCTACAAGGCATTCATTTTTAATCACATATTGTTCTTAATATCCAAATATGAACATATTTATTCAGAAACATTCAGTAACTTCTTATTAACCATAAAAGTGACAGGCACATAGCTGGCATTTAATAAATGCTTGCTCCTTAACTAACATTTCCTTTTTTCTCTCACTGCTATTATTCTTATTCATGTACTCATTGCTTCTCACCTACCATATGAACCTTTTTGCTAGTCTTCCTGATTCTAGTATGTCCCTTTTTTAGTTCACTGTTTACCCAAATCAACAAGCATTTATCAAGCACCACCTTGTTATTGAGTTGTTTCAGTCATGACTGACTATATGTGACCCCATTTGGATCTTTTTTTCTTGGCACTGGAGTGGTTTGCCATTTCTTTCTCCAGATCATTTTATAGATAAGTAAACTGAAGCAAACAAAGTTAAGTGACTTGTTCAGGGCCACACAGCTCATAAATTAAGCCCGATTTGAACTTTAAGACTTTAATTCTAAACTCAGTGCTCTGTCTACTGTGCCACCTAGCTGCTCATTAAGCACTTACAATGTGTCAGATTTTGTATATATCAATATCTATAGCTATACATATATCTGTTCAAATACCACCTTGATTATTTCTTCTCTACTCAAAAAATCTTCATTTTTAATTTTTTTTTAACCAAGTAGAATATATTCTCATCCTAGCATTCAAGGCCCTACAGGTCCAACTTAACTTCCTAACCTTATCTTATACTATTTTTCTTCACATCCTTTGTATCTTAGCCCAAATCTACTACTCCATTCCTTCCATGAGCTCCCTGACTTCCTTTAAGTCTCAACTGAAACTTTACTTTTACAGGAAGACTTCTCTAACCCCTCTTAATTTCAATGCTTCCCCCCTTTTAATTATTTCCTGTTTGTCCTATAAAAAGTTTAATTTGTATATGCTGGTTTGCAGGTTGTCTTCCCCATAAGGCTGTAAAATTTGTTCATAACCCAGTTCTTACCTTAGCACAGTTACCTAGCACATAGTAAGTGCTTAATAAATATTTATTTATTGATTTTTATTAATGGTCCTTAAAAATGCAAGTGATTTTTTATTATTATATTGAACAATACTCTGCTAAAGTAATTTATTTCAATTATCTTTCTGTTAATTTATTTTCTGTTCTACTACTGTGTGGAGGTTAATTGTTTCAGCTAATTTTAGTTGAATTGCTAATACACCTTTGCATATTACATCTGCAAAAACAAGAATAACTTTGTTTCTTTTTTAATCTCTGATGTTCCCCTTGACTTCTTTATCTTAGCAAATATTTCTAAAATGAAATGAAGGTAATGACAAATGACATCTTTACTATGGAACTTATTGGAATGATGGAAAGACTTTTGCCATTTCTCCATTATAGATAATACTAGCTTTTGATTCAGATAGATACTGTTTACTATAAAAGGAAAGGTCCATTTATTCTTAAACTTTTTAATATTTCTTTATACATAAATGGATATCATATTTTTGAAAGGCCTTTTCTGTATCTAATTGACAGAATCATGTGATTTTTATTACTTTTGTTGTTAATGTGGTCTATTATGTTTATGGTTTTCCTAATGTTTAACTAACTCTCATTCTTGGTAGAAATCCAATCTAGTCACAGAGCATAATTGTTTTACTATGCTGCTGTAGCCTCAGCCCCTTTTAAAATATTATATTCAATATTTTTGTGTAGATATTCATTAGAGATATTGGCCTATGGTTTCAATTCTTTGCTTTATTTCTCTTTGGTTTGGGTATGAGGATCATATTTATTCATCTCATAGAAAGAGTTCTTTATCTATTTTAGCACAGTAGGTAATTATTGAAGTCCATTTTTCTTTGAATTTTGATAGTCAACTTGTAAACACATCTGTTCTTTTTTTCTCCCTTGAGATTTTTTTTATGGCTTGCTCAAAGTTCTTTTCTATGTTTGAATTATTTAAATTCTCCTTTTTTGAGGTCTAGTTAATCTGGATAAATTATATTTTTATGAATATTCATCCATTTAATTAACATTATCACTTTTGTTGTCATATAAGGCAAATTAGTACCTAATAATTCTCTTCGTTTTCCTTTAATCTGCTATGAAGTTTTCTTTAACATTTTTTATTTTGATAATTTGATTTCCCTTTTTATTTTGATCAAATAAAAATGAATTAATAGGTTGTCTTTTTTTTTTAGTTCTCTCCTCAAATAAATCTAAGTTTTAAAAATGGGTAGTATTTTTAATATTATTTATTTTAAAGAGTTTATTTTTGTGTTTAGAGTTTTAAAATTTATTTTTGTAGGGTTTTTTTTTAAGTTGCAGTTCAATTCATTGTTTTTTCTTTCTTTCTTTCTTTTCTTTTCTTTTTCTTTTTTTTTTTTTTTTTTTTGGTTGTTGTTGATAAAAGTATTCAGAGGTAAAAATTCTTCACCAGTGATGGGTGGGGGTGCTTCCCACAGTTTTGCTACATTGTCTCATTTTTTTTTCTTTGTTGAAATTATCTATTGTTCCTTTGATTTATTTGTTCTTTGACAAAGACATTCATTCAGATGATATTTTTGGTTTCCGTTTGTTTGAATTCTTCCTACAAATTACTTTTCATTTTTAATTTTTATTGTATTGTGTTCAATATAAGATATGTTTAATACTTTTGCTGTTCTGTATTTGTTTCTGAAGTTTTTATGTTCTAGCATACAGCTTCTTAAACTGTAGTTTGCGACCTTTTAACTGAATGTTGGGATCATGAAATTATGATTTATCATGAATAAATGTCTGATTCATATACCTATTTTATATACCTATATACTTTGAATCATATAAAAAATTCTTGGGTGAAAAGGGGCCGTGACTTGAAAAAAGCCCTGATACTAGCACATAGGTTTAAAAGTAGCATGAGAAATATATGTATTCATTTTTATTTATTATTCATCTATTGAACCTAACTTTTCCAAAATTTTATCTAGATCCTTATCTTTTTTGTTGTTTATCATTTTTGTAGATTTGTCTTAGTCTGAAAAGGGCTATATAGAAGCTAACTATTAACAATTTTGCTCTTTTCTTCCTGTGGTTTGTTTAGATTTTCTTTTTAAAACTTAGCTGCTTTGTCATTTGGTGTGCATAGCTTCAACACTGAAGCTATTGCATGCCTTTTAACATGAATTCAGATTACTTATATTTTAAACACATCTATATTTTACTATTGCCTTGTCGGAGACCATGATTGCTACTCTTGCTTTTTTAGATTCACCTGAAGCATAATAAATTCTTCTCCATACTTTTATTAAAACTACCAAACACTGGTTTAAGAATTTTGAGGAGCTCTAGAGTGTCTAGAGGAAAGCAATCAGGATGATGAAGGTCTCTGAGTCTTTGCCATATGAGGATTGGTTGAAGGAACTGGGGATGCTTAACAGGGAGAAGAGAAGAGAAGGAATTAACATTATAACTGCCTTTAAGAATTTGAAGGAAGGGTTGTCAAGTAGAAGGAGGAATTAGATTTTCTTTGTTTGTCCTCAGAGGCAAGAAGTTGGTAGAAGTTGAAAAGATGTGATTTAAAGTTTAATATCAGGAAAAACCCAAACTCAGCCCCCCCAAATTTCCTAACCATTAGAACATTCAAAAGTAGAGCTGATGAGATACCTCTCAAGTTTTTCCTTCTTTATCTTCTCCCCAGAGCACTTGCCATATCTTCCTCCTCACTCCCCAGTAAAAATGACTTCTCTGTCTTCAAATCATTTCTATATTTGGAATTATCCTTTGCACTTATCTCATCCTCCTTCTTTATATAGTTAGTTTGTACTTTATTCTCTCTTAATTAGATTATAAGCTTCTTGAGAACAGACTCAATGTTGTATCTTTCTGTTCCCAGTGTAGAGAACAGTACTTTGCTTATAAAAATCACTTAATAGATGTCTGTTTAATTGAATCACATCAATGTGAATAGCACTTTTTCTTTTAGAAAATATTTGGAGAATTGTGTTTTATGCAATTTCATATTTCTCTATAGTTTTTATTTTCTTTACAATCTTTCTGAACCTCTTAGTGTCCCTATAAATAGCACAAATGAGATTCTAGAAAACTTAAGGTATATTTGAAATTAAGTCTTTTTCATTGTTAGATTTTGCATTTGTTAGATTTCTTTAGGACATGGTAATTAAGTCAACATCTTTTTCCTTTTGTTCATTTAAATTTTTTTGGTGTTGATAGATTGTTCAAAGAGATCACATTGGAGCTGTCATCAGATGTGGTGGCTTTCTTTTGGACTTTATTCTTTTATGACTTGTCATTATTAATGCCATTAATGCCAATGCCATGATTAATGAATGAAAAAAATTTATTAAATCCTTACTATTTGCAAAACACTATGCTAAATACTAATATTTATTAATGCTTATTATAATAACACATATAATAATTATTACATATTATCATATCTTATATTTTAAATAATTTAGATAAATAATTATACAGATAATTATGATTTATATAATATATTATAATATATAGTAAATATTATTATATATAACAATAATAAAATAGTAATTAATAAATAGTAAAAAAAAAGTAAGATGGTCCTCAGTTTAAGGAGTTCACATTCTAGTAGGAGGAGATAAGACAAATACACATATATATATACACACACATAGACACACATACATATATCAGAAAGATGAGAGATCATAAGATTTAGAGCAAGAAATGGACAATTTACAGGTAATCTCTTCCAACATACTAATTTTTTTAGATAAAAGGTAATAAATATATACTGTTAAGCAAAGCAAATTCCCACATTGTCCATATCCAAAAAGGTATAGTATCTTAAGTTCATTAATGCCTAGTTAGGAGTTGGGTAGTATGCTTTATCAATAAGCTTTCATAATTATGGGTCATTATATTGATCCTAGTTCCTAAGTCTTTCAAAACTGGCTTTACGTGTAGTATTACTATTTTTGTAGAAATTGTTTTCTGTGTCCTACTCTTTTCAGTCCAGGGTCCCATTACATTATGCTGTCCCTTCAACATTATTGCTCTTTACACATTGTACATTCTAGAAAAACTAGATTACTAACCTGTTCTCTGTTCTTGACCTTCTATCTCCTACCTTGATGCTCATATAAGCCATCTGCTTTGCATGAAATGCAGTGATCTCATATTTATTAAAGTCTTTGTTTTCATTACAGACCCAGTTCCATTGCTATCATCTTTATTCAGCTTCTTCTTCTGCTTCTCCTTTTCCTCCTCCATGTGGATCATGTTTCTCATCTTATATACTTCACTTGAATTGTGTAGGATATAACTCTTTGCTGGGATAAGGGATCATTTTAATTTTTATCTTTATTTCTTCAATGTTAAACACAGTGCCTAACAGGTAGGCACCTGACACATGAGATAACTAGTCAGATTAGGTCAATACACATTAATTAAATTCTTTTTATTTCCCTAGCACTGTTGTAAGCATTGAAAATACAAATACAGTAAAGAAGAAAGACAGCCCCTGCTCTCAAAAAGCTTACATTCTAATAAAGGAAGATAATACATAAAAGGGAGTAGAAAAGGCAGGGGAAGAAAGGAAAGGTAGGTACCTTTTTGAGACATGAAGGACAAAGATAGAAAGTTAAGGATCAGACCTGGGGGAAGTATGAAAGTAAACATGGCTCATTTGCTTACCACCTAGAAATAGAGATTAGAGGTTCAGGAGGAATTTGCTAATTGGAGGAGAGAATCTAAAAGAGTCTAAAAAACCCACTTTTTTTTTTTTTTTTAAACAGTGTGAAAACCCCACTGGGGATGGAAGGGAAAGTCTAGAGAGTCAGGAATAGAGCCAAGGAAAAAGAGCGTGTATTATTAACATGTAAAGGAATTTACAAGTCTTAAACTATTACATTACTCCTACTCCTATTCCTACTCCTACTCCTACTACTGTTACCACTACTGTTATTATGATGACAACAACCACTACCACTACCACTACTACTGTTAAGTTGCTGAAGGTCACATAGCTACTATTGTCACAGGAAGATTTAGTGCTTGATTCTCCTGGCTACTGCCTTCAGTTCTTAATTCACTGGACCATGCTGATTGTACATGAAGTTGTGGAAATTATAGGAGAGGAGGGAAGACTGAACTATATGCTTTTGTTAAAAATAGTGCAAAACTATGTGTGCTAAAATGGAGGAATCAACGAAGCATGAAATAAGGATAGTATTTTTAAAAATTCCAGAACAAGGCTAATTGCACTTTGATTACTGTCTCTAGGGGGTAATTCTTATTCCTCAGTAGGAAACCATGAGTAAGTCTGACCATTTAGCCTTGTGAAAATAAACCCCATTTAATTTATTGACACTTTAGACATATCTGCCAAATTTTAGCATACTTTTTTGACATGTGTCTTGCTTGATGTAGTCACCATAGTACAGTATATATGTTTTTAAAGAAATTTTGTTTTGCTAAGGAATTTACTTAAATTGTTAAACCATATTGCACCTTGTTCTCATTAGCCCTTGGAACCTAGCCGCTACCAGAGCAGGGAGGGTGGTGTAGACAGCAGTAGCTGCTATTTAATAATCTTACCTCTTCTCATCAGGATAGATGATAGCTTCTGCTTGAATTCTGGGGTCTTACCCTTGTCATAATGGCTGCTATGTGGGCTAGTGTAATTGGTAGACTTTGTAGGCACAAGTCCATCAGTCAACTTAGCTGAAAGGTAAATAATGAACTGTTATATTTGCACATAACCCAGCTTTTCATGTATACCATACATTGTTCAGGAAACAATCACCTTTTCAGGATTTTATTTTCTGTTGGAAATATATGATAAAGTAAAATTCAACTTGTTTTTTGCTTATATTTCTATAGCATTCTGAGCCTTACAAAGAAAATGTTCTCCACATGAGGATTCTTTTCCTATATTGCACAATCACAAAATTAGAATTGGAAAGGTTTTCTGTAGCCATCTGATCCAAACCATACCTCTTGTATCAACTCCATTAAGTATTCATCCAGCCTTTGCTTAAAGATTTCAACAGGGGAAACCCATTAACTCCTAGGGTGTTCTACTTTTGGACAGCCCTGGTAGGAAGTTTTTACTGAAATTAAGCCTAAATTTACCCCTTTTCAATTTTCACTCTCCACTTTTGGAACACTCTAATTGTTGATTTTTTTTTTCTTTAAATAAGCCTCATTTTGACACTCGGCAACTTCTTCTGACCACAGTATTTAGTTCTTTTTTTGGCTGAGGCTATTGGGGTTAAGTGACTTGTCCAGGGTCACACAGCTAGAAAGTGTTAAGTTTCTGAGGTAAGATTTTTAACTCAGGTCCTCCTGATTTTAGGGCTGGTGCGCTATTCACTGCACCACCTAACTGCCCCTAGTTCTTTACTCTGGAGCTAAATAGAAACAAATTTAATAACTATCTACTTGAAAGTCTTTCAAGTACTTGAGGACAAACTATTATGTCTTTAGTCTTCTCTGGACCAGATTTCCTGGCCTCAGATTGAACACCTCACTTCTGGACTATGTCAGTAGCCTCTTGGTTGGTTTCTCTGCCCCAAGTCTTTGTCCACTCCACCACCATTCTCTATTCAGGTAATCTCTTACTCTTCCTCCTCTTCTTTTCTCCTCCTCTTCCTCTTTCCTCCTCCTCCTCCTTCATCTTCCTCCTGCTTCCTTCTGCTTCCTCTTCCTTCTCCTCTCTTCTGCTTCCTCTTCCTTCTCCTCCCTTTTGCTTCTTCTTCCTTCTCCTCCCTTTTGCTTTCTCTTCCTTCTCCTCCCTTTTGCTTCCTCTTCGTTCTCCTCCTCTTCCTCATCCTTCTCCTCCTCTTCCTCTTCCTCCTCCTCCTGCTTCCTCTTCCTGCTTCCTCCTTTTTTCTTTCTTTCTCTCTTTCTTTTTCTCTCTTTCTTTCTTTCTCTTTCTTTGTTTCTTCCTTCCCTCTTTCCTTCCTTTTCCTTTTTGAAAAGAAACAACAAAAATAATAATAATTATTATAATAGTCATCATCATCATCATCATCATCATCATGGCGTATGTAAATAAGCCTTGAGCAATTTGAGTGCTTAGCACAATACCTGACATATAGTAGGTGCTTAGTAAATGCTTATTGATTGTCATAATAAACGAAATTAATAAAATACTTTACAGATTGCAAAATTGTTACATTATCTGTTGATCCTCAACCATATATTACAGATAATATTATCTTCATTTTGCATGTAAAGAAACTGAGGCTCAGACATCAGCTATCCTTCTGAAGAGCAGGTATGCCCATGTTATATCAACTTCTCTTATTCAATAAACTCTAGTGGCTTCCCATTATTTCTAGGATCCAAAATAAAATCATGGTTTGCATGAAAACCTTTCATAACTTGACCCTTTCCTATCATATCAATCTTCTTACATCTTATTCCCCTCTATAATCTATAATACAATGACATTGATTTGACAATGACACATGTTCTATAATACAATGGTATTCTTTGTTGTTCTTTGCACAAAACACTCCATCTCCAGACTTCATGTACTACATGCCTTTACCCCATGCCTAGAATTCTGTCACTCCTCATCTGTGGTTTTTAGCTTTGACTTCTGTAAAATCTCACTTAAAAATCCCACTTTTTGTAAGAAGCCTTTTTCAGTTCTCCTTAATTCTTGTTGGTACCTTTTCTCTGAGACAATCTCTAGCATCCTATTTTTTGTTTGTTTGTACATAGTAGCTTGCATGTTGTCTTCCCCATTAGGTTGTGAACTTATAGAGACTGTTTTTTTAAAAAATCATTTTATCCCTTATACTTAGCTTAGTACCTAGCACATAGTAGGTGCTTCTTACATGCTTGTTGATTTGACTTAAGATGTAATCTTACTTGGTTATTTTACTGATCTTCCTTACTTATTTGACTTAGAAATGTAATCTGGAGGTTAGGATGTATTAAACTTCATTTGAACACACATTTGAACAAAATACTGAGATTTTTTAGGACTTATCTAGGTTTTTCTAGCTGAAGTATCCAAGACAGAATAATTGACAGTATTTTTTTTTAAATATTAGGTTAATGGAACCACTGACATACCAATGATTACTCTGATCCATTAGATCAGATTATTATAATCTGGATATTATGTGAAAAGTGACCTTGGATAGTCTGGTATCTTTCAGTTGGCTCTGAATTTTGGTTGTCTTTGATGGAATGTTGATTCTTATCAGCCTTGGATTCAGAGAACACCTGGACTTTAAAACTTGACTCTGCCACAAACAACCTTCATAAAAATAGCTTCGTCTCTTTGATTAAGTTTTTCTTCTTAAAAAAAAAAAAAGCCAAATGTTTTATTGATACTTTTTCTTTCCAACACCAATGGACTTCTCTTTCATTGACTTTCCATCCTTCCTATTAGAACCCTCCTTTTAACAAAGAGGTATAAGTAAGCAGACTAAACCAATAAATACATCAGCTATTTAATTCTATAGCACATTTCAACAATAGCTCATCACTTCTCTGACAAGAAAAAAAATTCTTTCGGAGTTCTGTATTGATCAGAATCCTGATGTTTTTAATTATTGTATTCTTTACATTGTAGTGGTCATTGTGTAGATTGTTCTAGATTCTGTTTGCTTTATTCTGCAACAGTTCAGACAAATCTCTAGTTTTTATGAGTTCTTAATTTTTTTGTTTCTTTTGGAGTATATTTCATTACATGGAGATTATTCCATTCCAATGGAAGGTATTCCTTTGTAATCACAGATTGCAATTTGTTTAGCCATCTCCCAACTTTGTTTCAAGTTCTTTGCTATTACAAAATTATTTGGATATATGAGATATTTCTGCATCTGTTAAAAGATCTGTCTAGAGTTTTAAGGATCAAAATGAATCATATATCTGAAAATGCTTTTGTTAATTTATTGTAAGATATATTTCTATGAGGCTGCTTCTCATCATATTTCTTCCAAGACAACCCTTCATTCCACTTAAAAATAGTCACTGAAATATTACAAAAAATAAATGTGCCAGAAATTTTTTGAAGTGTTTCTTATAATTGATAACCATATGCATATTTATGCCAAGGGCAAAGGGTTTCTTGGGAAAGTCTGTGATTATTGTATCATAGCATTTCTTTTCTTTGTTGCCAGTGTACCAAGAGAAGAAAGGAGTGGCAGGAGGCTAAAGTCCAATTTGTTTTCTACCTCTGGACATTAAAACCTACCAGGATAAAAACATTTAAAAAGCAAATCCATGGAAGACCTAATTTAAAGTAAACCAATAAGTATTTAATAAGTGTCTATTACATGGTGTATTACATGGTGTAGAATTTAGGGCTGGGATTCCCAAAATGAAACAGTCCTTACCTCAAGGAATTTGAATTATAATGGCTATAATTTCTTATTTTTAATAATATTTTCCCTAATTACATGTTAAAACAAATTTTAACATTAAAAAAGTTTTAAGTTCCAATTTTTATCTCTCCCTTCTTTCTTTCTCCCCAAGATGATAAGCAGTTTGATAAGAACATGTGCAACCATGTAAATGAATGGTTTTAATTTCAAAAGGACAATTATCAAAAAGACTATGTCTTTTCAATAAATTAAATGGATTTAATGGTACAGTGGAAAGATTTCTGGGTCTTGGAATTATTGGAATTATGGAATCATTGATTTCAGATTGGGGTCAGAGAACTTGGATTTTTAAAGCCCTACTTAGCTATTTATTATCTGTTTCACTGGGAAAGTAGTCATTTAACCTTTTTAAGACTCCGTTATCTCACCTGCAAAATGAAAGAGTTGGATTAAATTGAAAAAGGAGGAATGTTAAATAATTAAAAATAAATTAAGTAAAAAAAATAATGTGGCAAGGTTTATTTTGTTTTGTTTTATCTTATTTTTTTTTTAACAAAAATGGTGAAGATAAGATGCTTTATACTTCTAAGTGCTATAACCTTACGAACATTATTTTTTCCAAAACCTGTTTCTTCATCTATAAAATGTAGTTATAGAAACTTTGTAAGCTTTATTTTACAAACTTTGTAAACTAACCATTATTATAAAAGTAAATGCTAGGAATTGAAGCTTGGATAAACCAGTGTATGGAATTTTCATTTTCTTGCTAAACAAATGGTTTCTCCTTATTTAGATTCCACTTGCACAGATTCATAGAGGTTTGTATATGGTAGTTCTTTCCTGCCTGTCAGGCCTTTCTCATACTAGATTTTTAGTGAACATCACAGGTGGGTTTCATGGGTTTGTAGGATTAATGAGCTGCTAAAACTCTACTTTTAAGCTTTTGAAACTCTTTTGTAAGATTGAAAAATATGACCTACCACAGTTATTTCCCCACACCCCATTTTATTTTTGATCTTTAGGTTTAAGCACAACACTGCCTACAAGTTCATACTTCCTACTGTTATTCCAACAGAATTTAAGCCAAAAGATGCCAGAAAGACATTTTGATGGATCAGTTCAGAAACCTCCCAGCATGAACATGTCATTTAGAATGATCCACCTGTCAGGTTAACAGCCTAATTAAGCCAAGGTTAATGATTCTAATTTTCTAATCCTCAACTATAAAAATTTAAGATACTGAAAATATTCCAAGCTGACTTCATCATTTTCTCTCCTCAAACCATTTCTCCTTTCCAATGACTACTTTCTTTCTTCCAGGGACACCATCATTTATTTTCCTAGTTTCTCTGCTTTTGAAATCTTTACATTCTTTTTGATTTAATACTTCTTCATCTCTGAATGTATGTAGTCTGTCTTTAGGTTGTGTTTTTTTTTTTTTTTTTTGTTCCAAAAATCTCTTAGACTGATCTCTCTTCTTCCTCTCTGTTACTAGCTTAGTTTAGATCCCCTCCCTTCCTCCTAGGTTATTGTAACAATCTCCTACTTGCCTCTTTGTCTCCAAGCTCACCTCCTTTTAAATTTTGGGTTTTTTAGGCTGCCACCAAGATAATCTTCTCCAACTACTACTTTTCGCCCAGAATCTGAGAATCAAAGAATTTTGATCTGGAAGGGATTTTGGAGATCATCTAATTCAATTCACCCATTTTATGAATGAAGAAAAATGACACCCAGAGAGAAGTGACATGTGCACAGTTAGTAAATAGCAGAGATTAGGTTTGAACCCATTACTTCTGACTTCAAATCCATTGAATCATTTCTACTATATTTCCCGGCCAGCCATTTTTTGGGGAACCTACTCCCTGTTACTGTTTCCTCTGGGTATGTTGCTGTTGCTCTTCAGTTATTTTGAAGTCAAAAGGGCTAAGTAACTTGTCCTGACTCACACAGTTAGTATCTGAGGCTGGATTTGAACTCAGGTCTTCCTAACTAGATTGATGCTTTTATTCACTGTGCCATCTGGCTGTCCCTTGATACCCATCACATATAAAGAATTCTTATTTATTCCTTGCTTTCAAGGCTCTTTACTATGATCTTACCTTAACTTAAATAATATTACACTTATTTCCACCTATTTCTAAACATACCTTGGTTCTCAGTTTGGTTAAAGCTGCAGTATTCTTATGACATCCCTGTGCCCTCCATGCCCATTCTTAGCTCCATGACAGCATTAATACTGGAATGATGAACCTACGTCGGCCTTGTCATTTGAGATCTATTTCTTCTATGAAACTTCTAATTTTTAGTATAAAGATGAAGTTCATAAATACAAAGAAAAGAAAAAAGGTGGCTAACAATGGAACAGTAGGGGGCAGTCAATCAATAAGCAAATATTTATAAGCACTTAAACTATTTGTTAGGCATTGAGCAAGGTTCTAAGGCATAAATGCAATGAATGAAATAATCACAATTTTCAGGAAGCTTATGTTCTAATGGGGGAGAGAGTAAGGTGATATACATATATATATATACACACATATACATGGATACACAGAATAAATACAAAGTACTCAAATACAAGAAATGCACAGTAATTTAGAAGAAAGGGCCCTTTTCTTGTAGTAATCAGGAAGGACTTCATGAAATTCGAGCTGTATCTTGAAGGAAGGGATTCACTGAAAGAAAAATGAAGCAGTGCATTTATTCCTGGGGAACAGCTAATACAAAGGCATAGAGGTCACAGGTGGAGCAAGTGAGCAACAGAGAGAATGTCTATTTAGCTGGATCACAAAAGTGACATATGCTTAAAGTGGAGTATTGGAGAGGAAAGGGTGATGTACTTTGAAGCTGGAATATGGGATGGTACTGTAGAGGGCCACAGATAGTGGGGGACCCTCGGTAAGGTATAAGACCCTTTAGCCCAAAGGGAACTTTCTGACAATGTCTAGTTTGGCTCCCATCTCTCCTAAAGGTTCTTGGCCTTTTTGAGAAGTCAGGGGGTCATGACCACCTCCCTTTGGTGTTCTCCCCCTTCCTGAGAAGTCAGGGAGGACGTGACCACTTGTGTTCTACTTGAAGCAAGGAATACTTACAGTAAAGAGGAATTTATATATCAATAGCAGAGTGCTTATAGTTAGCACTTGTGCAGTGTGATATGGTGAAGTAATGGTCCTGAGGTCCTCCAGAGAGCTAGTCCAGATGATCTATTTTGGCACCCCAACTTGGGGGCTCTAGAAAGCACACTATATTTTGGCGCCCAATGTGGGGCTTAAGACAAGAAGAAACAACAGTGTTCGAGAGCTGTTTGTGAATAGGATTCTCCCAGAGTTCCTTCAGTAACCTGTGGGGAAGGAAAGAGAGAAGAGACCTGGTAAGACTTCTTTTAGTTAGGATAATTATCCATTCTACAGGTTTTAGTTAAACCTCCATCAGCCACTGGCAGGTGGCTCCCATATCACAACATGGGACTAGGTTGTCAAGAGCTTTAAAAGCTAAACAGGATATTTATTTTTCATTCTGAGTATGGATAGCATTTTTCATCATTATGTCCTTCAGTGTTGTCTTGGGTTATTGTATTGCTAAGGACAGCAAAGTCATTCATAGCTGATCATTTTACAATATTGCTGTTACTTTGTACACAGTACATTTCACTTTACAAGAGCTCATGGAAATCTTTCCAGGTTTTTCTGAGAGTATCTAACTCATCATTTCTTAAAGCATAATAGAATTGTATCATAATCACATACTACAACTTATTTACCCATTCTCCAGTTGAAGAGCATCCCCTCAATTTCCAGTTCTTTGCCCTGAGAAAAGAGTTGATATATTTTGTCATTTTTCTTTTTCTGTCCTATTAGCCAGATTAATGAATATGGAGTGGTATCTCAGAGTTGTTTTAATTTGTATGTCTAAAATCCATATATGGTTATAAATAGTTTGATTACTTCTGAAAACTATATTTTTGGATCATTTATCATTTGGGGAATGGCTCTTTTTTTTTTTTTTAAATTTGACTCAGTTCCCTTTATGTTTGAGAAATGAGAACTTTATCAGAAAAACTTGCTTCAAAATTCTTTTTCACAATTATTATCACTATTTCTATTCTCTCTCTTCTTTTACCCTATCCCTTGCCCTCATCTGACTACCCCTCTTCCAATATGCCTTCCTTTATATCTACTCTCCCCACTTCTTGTATTTCCTTCCCCTCCTACTTTCCTGCGGAGTAAAATATATTTCTATACCCAATTGAGTATGGATGTTATACCCTCTTTGAGCCAATTCTGATGAGAGCAAAGTTTATGCCTACTCCCTTTTCCCTTCCATTGTAAATTCTTGCCTCTTTTATGACAGATAATTTACACCCTTCCACTTCTCCAGTGTATTCCTTTTTTCTCATCCCTTATTTTAATTTAAAAATCAAATTTCTATTCACTTTTGGTCTTTTCATTGTAAATGCTTGAAAGCCCACTATTTCATTGAATTTCCATTTCCCTCCTGAAGGATTATCTCAGTTTTGCTGGGTAAATGATTTTTGGTTGTAATCCTAGCTTTTTTTCTCTTCAGACTATTTTCAAGCCCTCCAGTCCTTTAATGTAGAAACTGCTAAATCTTGTGTCATCTTGTCTGTAGCTCCACTATACTTGAATTGTTCTTTCTGAATGTTTGCAGTTCTGGAAGTTGGGTATAATATTCTTTGGAATTTTCATCTTGGCATCTCTTTCAGGGTGTGATTGGTGGATTCTTTAAATTTCTATTTTACCCTCTGGTTCTAGAATGTCAGGAAAGTTTTCCTTGATAATTTCTTGAAAGATGATGTTTAGGCTTTTTTTTTTTTTTTTTTTTTTTAATCATGATTTTCAGGTAGTTCAGCAAATTTTAAATAATCTCTCTCTTGGATCCATTTTCCAGGTTAGCTGTTTTTCCAAAGAGATATTTCACATTGTTTTCCATTTTTTTCATTCTTTTGATTTTGTTTTATTGCTTCTTGATTTCTTATAAAGTCATTAGCTTCCATTTGCTCAATTTTGATTTAATTTAAGGAATAATGTTCCACAGTGAATTTTTATATTCCCTTTTTCATTTGGCCAGTTTTGCTTTTTAAGACATTTTCCTCCCCACTGGTCTTTTATATTTCTTTTTGCACCACTCTCATTTCTTGCACCAATTTTTCCTTTAACCTAACTCTTAACTTTTGACCTTCAAAAATGCCTTTTGAGCTTTTCCATGGCCTGAGACCAATTCTTATATTTCTTGAAGGCTTTGGATGTAGAAGTTTTAACTTTGTTTTCTTCTTCTGAATATGTGTTTTGATTTTTGTCACCATAATAACATTCTATGGTTAGAATTTTTTGTTGTTGTTTGCTCATATCCCTAGCCTATTTATTTGTTAAAGTAGGGCTCCATTTCCAGGATGGGGCGGTACAGTATCCCAAGCTTCAGGGATTTTGTGCAGCTATTTTCAGAGATCTTTTTAGGGACCTGTATGTTTTAAGTTCTTTCAAGATGATATGATCCAAGGAGAAATGTGTTTACTACTCTCCTGAGCAGTTACTAGATATGTGACCACAAATACTCCTTTCTATCCTGAAATTGTAAAAAGGGTTCCAACTCCACTGTGACTGTAAACAGTTCTAGTGTACTAGTCTTCCTCCTTGCCCTGGGACTGTGAGCCAGGAGTGCACCCTCAATCTGATTATAGGCAAAGCAACAAATTCTTGCCTCAGTGGTAACAAAGAGACTTCCTTCTGACCAGCTTATTTGACACCCTTACTATCTGTGGCCTGAAACCTCCAGAAATTGCTGCCACTGCTACTGCTGTTACTGCTGTTGATTCAATGGTTTGTTGGGACTGGAACTATATTCTTTTCTCACCCTAGTTTGTTAACTTTTCCTGCTCACATTCTAAGTATTTTTGGTACCTGGGGGCTGAAAAGTCTGGAAACCTCCACTGCTGACATTGATTCAGAGGTTCCCAAGCTGGTCTTGTTTGGTGGGGCTGGGATTGTGCCCCACTCTTTCCCTGGCATGATATATCTTTCCTGCTGACTTTCTGAGTTGTCTTTGGCTTAAAAAATGTTTCTTTCTGTCTTTTTTTTTGGGGGGGGCAGAGTTCTGAGGGTCTAAAATTTAATTATTTACAAGTATTTGGAGGGGTTTGAGGGAGAGCTCAGATGAGTCCCTGCCTTTACTCTGCCATCTTGGCTCTGCCTCCCATTATCAGTAATTGTGAAGTTTGGAAGAGGAAGAGGTTGCAAATTTTTAGGTATTTCTGGATGCTAGGAAACCACTTGTTAGATGCAGGACAGTTCCTGTATTGACAGGTAGTTGGTTCTAAAAGTGCTTCTAATTTTCCAGTCCTTATGTACTGGAATTACAGTCAATATCAGCACTTAATTTTTTTTTCTAATTACTTCATATGTGAGCTTGTTCAACTCTGAGAGAAGACATTCCCTCCACTTCTTTTGTATACCCCATGACTGACAGTGTTAGAACCAAAGTCATATTGATTTCAATGAAGAATTTAAACTTTTTAAAAAAGGTATCAGAAATATTAGTGCCACCTTTCTTATATTCTCATTTGTAATAAACTTTATCAATGCCTATAAAAGATTACTAAGTAGTACAACTCTTGATTCAGGGGTGACCCCCTCCCACAAAGAATTCTAAACTGATACAGAGTGCTTTCAGCCCAAGGAGAAGATGAACCATAAAAGAGTGGAGTTAGGATTTTCTCATTTTCTTTCTGTCTTGTCTCCACTCCAGAGTACTAGGTAAAATCCCTTAAATTAATCTTGATATGGCTCATAAGTAAGGGTTTTTCATAAAGGATTAATAGGCTCTCTTCCAGGAAAAATATGCTTGCTGTCCAAAATAGACACCAATTATAGGAAAAATACTTGCTTTTTTTCCAATACAAAAAGTGCTTAAAATACAAAAACTCATAACAATGTATTAACAAATACATAAGCCTAAAACAATAACCCATCATTATCATATTCTCTCTGAAAGAAAAAGTCATTTTGTGGGGGCTCATTTTCATCTCAGATCTATAGTGGATTACTATAGAACAACTCACAAAGTCTAGGTTTCTTGGCCAGGCAGGTAAGGATCTCTTGTCTTTTCATGTTTTGGATGATCTTTGGTGATCATCTTTTCCAAGAATAACTGTGATCTCAGGAATCATCTTCCACTGGGGAGCTGGCACTTTTTCATAGATTTAGGAACTTGAATTCATAAAGCAATTTCTAAGGCTGGAACCAACCATTTCTCTATAGGATCTACTGGTTAATAGTCATAGAGGAATACAGGAGGTAGTGACTTCTGTCTTCTAGGATCTCATAACTATGCCTTCCCATTCTCAAATAGGAACCTCATCTTTTACTTTACTGAAAGATTTAATGCCATTCATTGAATTCTTTTTCTTCCCTTCTCTGTACCTTCACTCTCTTCTCTTTTATTCCAGTCTCTGATAGTAAGGCGGCTCTTCTCCTTGCCAAACCGATCTTGCCATTTCTTTCCATCTTCTCCAAGTGATTATCACATCAATCATCTACTCCCCTCAATTTTTAGTCTCTCTTGATTCCTTCTCTACTCCCTTCAAATGTTAAAAAAAACTGTCTCATCCTTAAAAAAAAAATCTTCACCTGATGCTGAGTGAAATGAGCAGGACCAGGAGATCATCATATACTTCAACAATAACAATGATCAATTCTGATGGATGTGGCCACCTCCAGCAATGAGATGAACCAAATCAGCTCCAATAGAGCAGTAATGAATTGAACCAGCTACACCCAGTGAAAGAACTCTGGGAGATGACTATGAACCATTACATAAAATTCCCAATCCCTCTATTTTTGTCAGCCTGCATTTTTGATTTCCTTCAAGGCTAATAGTTCACTATTTCAAAGTCTGCTTCTTTTTGTACAGCAAAATAACTATTTGGACATGTATACTTATATTGTATTTAATTTATACTTCAACATATTTAACATGTATTGGTCAACCTGCCATCTGGGGGAGGGGATGGGGGAAGGAGGGGAAAAATTGGAACAAAAGGTTTGGCAATTGTCAATGCTGTAAAATTACCCATGCCTATAACTTGTAAATAAAAAGCTATAATAAAAAAAAATAAAAGTAAAAAAAAATCTTCATTATACTCTGCTATCCAATCAAGCTATTGTCCTATATTTATTTCTCTTTTTTTCAGCCAAATTCCCATAAAAATCTATATAGACTCATTTCCTTTACATCCTGTCTTCTTCCTAAGTATTTTTGCAATCTACTATCCTCATCAGTCAACTTAAACTGTTCATTCCAAAGTTATTAATGATATGTTAACTGCTAAATCCAATGATCTCTTAAAAAGGCATCTTCCTTCTCTCCCTATTTTTGCTGCATATTTGACACTTTGATTATCCTCTCTTCTTGCAAACAATCTCCTTTCTAATTTTTCATAACACTACTATCTTCTAGTTTTTCTCTTGCCTCCTTAACTTTTCTTTTCCTTTTCTACTGTTGGTTCATCCTCTGTTTCACACTTGATAACTGGTTGTACCTCAAGACTTTGTCCTGGACTTGGGGCATACCTTTGGCTCCTCTCTCTGTTTTCAGTGATCTTACCAACTTCCATAAGTTTATTGTTCATCTTAATGCAGATGGTGTGTGTGTGTATGTGTGTGTGTGTATGTATTTCCTACAAGAGTCTATCTTCACAGTATTTATCCCACATCACTAACTGCCTGTTGGATATTGGATCCTGGAAATATATGAATCTCACCATTTAAAAAAAATGAACTCATTATTTCCCCCATCCTTACTACTGTTTCTTTATTGAACTTCTTTAAATTTTTGTGGAGACATCACATTATTCTAATCTTTCTGGTTATATTATCCTCAGGTCCTCCCTCTTCTTTATTCCATATATTCAACCCACTTGCCAAATCTTGTTTCTTCTTCTATAAATTTTCTTGCAATTGATCCCTTTTGTCTACTAACAAAATCATCATTTTAGTTCAGACCTTTTTTCTTGGATTATTGGAATGGCCTTCTATAGGGTTTTCCTGCCTCAGGTCTCTTCCCAATCATCCACACAGATGCCAAAGAGATTTTCCTTTACGACACTATGTCTTCCTCCAACTACTCATTAAACTCTCTACTGCTTCTAAGATCAAATAGAAACTCCTTTTTTTAAAGCCCTTCAGAATCTGGTCTCAATCTATTATTTTTAAGCCTGATTATACATTACTACTCCTTTTGTTGCACTCTATGGTCCAGTCAAAGCCTTTTGTAAGTAATGCAGATTCCACTCACATTTCTCTCCTTTTTCCATCTCGGTGTCCTTTCTCTGGCAATCGTCGTCGTCTTCCTTCCTTCCTTCCTTCCTTCCTTCCTTCCTTCCTTCCTTCCTTCCTTCTTTCTCTTTCTTTGTTTCTTTGTTTTTCTTCCTCCTCTTCCTTCCTCCTCCTCTTTTTAGGAGGAGGAGGAGAGAAGAGGGAGGAAGAGAAGGAGGAGCAGGGAGGAAGAAGAGGAAGAAGAGGAAGAGGAGGAGGAAGAGAAAAAGAAGTAGGAGGAGGAAGAGGAAGAGGAGAAGGAAGAGGAGGAGAAGGAAGAGGAGGAGGAGAAGTAAAAGGAAGAGGGAGGAAGAAGAGAGGAGAAGGAGAAGGACAATATCTCTCTTACTTTTTAAAAAATATATTCATATACACATATATAATTTCATGTTGTCTCCTCCAATTGAATGTATGCTCCCTAGGAAGAAGGATTGTTTCTTATTTTTCTCCTTTTTTTCTTTCTTTTCTTTTCTTTCTTTGTTTCTCTCTCTCTCTCTCTCTTTCTTTCTTTAGTCTTTCTATCCTCTGTACCTAGAAGAGTGCTTATTCATTGATAGTCATGCAAATAAGTTTTCTGCCTGACATGTGCTTGGAACTGACATTGCCACTGGGGCTGAGAAGGAAAAAGAAATCACTTTCTCCTTGATCAAAGTCCAAAGGAAAGGAAATACTAGGAGGAGTCTCAAAGGAGAACAGTGGTGAGGCTGGTTCATCTCAGCATCTCTTATAGCCGACTGGGTTGGCAGCTTCTCCTGATTCTGTGGTCAGCCATTTTTTGATGTAATCTCAATCAGTTGTGACCATTCAGATGTTGCTGTGCCCTTTTAACAAGGGACAGTATTGCTCGGCCAGACTTACTGTGCATGCTTCACTCCAGGGATCATCTTCTATTACTTAATTAAAATGAATGGCTCCTGAATCTTGACAATGTTCTATTAAAAAACTTTACTAACCTGAAACCTTCTTCAGAAAGAAAGGTAGTAATTTCAGTCCTTTGGTCTGTAAGTTCAGTTTAACTTTAAAACTATTTGTTCATTTCTGAGAGTTAGTCTTATACAGCCACTATCTCAAAAATTTGACTTAAAAATAAGGGTAAAAAAAGGTGTTTGTGACTGTGTATATATTGAACATTGAGAAACTGGAATGAATTAGTGCAATTTTAAAACAAGCATGGTTCAAACAGTTTGAAGAAAGTGGTCTTCTTTTTTGTAGCAACTACTAAGTGTACTTAACCCCTCCCACCAAAAAAAAAGAAAAAAAAGAAAAAAGGTGAAAGGTTGGAGGGGGAGTACTAACTTTCTCTATGGCTAGAATTTCTTGGAAAAGAGAATTATTACTTCACCTTGTCATGGTGGGTAAAAGGGTGAAATATAGAACAGTATTCCAATATGTACAGCAGTTCTACAAAGATGTAGACCTGAAACAGATTCTAAGTGAATAAATATTCCTAATTGTTGAAAGACTTACAGAGAGACAGTAACTTGGAGGATTGAGGAAAATGCAAGGGAATAAATGGTCCAGACTTATTAATTTTCCTAATTAAGCCAGGATATTTAGAAAAAAATGAAAATTCACAATAATTGAGTGGTTTGTTTTTTTTTTTTTTTCCAACAGAGGCCAGAAGTAGAGGGATGTGTGTGGTTTGTGTGTGTGTGTGTGTGTGTGTGTGTGTGTGTGTGTGTCTTTATACACATGAGCAAGTTCATTGGCTAACAGAAAAATAGATTCTTTGCCAGCTTCCATTTAAGTGTGATTTCCAACCATAAGTTTTTAACGTTTTGGAACATGTATGTTGAAGAAGGGAAATTTATCATGCAAAATGAAGATCATAACCACAACATTCAGAAAGGGACTTTTGAACTTGATAGGAGTTGCAATTGACTTTATAAAAATTGCATGTGAAAGTCTTTTTGTGTAGCTACAATCAAACACACTTAGACTTTTCTTTCCCTAGAAGAATAGTTGCTTTTATGGCATATTTTAAAGCTTTACTTAAAAAAACATCCAATATCTTAAAACAAAATAAAACAAAATGTTGTACATTCCTCTAGCCTTCACCTACAATGTGTTTTCATTTTTCTCAATCTTATTACTAAATTTCTGGATATGATACATGGCAATACATTGCATATGGAAGGTTTTATCCCACTCTGACTGCTTAAATTGTACAGCAGCTCTCCCTGATCTCTCCCTATCATTTTCTATGATCCTTGATTGCACTCTGGCTTCTGAGTTGGAGGAGATTTAGAATTTAGAATATCAGAAGTAGTGGGGATTTTAGACCATAGAACACAGAATGTCAAAGTTGACATGAGCTTGAGAACATAAGCAGAGAATGTCTGAGATGGTGGAGATCTGAGAACATAGTGTGTAAACCTGGAAATCAACCTGGAAGGGAAAATAGAATATGGAATATTAGGGCTGAAATGAATCTTAGGAAATATTTTGTTCAACCTGTTCATGTTAGAGATGAGCCGATTGAAAATGAGAGAGAGGAAGGCTGATATGTAGAAACTTTGTCTGATTAATATTTAGGGAGAAGATTTAGGGAGAAGTTTTCCACAGAAGATTCAAAAGCTTCAGTGAATGTGAAAGCATGATTACAGTATCATTGTTAAAACTCAACAGATACTTTTGCTAGGATTTTTGGGTCAGAGAAAGCTTTGTGCAAATATTCACTGCTTCCTTTGTGTACGGATCCTACTCTCTTGCCTCTGAATGCTATACTCTCAGCCTGGAATTTCCACATTCTCTCAATTCCCTTGTTCACAGAATTTTTAAAATTCTCTTTCCCCCATAATGTCCTTTGCCAATAACTCAAAGCATTGATTTACTTTGGATACTGCTTCACCTCTCTCCTCTATTAGGATTCTGAGCAGATCATGCTTCATGAGAATATGAAACAACTTTGGTCAATACATAGTTTGTATTGTTCGTGTAGTCAGTACAGAGTTTGTAATGGTAATCAGAGGATCAAAGATTATTGATGCTATATATCTTTTTTAAAATTAAAAATTTTTTTTCTTTTTTATCACAGCTTTTTATTGACAGAACATAGGCATGCATAATTTTTCAACATTGTCCTTTGCAATCACTTCTGTTCCAATTTTTCCCTTCCTTCCCTCTACCCCCTCCCTAGATGGCAGACAGTCTCATACATGTTAAACATGTTAAAGTATACCCTAAATACAATATATGTGTACATATTTATACAGTTCTGTTGCTGCAAAAGAGAAATCCTATTTAGAAAGGTAAAAACAAGCTGGGAAGAAAAACAAAAATGCAAGTAGTCCACATTCATTTCCCAGTGTTCTTTCTCTGAGTGTAGCTGATTCTGTCCATCATTGATCAATTGGAACTGAGTTAGATCTTCTCTTTGTTGAAGAAATCCACTTCCATCAGAATACATCCTCATTCAGTATTGTTGTTAAAGTGTATAATGATCTCCTGGTTCTGCTCATTTCACTTGATGCTATACATGTCTATTAATTCTGGAATAATATAATCTCTTAATAATCAAAGTTTGGTTGATCCAAAATGTAATGGATAGCTAATGTTCATATAGTACCAGGCACTCTGCTAATAAGTTACCATTATTACTGCTAAGTATTGCCATTATTATCTCATTTGATATCCTCACCACAACCTTGGGAGAAAGGAGATAGGTGATATTATCCTTATTTTACAAATGAAGAAACTGAAGCAAACAGAGCTTAAATGACTGGGCTAGGGATCATTTGTTTGTAAATGCCTGAAGCCAGGGTTGAATTTAGATCTTACTGACTTAGGCCCCATAATGTATCCACTGTGACATCTAGCTGCCCCACTAAATGGTATTGGGCACGTAAGTACCTTAATGATGGCATGTATTAGAAGTGGAGGCATATGGAATATTTTCAAGGAAACACAGGATCATAAAAAGAGATAAGCTAATCAGGGAATTGATAGGGAAAGGTAACAAATAGACAGTGCAAGTATTTCACAGGCATCTTGGAATGTTGAAGAGCTTAGAGAAAGGACTCTAGAACTCTTGATTAGATATTGTCCACAGGATGTAAGGGAGGGCATGAACAAAAATAACAAAGAACGCAGTGGTGTAAATGTTGTGATATGCCCTATTGGGAGGAGTGCCTACATATAAAAGATCGTGACTTCATGGAGGCAGTGTAGTAAGATGAAAGAGTATCAAATTGGGCATCAGAGCACCTTACTTCATATCTTGCCTCTGCCACTTATTATTCTCTGCCCCAGGGGTCTTGAACAAGGTCATATGGCTTTTTGGGAAATATTGAAATTTGGGAAATTGAACTTGGGAAAATATTGAAATATTTTAATTATGAAAGCAAATGCAAGGCACACTTCAAATTTTTTCTCAATTTAGATTTCTTTTTTTCTTTTTATAGAACTGGGCAAGGGAGAAAGTGAAGAGATGGCAAATGCACTTGACTTTGGGTCAGGCACACTGGGTTTGAGAACTGATTTCACCATTTACTGTGTGGTCTTGAGCCTCATGAACCTCACTATTCTCATGCTGTAAAAATAGTGATAATTATATTTGCACTACTTAGATTCCAGGAATTCTAAGAATCCCTAATGGGTAGAGGAGAACGCATTCTAGGAATGGAGGAAAGCCAATGAAAAGACCAGAGATGATGAGTGAGTGAGACAGTATCATGTGTGAAGAATAGGCCATTGTGGCTGGACCTGTAGTGTGTGTGGTTGGGGAGAACCGTGTGAGAAGACTGGGAAAATAGGAAGGAGCCATGTGGTAAAGGGTTTTAAGTGGCACGCTATTTGATACTAGAAATAGTGGAGAGCACTGGGGTTTATTGTGTGTGAGTGATATGGTCAGGTTTCTGCTTTAGGAAAAACACTTTGGAAGTAGATTGGATTAGGGAGAAAAGAGAAACCATCCAGGAGGTTTTTGCAGTGATCCAGGTGAGAGGTGATGAAGGGCTGAACTTATAGGATGGCCATTGGAAGTGCAGGAGAAAAGAATTGGTCCTAGAATGCGTGTGATGTCAGAGAATCAGTGCTAGTGAGCAAAGTATGTCCAAAAGGAAATTTCCCCATCATAAGATCATCGAGGGACCTCAGAGCTCATATACTCTGGTCCCCTCATTTTACAGAAGGAATAAAGAAACATAAAAACAAGAAGAAAGGAAAGAGGGATATGTCTAGAAAGCAGCTGCCTAAGGAGCTACTCAGTAATATGACCACCTCCCTCCCTAAGCTCTCCTGCCTGATTTATGATCCTTTCCTGTTACCTGTTACCCATTTCTTTAGTTGTTCTTCCTCTGTATTTGCTGCAACTTCAGAAGAGGCAGGACCAAGAAAGCTTCCTTTAAAAAGCACTTAGAGTATAAACTCCATGAGGGCAAAACCAGCACACAGTACAGTATTTAGACATTGTTGTAAGTGCTTAAGAATGTGTTTGTAGTATTGAATTGATGCAAAGGCAGAGGCCATCACTCCCTCACCTTATATTCTTATGGTCCTAGCATTTGAGAAGTCAATTTGGACATCAGATAGATTCTTCAAATCCCTGGCTTTTGGTGTGGGGATTAGGATTGGAGGAGAAAAGAGACTACCCTCATTTTTGATTTTTCTAGTTAGGCTTCTCAGTTTTGGAAACGTCTTCTTTTTCCTTTATTTATAACAAAACACAAAATTTATATTTTTTAGTGGATTAATCCAAGAAACCCTCAATTTATGAAACCTTAAAAGAATCTCCATTGAGACCAACATTATCAAGTTTGTCAGCATATGAAAACATTTTTCTGCTATTCATGGAAATAGTAGAAGATTTGAAGTGAGAAACAAACAAAAATCCCGGAGTGATTGAAAAGCTGAGAGAGCAGAGTATTATTTTAGTGAATCTTTCTTTTCACAAAAAAGTTTATTTTTCTCTCTTTCATGATGTGAAAATCAAAATGTGAATTCATACCAGTGTCTGTCTGTTCTCCCCTAACACCTCTTTGGGCCCTAGTGCTTTTGCCAGCATCTGGGAGGTCTAATAAGAAACTCTTTAAATTCTGTGCATTCTTCCAGAAACCCAAAGGGTTTAACAAGTACTGATTTCAACTGAAAAATCCTCCCTTACCACCCTCTCCTTACCCTCTCAATCAGCACAATTTTTACACAATTTTACTCAATCAACACAATTTTTACATATGCACCTAGAATACTGTTCTTTGAACAAAAAATTCTTAATGCATTTTTCAAGCAATGAAACCAAATCTGTAATTTATTTTTAGCTAATTGGAAATTAATGGAGCTTAGCCTCTTTTCTAGGAAACAAGTTAGTACATAATACTTAGGATGTCTTAACTGTTTTCTAATGCTATATTTTATTGAGTTGGTTTAGCAATGTCTGTAAAAGATAGTGCTGGGCAAAAAGTTTAAAAAAAAAAAAGGTAAACTATACAATTGAGAAGGGATTTAAAAAAAAAAAATTCCCTTCCTTTTAAGAAAGCCAAACTTGGATTATTTGCAATGACCAAACTTTGTCCCTGAAAACAGATGTTGAAATATATTTCTCACCTCTGGATTAAAGGTTGTGGACAGTATATACTACCAGTTATTGTCCTTTTGTACCTTTCCTTTGTAACAAGGGAGGATTTAATGGTGGGGAATATATTGAGAATGACTAGTGAAACAGAAGGCACTTATAAAACTTATTTGAAAATTCCACTAAGATTGAGGCAAATGTGGCCAATATCTAAAGAAAAATCTAGGAAATCATTGAGGGAAACAAGCACAATTTGACATGTTGAATACAACAAAGTGATGAGGTAATCTCATTTTTTTCTCTTCAACTACA
The DNA here is from genome assembly GCF_902635505.1 of Sarcophilus harrisii. Classification (NCBI taxonomy): domain Eukaryota; kingdom Metazoa; phylum Chordata; class Mammalia; order Dasyuromorphia; family Dasyuridae; genus Sarcophilus; species Sarcophilus harrisii. The sequence continues at coordinate 101,924,595 of NC_045426.1, forward strand.
GTGACTGTTAAATTCAGAAACCAGCCTTCTGCCTTTTTTTTGGGGGGGGTCGTCTATAACAGTGACATCAGCATGTAAGAATCAAGCACTTATTTAAAACTATTTATGGCACTTGGAGGAATAAAGTTGAATGAAATGAAACTTTTGCTCTAATGTTGTTTCTTTGTTTTACAGAATTTTTCATTTTGAAAGGACAGTGTAATAAGCATGATTTTGGAGTGGAGGTGGAAGAAGCTCCCTTAAGGCAAAGGGAAAATCCTTGATTTATCAAAAATCATTGTTTGTAGATTACTATTAGCAAATATTTTTCTGTGGGTGACATAGCAGGTGTTGGACTTTTGGAACAAATTGGAATTGTTAAGGCATCAAGATGAAACATGCAGAAATGAGAGATGTACCTGTTGGTACAGTTTATAATTGTAAGATCAGTGACACAGAAGTAAAGAGAGTTACCACTATTTGAATTAGGAACCCTATCAGCTTGCGACTCTTGAATTACTACAGCTTTTTGTCTGGGAGCCCCACTGGTCTCTTTCACAGCAGCCAAGTCTTGTTAGAGTAAAGTGACCATATTTCATATAGGGATGGGGCTCAACTTAAGGGCAGGACCACAGGTGGATAGGATAGAGGAGAAGATGAGAAGAACTGACTGAGACAGAGTTTCAGGCTATGTTGGTAGGGCAAGAGCCTTGGGGAAACTTTACTTAGGGGAACTTAGGCAAGGAATGCTATTTGGCAGCAAGCCCAAAGCTGGAAAGTGTCTTTCCTTGGGCTGCCTCCAAGTTTCTCCCACTTAACAATATGTGGCAAACTGCTAAACATCCACCTTGTGCCTTTCCTACAGAAAGTTAACATATGTTTGTTGAGTGAATAAATGAATAGCTTTTCTTGTTGAACTAATATGTGTGTATACATTAATATGCAATTTATGATAATTAGCAAAGCAAAATTTACAGCATATCACAAAAATAAGGCTATATTCTTACATGACACATGAAATAGTATCTGAAAAAAATTTAGGAGATTTCTGTTGTTCATCCATTTGAAGGGAGGTAGGCAGCAGTTATGTCCTGTTTTTTGATTCTTTGGCTTCCTAGACCTTATTAAGAAATTTTCAGCAAGTCAGACATAGAATTGCATATACAGTTTTCAGGATGATTACAGGAACAAAGAGACAGTAGTGCATGCTACTAGACTTAGTGGATGAAATGGTATTTTTATTTTTCTGGACTCAATTCAAACTTAATTCACCAACAAAGCTTGGAACCAAGTTGATAGGAAAAGTCTTTTGTGCACCCGTGTTAGGGATAACCTGACTCCAGAAATGCCAGCTCTGAACCATTCTTATCGGTTCTCATTGTCAGAGGTACATCACTGATTCATACTACTGTAGCTACTTGACTCCTAAATGCACAGCCAATGAAGGCTTCCTCTAATGGGAAGTTCTAAGGGACAGTGAAAGGGAGAAGGCAGCGTTTCCAAGAGACAAGTGCGATGTGATGTCAGTCAGTAAATGGTTACGTACACTTTGTGGAAGCATTAGTTTTTGAGGATAGAACCCTTATGACAAGGTCTATTCATTAAAACTGATTATCTGGAAGTAGTTTGAAGATTGGAGGGGGATGAGAAGAAAGTCAATAGCAGTATTTGAGACAGGCAACAATGAATTCTTGGGTGGAGGCAAGGGAAATAAGAAAAATCAACAAGCATTTATTTTTTTTTTGTTTTATTTTAGTAAGTTTATTTGATTGTTTTTTTAATATACATTGCTTTATGAATCATGTTGGGAGATAAAAATCAGAGCAAAAGGGAAAAACAGTGGGGAGATATAAGAAGAAAAAAAAAAAGAACAAAGAAGTGAACATAGCATTAGCTGATTTATATTGAGTCTCCTTAGATCTTTTTCTGGATTCAGATGGCATTTTTTTGGTCCAAAGTCTATTGATATTGGGATCACTGAATTGCTGAGAAGAACCAAGCCTTTCATAATTGATCATCACACATTCTTGCTGTTATTATAGGCAATGTGTTCCTGGTTCTGAGTCAACAAGCATTTATTAAGCACCTGGGGATGCTGGGGATACTAAAGCAAAAGTGAAACAGTCCTTGCTCTCTATGAGTTTTTGTTCTGTGGGAGGAGCTTATAGATGTAATTAAGAGATGTAGGGGAGGTTGTTTTAATTGGATATGGATTTTTATGTGAAAGGTGATTATTATTATTATTATTATTATTTTGCTGAGGCAATTGGGTATAAGTGACTTGCTCAGGATCATACAGGTAGGAAGTGTTAAGTGTCTGAGATCAAATTTGAACTCAGGTCCTCCTGACTTCAAGGCTGGTGCTCTATCCACTATGCCACTTAGCTGCCCCAAAATGATTATTTTCTTTGCCTGTATCCCACACATAATCCCTTCTCATTGTGTCCCTTGGCCCCTGTGGGCAATGACTTAGGCTCTCAAGGTCCAGAAGTGTTTTTTTATAGAGACTCAATGTCATCATTGTATAGTGAAAGAGTGTCAATCATGGAGTTAGTAGAGACTTCAGTTGCAATTCCATTTATGATACTTACTAATTATATGATCTTGAGCAAGCCATTTATCTTCTCTGAGTCTCAGTTGACTATTCTATAAAATGGGGATAATTAGTCCTACTCCTTAGAATTGTGAGAAAAGCACTTTACGAATCTTAAAATACTCTATAAATTTGAGTTATTGTTCCTACATTTGCCATGCCTTGTTTATGTGGGTGATCCAACCTAAATATAGTGCTGCTTCTTATTAATTTTAGATGAAAAAGTTTTTATTCCTAAACAGAAGATAGACTTGGAGATATTTATGAAACAATTTTGTCTGGTTTCATTTGAAGTTCAGTGTACTGGATTTCTTAAGAGAATAAGTTCATGAGATCCCTGGCTTCTGGAGAATACCAAAAGGTCATAGTTAGATCAAGCATATTATAGTTGACACAAATTTCACAATGCAAGAAAGAAAAATTCCTACTGTTATTCCTTCTACACATGATGTCAACATAGATTCTGATCATGTTTTATCCCTAGTGGTTCAATACTTCAAGGATATGTAATTTCATCTATGTGGCTATTCCCTTCACTGACTCAGATTCTTCTAAATAAATGGTTTTTGAGAGCAGTCAAAAACCCCAACCCCCCAAAACAACAACCCTCATTTTGTCATTAACCTGGTGCTTAGTCTTTCTGAACTTAATTCAGAGTACAAGAACCATAGCTGTACAAGAAACACAGAATGCATCATGGCTTCCATACTTTGAAGTCTTTCTAGGGTAATCCAGCACCTAATTGATAACCTCTCCCTCCCCTTCCACTCACTCCCCAGGTTTCTGGGCTTATATGGATTGATTCAATTCTGAATTTGATCTCCAAAAGGTCCTTATCTTTTTCTTTATTGCCTTACCTAGCGTTTTCCAAGAAAGTCTCAAAATATAAATTGAGCAAAATCCATATTTGGTTTTCCCCAAATGTAATTCCTAAACAGATATTCAAAGGTTACTTTTAAGTAAACTAAGTTTAGGTATAGGATAAATTTTTAATTTTATCTTACTTAAAATGGAAAAGATGAAAAGGACTCTCAGGAAACTGAAGATAGATCCAATTTCTCCAAGTTTTCCAGTACCATAAAGTGGTTCATAATTCCCCCTACAAGGCAAATATACTTTGAAACTTCTAAACAAGCAATCTCCTTTCCATTAGGAGAGTCCTACTATTTTTGTTATTGTACAGCCTTTTTCAATTATGTCTGACTCTCTGTGATGACCCCATTTGGGGTTTTCTTGGTTAACATGACTGGAGTAGTTTGCTATTTCCTTTTCCAGCTCATTTCATAGATGAGGAAACTGAGGCAAATAGGATTAAATGATTTGCCCAGGGTCAAGCAATAAGTCAGGTAGTAAACATCTGAGATCAGTTTTGAACTCAAGAAGATATTTTCCTAGTTCCAGGCTCAGCATTCTATCCACCGTGCTATCTATTTGTCTTCGATTCCCATTATGCATTGTCTAAAAATTCACTGACTTTGTTCTTCGATTAGAAGGTTTTGCAGGAACTATGTGGACTATTATCTACTCTTTTTCAATGGAGCATATTGCAGCAGGAATTTTTTTTTTTCTCTTTGGAACAGAGTTCTTAGATTTTTTTTGTGTGTCACATATTCCTTGGGGGAAGCCTATGGATATGTTTTTAGAATAATTTTAAACATGCATAAGTAAAATATATAGTATTACAAAGGAAACTAATTTTATTGAAATATAATTATGAAAATATTTAAATATTTAAAATATAATTATGAAAATATTCACTGACACCAACATAAGCATCCCTGCTCTAAAATGTTTGATCCCCATATTCTTTAACTTGAGAACTCTTCAACATGGAATGCTTAGGGAAATTCTTCTGGATAGTAAGCTAGATTCCATTATTATACTGCCTAAGGAATTTAAAATCCCTTTCTTTCTTAAAGAAATCATGTATGTTGAGCATTGTCCATGAATGAACATTTCAGGTCTCATTTAAACACATATCTACCCTCTTACCTGTGCTTCTACTTCAAATTTCCATTAATGTTTTTTTCTTTCACACATCACTTTTATACTAAAAGGATGACTGTTCCAGTTGGGTGAAGGGTATCTTTTAGAATACATATATTAGCCTGAGTCTTTGTCAATGAAATCATCTTGAGTTCCTTTGAATTGACAGCAGGGCATCCGTGGGCATTCCCTTATTGCACGGGGAGGAGTCCTTAAGATTACAATTGTAATAACAATAATTATTATATAGCTAACATTTATATAACACTTCAAGCTTAGCAAAGCACTATATATTTTATCTTATTTGATCCTCATAACAGGTAGCAGGTTGATGAGCAGGTAGGGTACTATTCATTTTCTGGATGAAGCAACTGAGGCTGAGAGAAGTTAAGTGACTTTTGCCCAGTAAGTGTCTAAAACAAGATTTAAATTCAACTTTTTCCTGATTCTCATTTCTAGCATTCTATCCACTTTTAGATGTCTATGTAAACTCATCACTTTGAATGGAGACCTCATCAAATAGATAATGACTTTACAATTTTACCAAGTGTTAAATCAGCTTGGTAGATCTTGCCTTATCTAGTGCTCCACAGATACAGACATTAGAGAATCACAAGTTACCTCAATACCAAGATAAGGCATCAGAGTATAGGACAATTTAAATTAAAGCCTTCAATATAACTCAACATTTAATGGGGAGATATTGATATTAAAGAGACTTTTTAGCAGTGAACAATATGAAATAATTGAAATTGCACTTCAATAATTTCCAGGTGGTTCAGTGGATAGAATATTGGACTTGGAGTAAAGAGGTCTCGAGTTCAAATTTATCCTTACACAATTACAGGTTGTATGAAACTGGTCAAGTTATTTAACCTCTCTTGCTTTAGTTTCTTTTCTGTAAGATGGAGATAATAATAACACTTACCTTCAAGGGATATTTTGAGTATAGCATGAGATGATATTTATAAAGTGCTTAGTAAACTGAAAAGCAAGGCAGCCCTTCATATCTCTAAGGATCATTTTCATGACTCCCTGCAAGGCTTTCAAATACTTGAAGCAGCTAGTAGTCATATCTTCTCAATATCTTCTGTCCTCCAGCCCTCTCCACTCTCCCCCAGTCTTCTTTAGGTTAATTAAATATATCCTTAGTTATTTAAACCATTTCTCACCTGACCTAGTTTAAAGTCTATCATTTTTGTCACTCTCCTCTAGAAACATTTGTTTGTCAATGTAAAATGTGGCATCTAAAATGCCACAACATTCTAGGTATGTTCTGATGAATCTATAGTGGATTTACTATTCCCTTATTCTTGACAATTTCCTTCTGTTAATGCAGTCTAAGACTTCATCAGTTTGTTAGGTTGAACTAACAGTTCATTTAAATCTCTCTTCCTCCCTGTACCCCCTCTCCCCGAACAGTTATTTGATGCTAGGTTTTAATACTTTCAAGAGTGAATTTTACATGTATATCTATTAAGTTTCACTGTGTTAGATGTTAGTTTGTCAAGAACTTTTTGGATAGTAGTTGGATAGTAGTTTGGAAAGTAGTTTGGATAGTATCCTATTATTTAGCTATTCTTTCTAGCTTTCTATTTTCTACAACTCTGACAAATACATAATTTATGTTTTAATTCAAGTGAACAAGAATATATTGCTCCAAATTATACTGAAGAGGCTTTCCTCCAGGTTGACATAGATTAATAAAATATGTTGGGGACATACTATTGAATTCACAAATTTACTCCACATTTTCCCATGTCTTTCACAGGAGATAATTTGCCTTATTATGGATTTACAATAAGGGATGGGATGGGACTAATGACTGTATGGTGTGCATGTTAATTGCCTTGGAATCATTCCAAAATTGACAATATCAACCAAGAAAGTCACATGTAATCAGACAAAGAGATGATTTTCTAAGGGCAGAAATGGACAGTCCTTTTCATTTCTCATGCATCATCTCATAAGATTAGCCTGTCCTCAGATCCCACTGTAATAGTTGTTTCTCAGAACAGAGCCAGTAAGGTAGAAACCTAAGGAGGACAATCAGTGTCTTTTAAAACCTTAAGATGCTCATTTATCAGGATGTTGGAATTACTTGCTGACATAAATAAAAAAAAAAATTCCTCCTCTCTGCAATCTGTACATGATTTTAGGCATTCATTAACAAAACTGTCAATGCCTCTGAGAATGGAATAATTCTACTATGGAAGATTTTTAATGGGACAATTATGAATAGAGTATCATCAGATTTTGGTACAAAAGAACTCAATCAATTAGCAATCAAACAAAAAAGTATTAAGAACCTACCATGTGTCCTGCACTATCCTAGACTCTTGGAATACAAGTAAAATAATAATAATAATTAGGGCTTTAAGGTTTATAAAGCACTTTATAAATATATTATTTTATCTTTATAACCACCCTAGGAGATAGGTGCCATTATTATCCCCATTTTAAAGATAAGTTAACTGAGGCACAGAAAAGTTAGATGTTAAGCCCTGGGTTGCAGCTAATAAATTTCCAAGGGCAGATTTGAACTTAGATCTTCCTGACTGAATTCAGGTCTAGTGCTCTACTCGTTGTACCACCTAACTGTAAGATGATTCCTTCTTGCAATGAGCTGACATTCTGCTAAGAGTGATGATAAGTACAGTAAGTACTTTAGTATTTATTATTACAATAAGTAATAGCCCCTCCCCACAAATATAAAGTTAATAATTGCAAAAATACACATTAGTTAATGAAAGGAGGATACTAGCAATTGGGGGGGGGGAGAATGAGGAAGTACTTCACACAGAAGATGGTATCTCAGTTTCATTTTGAAGGAAGAACCTTCAGAGGTTCAAAGGTAAGGATAGAGTGAATTCCAGGCACGAGGAGGGACCAATGCAAAGACAGGGAGACAAGAGAATGGAGTATTATGTGAAGAATATAGAGGTGGTCAGTTTGTCCAGATCACATCTACACAAGGGATAGTAATGTTCAATGAGACTTGAAAATAGGTTTTGTCCAGATTGTGAAGGACTTTCAAAGATAAATAGAAGAGTTGATTCTAGAGATACTAAGAAGCCACTGTTTTTGCTTGAATTAGGTTGTCAGATCTGCCTTAAATTTTATTTTGGTAGCAGTGTGTAGTACGGACTAGAGTGGTGACAAGGTCTATTGGGATAATCTAGATGAGAAGTAAAGAGAACTTTAAGTAAGATGGTAATTATGAGTAGAGATGAAGAGTCAGCTGCATGAAACACAAAGGGAGATGGTAAGATTGGAAACTGAATGGATAGCACAGGTGAGGTAAGTGAGGATTCCAGGATAAAACTGAGATAATAGACTGAGGAAGATTGTGCCTTTGGCAGAAATTCAGAATTTTGGAAAAGGAGAGGGTTGAGGAAGAAAGATTATGAGTTCAATTTTAGACATGTCAATTTAAAAAAGTCTCTGGGACATGCATTTTAAATGTTCAATATGCAGTTGATGATGTGAAACTAAACCTTAGGGGAGAGACCAGGTTTAGATATGTAAAGTGGGCAATCATCTGCATAGATCCTGTGGGAGCTGATGAGGTAACTATGAGAGCAAAATGAAGGGAAAAGAAAAGAGGATCCAGGCCAGAACTTTGGGAAATAAATGTAATTAAGGGGACATGAGATATGTATTATGATTTAGCAAAGGAGACAGAGAAATACTGATCATACAAGGGGTTCAGGAGAGAATAGTGTCATGAATATCCAGAGAGGAGAGAGAGAGTATCTAGGAGAAGGATGATTAGTAATGTCAAATATAACATGATAGGTTGAGAATGGATTAAGACTGAGAGAATATCTCCAGATTGGACAATTAGATCCTTGGTAACATTGGGAAGAATGGTTTCAATTGAGTGATGAGGTCAGAAGCCAGATTGCAAAGTGTTAAAGAGTAAGAGAAGAGGAAATGGAGGTAGTTTCCATATATATAAAATGAAGGAGTTGGAATGGACAACTTTCATGGTCCCTTTAAGTTCTAAATCTATGATTTTCTGATCCGGGTGCAAATATAGGTCATCCTTTCCCTGCAAATCTGATTTTCATAAAATTTCAGTGTAACTTATATTTATTATCATTTTCAGTATATAACTATTTTTTTTTCTTTTAAAGGAATTTTCATTTTAGTAGTGGGGCCAATATTTAGACCAAAAGAACAAGGTAATTCAAATAACTGGTAGTTTCATAGAAGATTAAAGAAAGGGAGAGGAAAATAAAATCAAGCTCAAAGTCAATTTCTCTTTTCTGTGCTTCCTATCATAGAGCCTGTGAATGAGAGAGCTGCAACCTGTAGGTCATCTCATTTCTTTGACATGGAAATCATAGCCAATTGTTATTTTTAGGTAGGCTATTCATTCCTGTTTCTTAGAAGAATATTTGCATCAGTTCTTTTTTCCTAGCTCCTTTGGTGAATAGGGAGATGAGAAGGTTAAAAAATTAAGAGAGCAGATATCAGAGGGCCAGGCAGTTTTAGAATTGTTTTTGCTCAATTCTTGTAGAGTTAACTTATCTCTACATGAGGACTTCTGGTTGTAGCAGCTGCCTGCTTTTCAAGTCTATTAAGCATGTCCCCTCAGATCATCATTCCTTCTCCCTGAAAGAAGAATGTAAATTTCTTGAAGGCAGGGATTGTTCTGTTTTTTGTTGTTCTTGTTTTTTTTTTTTTTTTTTCCTTTTGTCTTCCCCTAACACTATGGATACTACAAGTAGTATATTTATTTATTCATTTATCTATCTATCTAGTGGAATATATATTTAATATTTAATACATTTGGACATATATGTATTTCTTGAATTAAAATGAATCTCTAACATTCCTCTAACTTTAACAATCTAATAATATTATGGAAAAAACCCAACTTTTTTTTTTCACTTAAAATCTATCATTTTTCTTAACTTTTAAAAATTGTGTCTTTTAAAATACAAGATAATATCTGATTATCTCCAATGTTTCCTTCCTTCCTTGACTAGAGTAACCTCTTAAGCCATTGTAGTTCATCTCTCACAAGCCAAGGAGAATTTAGGGTTGGATTTCTTAATTTTTCTTGCACCCCTTTTGCAGGTCTAATTAAATGTATGCATATCTCCTCAGAACAATGTTTCTAACTGAATGAAAAAATAAATAGAAGAGAAACCAATTATGTTGAAATATAATTATCAAAATGATGTTTTAAAAAAATTCATGGACCCTAGATTAAGAATCTCTGTGTTAGGGATTTGATTTTCCACAAACTCTGTTTGGGGACTACTATTGCTGGTAAGATTTGCCTTTTTTCTGTTCTAAGGAAGCTCCTAATCCCCAGATTAGGGAAGGAGGAAATCACAGAGAATGTGGAGTTGATGTTACCATGATGACAATTCTGTCGTCTCAGATTTATGTGAAAAATCTATATGCCCATGAAGGAACCTGAGTGATTATAGCATGTCATTCACAATCAAGTTCATCCCCTATCCTTGGGGAAGATTATACTGGGCTAATAATCTTCACAACAGACCATGACAGCATTTGAATCAAGGGATTTAGAGCTAGAAGGAATTTTTAAAGCATTCCATAGATGAGGAAAACTGAATGTATACTGGATTCCGGATTCAGATCACAAAATTAGCATGGAGACAAACTATATAGTGATAGGGAGAATTCAGCTCTGAATATTTGATACAAATCTCATTTCTCTAAAAGGAAAAATTGCAGACAACCCCAGTGGAGCCTGCTGCAAGCTTCTTGGACCCTCACCAAAATAACAAAAGGCTCTGTTTGCTTCCCCTTCTAGAATCCTTTTCTTCTATGCATTTTCCCTCCTGAAGTTTTTGCTCTTGTTATAATATTATTGCCCCATATATGTAGTCAGGATGTATATTTTTGTCCTGTTTTATTTTCTTCACTCTGCATCAAATCACATGTCTCCCTATACTTCCTTGTTTTCTTCATATTTAGCATTAATTATGGTGCAATATCCTTTTGGATTCATATGTCCCATTTTATTCAGCCAACTCCCAAGTGTTGGACATATGGGTTGTTCCTAGACTTTTGCTCTTATGAAAAATGTTATGAATATTTTTTCTGCTTAGGTCTTTCCTTCCCTCAATAGTGTCTTTAAGGTATAGTCTTAGTACAGGAATTACTTTTAAGATTATGAAGAATTTTAGAATTCTTATTGTATATATTACATTATGATCATTGTACATGGAAGTCCCACATCACACATCAAACAGTAGTGTGATAAGGTACTGATTTCTCTACTGCATTGCCACCATTAACTTTTATCATTTTAAAATGCTTTTCTTACTGAATTGCATGTACAGTGATAGTGCAGCATTCAACATTCATATTTCTCTAGTTGAGAATATTACAAATAGTTATTGTTGATAATTTCTGTTGTTTTCTTTTGAAAACTGAATATTTATTTCTTTTAATCACTAGTCCTCTGGGGAATGAGTTTATTTGTTTGTAAAGTCTTATTGATTCTTTATAGAACTCGGATATCAAGTTTTAGTCTGAAGCAATTTTTAAAAATTTATTCTGGTTGTATTTTTTGTTGTTGTTAAGAATATTATTTTTGCACAACAAAATCTATTTTATTTCCTATAATTTTTTTTGTTAAAATAGATGAAATTTTTACTAGTCCATATTTGCAGCAGATATGATTGCATTTTTCCAAGCTTTTGCTGTTTTAAAAAGTCTGATTATTCATCCATTTGGAGTTCATTTTAGTATCATAGGGCTTTTAAAATTTTTCCGTTCATGATCCATTTTCACCCAAGAAATCTTATACTACTTTAGGTACATAGGTATATAAAATAGATATACAAATCAAACATTTACTGATAATAAATCCTAATTTCACAAACCCCATTTTCAGTTTCATGACTTCATGTAGGGTTACAACCCATACTTTTAAAGAAGCTTTTGTATATGATATTAGTTATGGTTCTAACTTTTTTTTTTTTTATACTGATATATATTTTTCCTAACTGTATGGATTAACATTTCCCTTTCTCATTGTTTTATGGACTTGGGAATATCAAATAAAGGTCTCATAAGTGATTTTGGTTCTAACATTGGATAATCTCTTTGGCACTATTAGTTAAATTTTAAGTTTTTTACATAGCATCAGTTTTGATAAATAGCACCTTTATAGAATAACTTGAAATTTGAAAGTACAAATTTTCTATCCATCTTTTCAACATTTATCATGTTATTTTTGTGTGATTATTCCTCTGTTGAAATTTTTTCATTTCATCTAATTCTATTTTTAGTCCATTGATTGGCATTTTGATTGGTATTATATTAAATCTATTGGGTTATTTTCTTTAGTAGTTTTGCTATTTTTATTATATTATTTTTTATATATAGTATGCATATGCACTAGATATCTCTCTAAAATACTTAGTGCAACCAATTAACAAGCATTTATTTATTTATTTTTCTTGATAGTATTTTATTTTTCCAAATTCATATAGTTTTCAACATTCGTTTTGTAAGACTTTGTGTTCCAAATTTTTTTCTCCCTCACTCCTTTACCTCCCCTCTTCCCCCTTCCCCAAGACAAAAAACAATCTGGTATAGGTTAAGTATATGCAATCATTTTAAACATATTTCTCTCTTTGTAATGCAACCAATTAACAAGCATTTATTTACTTATTTTTCTTGATAGTATTTTATTTTTCCAAATTCATATAGTTTTCAACATTCATTTTGTAAGACTTTGTGTTCCAAATTTTTTTCTCCCTCACTCCTTTACCTCCCCCTCTTCCCCCTTCCCCAAGACAAAAAACAATCTGGTATAGGTTAAGTATATGCAATCATTTTAAACATATTTCTTTCTTTGTAATGTTGTTCAAGAAAAATCAGACCAAAAGGGAAAAAACATGAGAAAGGAAAAAACAAACAGCAGCAACAAAAAGGTGAAAATGCTATGCTTTGATCCATAATCTCTCCATAGTTCTCTCTCTTTAGATGTGATTGGCATTTTCCATCTCAAGTCTATTGGAATTGTCTTGAATCATCACATTGTTGAGAACTGCCAAGTTTGTCACGGTTGATCATCACATAATCTTTTTACTGTGTACTATGTTATCTACAAGTATTTATTAAACACCTATTATGTATGCCAAACTATGGACACAAAGATCCTGGAACAAAAGCAATTATTTATAGTTTATAGTTTAATAGTATAGTTTATAGTACAACATGTAGTATGATTCAGGTAGAGAAGTCTATGTGCACATATACAGTGGGAAAGAGAACAAATATAGAGAGAATAAATACAAACCAAACTAGATTATTAAATACAAAATAGTTTGAGAAGGAGGGGGTGCTAGTAGTTGAGGAGCTTAGGGATGGGGGGAGCATCTTGAAGGAAGAGAGGGTTTCTGTGAGGGAGAAGAGAGGAGAAGAGATGTATACCAAACATAAGATACAGGCAAGGCAAAGAGAGATTTTAATTTCATTTAGTTGTTCTTGTGCATGTCTTTACATAGATCTTGTATATAATTTGGTAGTTTATTTCCTAAACATTTGATATTGATTGATTTTATCATCATTCAAAATAGCTTTTCTCTTTATATAAATATATTAAAGATTTTATTAGTAATTATAAAACTGATCAGGTGCCTCCACTTCCTTTCTTAACTCTATACTCTAGCTTTTAGCCTTATCATTATACAGAAACTGCTCTCTCTTAAAGTTAGCAATTATCTCCAAATCACTCATTTCAATGACCTTTTCCCCCTCCCTTCCCTGCCTTTGTGCCTTTATCTTTCAGATTACCTTCTGGCTCCTCTATGTGTAGGGACCTAATTATTTACATGTTGTCTCCCTGTTATAATGCAGAATCCTCCAGAAAAAATTGTTTTTATCTTTCTTTGTATATTGAAGCATTTAGTCTAATTGTGTACACCAAAGTACTTGTTAACTGACTGACAGTATTGCCTGTGTTTTCTCTTTTACAGTAGCTAACACAAATTCTTAGTCATAGGAAAGAAAGGAAAAAAAATTAGGTTTCAAAGTTCTTAAAGGAATGAGCCTTGTGGTTTTAAATTACAATTGCATTGCAAATATAAGTCAATTATGCAATGTGTTCATCCAGCTGCTAGTTATATTAACTTCTTGTAATGATATCCACTTTACAATATACACATGAATATCCAGAGGTCTTTTCACTTGTCTTGGCTGGAAACACTTTGCTAGACAAGAAATTTCTATGAAATAAATGATTTTATTTAGGTGATCTATTAAAACATTATCTTTTTTTTTTTTTTTTTTTTTTTATTTAATAGCCTTTTATTTACAGGATATATACATGGGTAACTTTACAGCATTAACAATTGCCAAACCTCTTGTTCCAATTTTTCACCTCTTACCCCCCCCACCCCCTCCCCTAAATGGCAGGATGACCAGTAGATGTTAAATATATTAAAATATAACTTAGATACATAATAAGTATACATGACCAAAACATTATTTTGCTGTACCAAAAAGAATCAGACTCTGAATTATTGTACAATTAGCTTGTGAAGGAAATCAAAAATGCAGGTGTGCATAAATATAGGGATTGGGAATTCAATGTAATGGTTTTTAGTCATCTCCCAGAGTTCTTTTTCTGGGTATAGCTAGTTCAGTTCATTACTGCTCCATTAGAAATGATTTGGTTGATCTCGTTGCTGAGGATGGCCTGATCCATCAGAACTGGTCATCATATAGTATTGTTGTTGAAGTATATAATGATCTCCTGGTCCTGCTCATTTCACTCAGCATCAGTTCGTGTAAGTCTCTCCAGGCCTTTCTGAAATCATCCTGTTGGTCATTTCTTACAGAACAGTAATATTCCATAATTTTCATATACCACAATTTATTCAGCCATTCTCCAACTGATGGACATCCATTCAGTTTCCAGTTTCTAGCCACTACAAAAAGGGCTGCCACAAACATTCGTGCACATACAGGTCCCTTTCCCTTCTTTATAATCTCTTTGGGATATAATCCCAGTAGTAACACTGCTGGATCAAAGGGTATGCACAGTTTGATAACTTTAAAACATTATCTTAAGCATGATAGTAAGAACTTATATTCACTTGGCACTTTTGGGGGCTTCCAAAGTGTTTTCTATAAAGCCCTGTGAGATAAATTTTTAAAATCCTACTATCTCCATTTTACATCTGAGGAAACTGAGCTGAGACCTGAGATTAGCTCTTCTGACCCTAGTTCCATCAAAGTCTTTACACTTTTCCTATGGTCATTGCAGAAGATTCAAAAAACTTTTAAGAGGAAAAGATTTTACAATGGAGATTAATAAATCAGTGGACTTTGTTCAGAAATCCATTTTTGTACCAAGTATTATATATATATATATATATATATATTATTTTTCCAAAGGACATACGATAAATAAAATATAAATTAATTTACAAGTATTATTGAATTCATAGAAGTTTTTGACATCCAATATTTTTCTTAACAAATACTATTAATAGTGCAGTTGTTTTAGAGTGATATATATGAGAGTCTGTAAAATCTTTTTACGTTAAAAAGATTTGAAACCTATGTAGCTAGCAATAGAAGGATGCAGAAAATTAGGAAGAAAATTTTATTATATTTGTATACAATTAGAATAGAATACAATGACCCTTCAGAAATAGAATAACATGACCCAATTCCTAATGTAATGAACAAGTTAATGATATGATAGAGTTGAAAAATATTTTTACCATCTTGCTGCAAACAGGCAGTATACTGTAATGGATATCTGGAACTTAGAATCAGGGAGAATCACCTGAGTCCTAATTCCACCTTAGATCTTTTTTGGTTGTATGACCCTAAGCAAATCACTTAAACTCTCAACCTCAGTTTTCTTCATTGTACACATTAGAGTGTTTGACTTCCCAGCCACCAAGTTTCCTTCTAGTTCCTAATGATTCTGTAAATGAGTAAAAGCAGACATAATCACATTATCCCTCAGACTTCTTTGAATGCTAACATTTCCAAAAATTTTGATTTACATAGTGTTATATTGAATTTAGAATTAATTTTTAGATTAATTTTTATTTTTAATATTTTAATTTTAAAATATTAATATAATTAATAATTAGATTAATATTTTAATTAGATTCTAATGTAATTTTTAAAAATTAATTTTTCTTCTATCATTAACACACTTTTGTTTTAGGGTTTAGATCTGTCAAGGACCTTAGAGATTGCTGAGAGTCTAAATCAACCAATTCTTCCACTTTGAAATGACTTACCCATGGTGGCACAGTGGCAGAGCTGGCTTGCAAACCTGTCTAAACTCTCAATCAAGGGCAATTTTTCATGGCACTGTGTAGTCTCCTTTTGAAGGTCACACTTTGGCTGGTGTACTTGAATTCATAGCCTTTAGTAATAGTCCCACTATAAAATTTTTTCTTCTAACTGTTTCAATAGTAACTGCTTCAATACTTTGCAGATAGCTAGGCAAATTACTGTATACTTTAGTCTGTATCCATAAAATGAGAGAATTATACTCAACGATTGCTACAATTCTTTTTTACCTTAGTAAATTGTCTTCTCAGTAGATCAATAGCCTTGGCTAAACATAATTTAGTAGCCTTTATTAACCTTCTGCTGGTGATGATGACCCTTTCTGAATTGTTTCATTGTCTATGAATTGCCAATAAAGAGCCTTTCCTCCTTTCCAAAAATTTAACCGCTTGAAGCCTTCAAGTATCTCAAATATTAATGGAATAATTAATTTCTCTGCTTTCCTTTTTAGGCGCCATCGTTGCCCACACATTCCCACCAAGATTTACAAACAATCAGAGAACAAATGCATTCTTACAGAGTATGCAGATAATTATCCTACCTATCAGTTTTATCAACCAAGAGAATCCTTCAAACCCAAGTTAGAATATCAGAAAGGATCTTTGCCAATGGAGGCCCTCTCCACAGCAAGGTAAGACACTGTAAACATCTTTGGTTTTTTTGTAGGGGAAAAATGAATACTAGGATTGTTATTATTTTTTTATAGCTTTTTATTTACAAGTTATATGCATAGATAATTTTATAGCATTGACAATTGCCAAACCTTTTGTTCCAATTTTTCCCTTCCTTCCCCCATCCCTTCCCCCCATGGCAGGTTGACCAATACATGTTAAGTATGTTAAAGTATAAATTAAATACAATATAAGCATATATGTCCTAACAGTTATTTTGTAGTACAAAAAGAATCGAAGTTTGAAATAGTGTACTATTAGCCTATGAAAGAAATCAAAAATGCAGGTGGACAAAAATAGAGGGATTGGGAATTCTATATAATGGTTCATAGTCATCTCCCAGAGTTCTTTCGCTGGGTGTAGCTGGTTCAATTCATTACTGCTCTATTGGAGCTGATTTGGTTCATCTCATTGTTGAAGAGGGGCCACATCCATCAGAATTGATCATCATATAGTATTATTGTTGAAGTATATAATGATCTCCTGGTCTTGCTCATTTCACTCAGCATCAGTTCATGTAAGTCTCTCCAGGACTTTCTGAAATCCTCCTGCTGGTCATTTCTTACTGAATAATAATATTCCATAATATTCATATAGCACAATTTATTCAGCCATTCTCCAATTGATGGGCATCCACTCAGTTTAGGATTATTCTTGTAAAAGAATCTTTGGAGATTCTCCTGTTATTAGGGAACCTTCACATCTGTTATCCATAATCTTTTAAGATGAATTTGAGGTTGCTCAGACCACCTAGTTGTCTGTGGCTATAGTTATGTTTCCTGAGAAAAGCCTGATCAAAAAATGAGGACTATGCTTTGAAGGATGAGGTTGTAGAGGTTCTAATAATATTCTACTAATAAAATTGCCTAATAGGGCATTTAAAGTTTTCATGTAGTCTGGATAGCAGAGGACCAAATTCCCTGCTTAGGCAGAACAGTCTTGAGCTGGACTTCCTGTTTCTGCTTGGAGAGGAGTGTCATGAAAATGTACTGTATCAAAATCTGTTTATTTTATGGGTTGGAAGCATAGTAAAGTCTCTTAAGAGAATTCTGGCAAAAACAGAAACAAACAAAAAAAATACACAGAAAAACTTGCTTTTGCAACAGATTTTCCCTGTGTAGATTCAGAAAGTAGAAAGTCAGACAATTGAGGCAGAAGTGAACGTGGGATTGATGAAACCATGAAGTGTGATATAGTGGTTGAGGCATTTCATTGAGAGTTAAAAGACCTGGCTTCTAATCTTGGCTCTGATTCATTTTTCTTTTCCATTCATTTATTTATTCATTCATTTATTCATTCATCCATCCATCCATCCATTTATTCATTTATTTATCAATTTATTTACTTTATCATAAATTAAATAGAAAATAGGAAAAAAAGAACTTTGCTATGGACACAATATAATATTACAAAGGATTCAAAATATAAAACAATAAATTTCCATTTCAAGAAAGCCAATATAATAAATACTACAAATTCTATTCATAGCTGTCCATCTTTTCTTTGCTTCCTTGTATGTTTCTTTGTTTTCTGCTGTGCATGTTTTATTTTCCTTCCTTTTTCCTCCCTGCCCCTTAAGGTTACAATTAAATGTGGATATATTTTCATATAGATACATATATATATGTGTGTATATACACATACATATATATATTCATATATATGCACACATACATATAAGCTCTGATTCTTAACTAATTGTAAGATTCTGAGCAATTTTCTGAATTTCAATTTCTTTTATAAAGTGAGAAAAATGTTTACAGTATGTGACTCAAAGGAAAGCACATTGTAAACTTTTAAAGTGCTGCGTGTGCATTATTATTGTGATAATAGTGGAATGGAAGAAAGACATCAGATCCATAAAATATTTTGAGAATGGTCAAAGAAGAGCACTCAAATCAGGGCAGTTCCAGAAGTTAGCATGAAAATGAAGGGGGCTTACACTGATTAAGATACTTTTTATTTGATTACTTTCAGTTTGTTCTCAAAAACTATTTGAGCACTGGACTGAGAATATTCAAC
Organism: Sarcophilus harrisii; assembly: GCF_902635505.1. Classification (NCBI taxonomy): domain Eukaryota; kingdom Metazoa; phylum Chordata; class Mammalia; order Dasyuromorphia; family Dasyuridae; genus Sarcophilus; species Sarcophilus harrisii. Next base: position 101,943,168 of record NC_045426.1, read on the forward strand.
TCTGTGTTTGGACACATTTAGTGACAGCTAAATTTAGTGGCCCCTCTTTCGACTTATGGTCAGTTGATAGAATAATTAGCAGAGGTAGAACTCTATTTTTCAAGGAAACTATAAATGATCCAATCCAAAAACCAGTGATTAAGCATAAGGCATGGGAGATAAGAAAAAAAAGAAACAACATTCCCTGTTTTCAGGGAGATTATATTCTATTAGAAGATTTATACAAGTAACTGATTATCTCTGGACAAGTAGATGACTCAGTAGATAGGATTGCCAGGCCTAGAGTCAGGAGGACCTGAATTTAAATCTGGCCTCAGATAGTTACTAGCTGTGTAATCCTGGGCAAGTCACTTAATCCTCTTTGCCTCAGTTTTCTCATCTGTAAGAAGAGCTGGAGAAGGAAAAGGTATCTTTGTTAAGAAAGCCCCAAATGGGGTCACAAAGAGTTGGAACGTCTGAATTGAACAACAACCAATATCTTGAGGAGAGAGAGAATCCTAACAATGTTTTTTCTGCAGAAAACAGGAAAGGCATTCTGTGGAGCAAGCATTAGAGTTAAATCTTGAAGGTAAGCATTCTGAGAAGTGAAAGGGAAGGAGAATACTTTAGGGATTGGGGGAATAATTTATAAAAGATAGTAAATGGAATTCTGAATTGGGGGACCAACAAATAGGTCAGTTTGGTTAGAGCATATGCTACACATTGGGAAGTAGTATGGACTAAATCTAGAAAGGTAGATTGGAATCTGATTGTGTAGGACTTTAAGTGCCAAGCTGAGGAATTTGTATTTTGTCTCAGGGGCAATAGGTAGCCACAGAAACTTATTGAAAGGCATTGTGGTTTATTTGGTAGAATGGTCAGACCACATCTGCACAACTGACTTCAGTTATGGGAGCCACATTTAGGGAGGATGCTTTTTCCCCCAGTAGTATTTTATTTTTCCAAATACATGCAAATATGGTTTTCAACATTCACCTTTGCAAAACCTTGTGTTCCAAATTTTTCTCCCTCTCCTCTCCTCCTCCCTATCCTAAGCAATGTGATAGGTTAAAAATATGCAATTCTTCTAAATATATTTTAGGGAACATGTGGATTAAGCTGAATGGTATTCAGAAGTCCAGTCTTGAGAGTTTGTCTTATGTAGATAGATCTAGAGATGTTGAGCCCAAAGATGATAAGACTCAGGGGAAACCCAAGTTCAAATCTGGCCTTAAGACATTTAACACTTACTGGCTGTGCAGCCCCAGATAGATCACTTAACCCCAATTGCCTTGCCAAAAAAAAGAGAAGAGAATGAAGGACAAATGATAACAGTTAACACTTGTATGTGATAAATCCTGGGGCTACAAATACAAGCAGAAAAGGTGATCCCTTATGCTCAAGGAGATTCTGTTCTAATGGAGTAAGACAACACACAAAAAGGAATTGAAAGGGGATAGGGAAGAGTACCTAGAAGAGAGCAATTACCCTATTGAGAAGGAGGAGAAGGAAGGTTATAAGAGTGAGTTGAGGTGCAAATGAGGAGAAATGTGGCTGGAGAACTTCTTAACACGGCAGCCCCTCTAAAAAAGGAGTCACCAGTGAGAACAGGGCTTTAAATGGGATGCCAATTATTGAGAGGAATATGAGTCAATCACATGATCCTATGATCTAGGTCTTATCATTCTGAAAAATCAAACCCATTTCTCTCTTAAACCCCACAGAGTCAGAAGCCATAATCCTTACCTTGGAAAAAAGGGGTGTTTAAGAGAAAGGAAGAGAAAATAAAGTTTTATATATTGGTTGGGAAGTGATAACTCAGCTTGCTTCATATATTCTTTTTCTTCTTGCTGTTTACTTAGCATCTTCTTTCTCTTATCCCTCTGGATGAAGAAATTTCTCCAAGGGAGTCTCACCAGCCAAACTTAGTTATATGGAATCATAAAAAGATGAGGAAAAAACAAAACAATCTTTTCACAGAAATGTAACCACTGGGACATGTACTTGAGTTTAACATTTGAACAGAAGTCATTTTATATATTCTAGGGAGAACTTGGGGGTGTTGGTCAGGAGAGAAAAGGAGGGGAATTTTTTCTTTGGAATGTAAGAGGAGGCAGATGTTATCAATCATGTGGTATCTCAGAGGTCACTAAAAATTGAGAGTTCTCATTGTATTTAAAATTTCAGCCAAAAGACAAACTCTGCAAGTATCAATTGGAAGCATACAGTTTATAATTCTATAATTCCTGCCCTAGAAAGTCAGGGGAAAAAATTTCTGAGAGGTCTTTGTAGTGGTCTATAAACAGAGATGAAAAGGGCAACCCATATATTTTGGGAAGACATGCTCAACCCACCTCACTCTGTAAGCCCTAAATTGAATTTTTCTGGTTACCTGTAAAATGAAAATTTCCCAGTAAATGATTTTAAATTATTCATTATTCATGTTATTTATTTTCATTTTTTAATAGAAGCTTTTTTATTTTCAAAACATATGCAAAGATAATTTTTCACCATTGACCCTTGCAAAACCTCGTGTTTCAATCCCCACCCCTTTCTCCTCAACCTCTTCTCCTAGATGGCAAGTAATCCAGTATATGTCCAACATATCGTAAAGAGCAATAAATATCTATACAGTTTTGAATTGAAACAAAACCTAGCAATTTTCCATACACATAGAAATATGACCTAAATTAACATTTGGCCAAAGGACATTGAAGCATTTTCAAAACTGAACCCTTAAATGATTAAAGGGACTATACACACACACACACACACACGCATACACACACACACATTCACACACACATTACAAGCTGTATATAATGGAAAGACTAAAAGATTTGGTAGCTGAGAAGCTATTTAAATCCTGGATTAGTCACTTATTTGCTGAAGGATTTTGGGCAACTCACTTACTGAATCAATAAGTAATTTAGCATTGATTACTACCTTGCCCACAAAGATTGGTATAGTCAAAGTTATGGTTTTTCTCGTAGCAATGTATGGTCTTGAAAGTTGGATTATAATGAAATCTATGCTTTCAGATTGTGATACTGGAGAATACTTTTGTGAATTCCTTGTAAAGAAGGGAGATAAAATCAGTCAATACTTAAAGAAATTAATTCAGGCCATTTATTGAAATGTCAAATAGTAAAGCTGAAGCCTGAAACCAAGTAGATTATATATCTCCTCTCTCCCAATGGGTTTAGGGGATGTTTATTGTTCTCTGCAAATGTCTCCAGCTCCCTCCCATGGTATTTCTCCAAGTTTAGAAAGTTCTCTGCACCACAGTTCCATTTGGCCACTAACAGAATAGCTTTTATGAAGAAATATTTGCTTCAAAAGTTAAAATTACAATTATAAACTTACCTTCCCAATATGTGGGAGGCATAAATTCTCCTTCCCTTTTGTATCAGCTCAGAAGGGAAAAGGATTAGGTTTATTGTTTAGCCTCATTTGTATAGACCAGGGCTTCTTAAACTTTTTTCATCCATGACCCCTTTTCACCGAAGAAATTTTACATAATCTCTAATATATAGGTATATAAAATAGGTATGTAAATCAAATATTTACTGATAATAATTTTGTGACTCTCACATTCAGTTTTAAGATCCCAAATGGGGTTGCAACCCATAGTTTAAGAAGCAGGGCATAGAGTACAGTAACATTCCAAGCCTGAAATTTCTTTTGGGGTCATGTATCAGGCACCCTGGCTTCCTTCGGTCTCTTGGTTAGACCAGCTGGTTGCACTAAACCATTTGCAATCCTGGCTTCTAGTTCACCATGGCTTGAACTCCCAGGTTTGGTAGGGATTACCACTTCCACCCAAAACCTGAGAAAGATATGTTAAACAGAAGAGTCAAATATTTTCAGATCCATTTCTCTGAGCCATAGTAAAAGAAGGGGAAGAGTGGGGGGAAAGGAAGTCTATTCCCTCTTACTGGTTCAGTTCATGGTGTCCCTGCTTGTGATCTTCATCCTCTGAATGATGGAGGAAAGGAGCCCACAGGAAAGAGTGTGAGCCAGAAAAGTGCCAGAAAGAGATGTCTCAGTTTCACTAGTTTGAAAGATTCTAGCTATCCTATATATGTAAATACATATTATGTGTATATAGGATAGCCTCAAGGGAGGCTATCACCACCCACTTGATACAATGCAGAATACCTCTACTTTTTAGATCTGGGTATGTCCAGGCAAGCCCCCATAGGGATGCCTCTGGGGAAATTGGGCATTCTCCAGAAGCCCTACAAAATAGATATATGATTTTTTGGGAAAGGTAAAAGCTAATGGGGAGAGAGGGAGAAGTCAAGAAAGGCTTAGAAACAAGGTAACCCATGAGCTGAATTTTGAGCAGAGTCTAAGAGACAAGAGGTAAGGAGTAAATGATTCTAGGCATGGATGACAGCTAGTGCAAGAGCAAAGACAGAAAGTTGGAGTGCTTAAGAAAGTAATTTTATCTCAAAGAAAGAATATATAAAGTATATATATATATATATATGTAAAATATAAAAATATAATTTAAATTGAAAATATATATCTGGTTGGGGTCAGGTTGAGATGTATAATATAAACATAAGATTTATATTTTTGTCCTAGAGATAATAGGGGACAACTGGAGTTTATGAAGTAGGTGAATAACATGGTTTGACCTGAACTTCATTAATTCCCTTGAAATTCTTGATCTTTTATTCTTCCATATGAATTTTGTTATTATTTTTTCTATCTCTGTAAAATAATTTCTTGCAGTTTGATTGGCGTGGCACTGAATAAATAGATTAATTTAGGTAGAATTGTTATATTTATTATCACAGCATGTGATACCATTAGAATAGCACATGACTCTTATTGCTTATAAATCTTAAAAAGCTTACAATTTACAGCACATGCCACATGAGGGAAATGGTTGTTATTGTCAGTCATTTCTTAATATGAAATTATTTCTACCAACCCTTGAATATGCTTCCTTATAAGGATCTGCCTTTGGCTAGACTGACAACCTAAATTTATAGATATCACTTAAGCATTTGCATGCTTCTTTTTCATTAGTGAAATTCTGTCATGAGCAAATGATATTCTTTTAATTATTTAGATCTAACTTTATTTGTGTGGAAATTGTTTTGCAATTGTGTCATATAGTTTCTGGCTTTGTCTTGGCAGGTAGACTCCCAAATATTTTATATTATATATAGCTATTTTAAATGGAATTTCTCTTTGTATCTTTTGCTGCTGGACTTTGTTGGTAACATATAGAAATGCTTGTAATTTATGTGGATTTATTTTGTATCCTGCAACTTTGCTAAAGTTGTTAATCATTTCTAGTAGATTTTTAGTTGATTATATCGGATTCTTTAAATCCTATTTATCATAGGATAAATGAAAAATTCCTGTTCTGACTACAGTCTTCTTCTCCATTTGAAAGTTTGTCCCCATGACATCTCACAAGCTTCAATACCTGATATAGTGCTGTTTGTACTCCCTAGTATACGGACTCAGATAACTTAGCATGTGGACTTAGCTCACAGCCACTGAATAAACTTACTGACCATCCTAGGGAGGTGAGGAGGTGGGAGGATAATCATACTCCTATAGAACAAAAAACAGGTAATTGTTAAGGACCATGCCTAAGTGAAAGGTCAAGTCAATTCTCAGAGAGCCTCCCCAGCTGTGGATCATAACGCTTGAAGGAGTTACAAAGCAGCCTTCACAGATGTTCCTTGTGGATTGGGAATGAAATAAATTGGTGGTAGAGTGAAGAGGGGAGAAGTCAGACAATGCAACTGACTCTCAGTCTCCTTGTATCGTCATCATCCTCTCACATGGAGAGATACATTCTACAGATCTGAGTTAGACCTCCAGCAGCCACTGGCAGGAGGCTCCTGTATCACAACAGGACATAGGGTTAGAAATAACAAAGTATAACAGTATTGGAAAGTGGTGATGGTGTGAGAAAAGGAAAAAAAATGGTAAGAATAAAGAATAAGTTTAGAAAAAGTAAGGCCTAAGGAAAAATAAATTAATAATAATAATAATAATCAATTGTGACTGGATGAAAGATTTTCAGAATTCTTGATCTTGGCAACAGAATTCCTGTGTAGTTAAAATAATCAAAAGGTGTGAACATTCATGTGTGTAGCTGTGGAGAAGCAGGTTACAGGGAGTTTACAGTGTTTTCTCATTTGTAAAACTGAAGAAATTAAACTAGATGTTCTCTAAAGTAGCTTTCTAGCTTTGAATCCTACTATTCTATGTTTTTGTGACCGGAGAGTAAACTAAGGAAAGGTGGTAGAAGGATGATTTCTATCCCTTAGTGCTTTAGAGGAGGAGGCAAAAGTGGAGAGAGAAACAAAATAGTTCTTCCGTTCTTCCTGATCACAGGATCCTTCTGTGATCAGAAGGAAAAATAAGGGAAAGCAAGTGAAAGGAATCTCACCATGATTATTATTATATTCTTAGAAATCGTGGAATTTCACTTAAGCACTGTAAAGCATGAGATTATCAATAAATTCAGTTCAATTTAACTTAATACACATTCATTAAGTAACTATTATGTGCCAGGTATTATGCTCAGTGTAGGGAATGCAAATAAGAGAGACAGTCTTTGCCTTCAGAGAGCTTAATGGAACTTACATTCAAATGGAGGAAGACAATATACAAAAAGAAGCTGGACAGGGATAAGTGGTGATAGGCACCAAAAGGGTACTTGTGGGCATATGAAATTTAAGGCAAACAGAGCTGCTGGTAGACATTGTAATTACCTGACAGCCCTTTATAAAGAAATGCTTTGGGAAAAGTTTCATGTTCTACCCCACTACCTTCAGTTCTCTGATCAAAGAAGAAAAACAATTGAGGGTGAGTTGAGAAACTATTGAGTATCAAAATCTGAGTTTATCTGAGTCAATCCTGAATCATATTTCTAGGCCTTTACCTTCTATAGTAGAGCCCTAGTTTGTGGATCTTGAAAGCAACATGTGACTTGGGTAATTCAGTAATTACCTGAGAATATAGAGTTTATCTGTCACAAAAGAACTGGGATGTAGTTGGGTACATCCAACACGGTGGCCCTGAGACAGTGTTCTATGTCTTATTTGGTGAATGTTCACCATCACTTCTACAATGGTGAATGTATAAGAAAGAACTGTTACCAACTACCCAAAGATTGGCCTGGCTTAGATTTTGAGGTTGGTGCCCAGGGCAGCTTGGTAGCCTGCTTCCGGACAGTGGTATAACGCAATGGTTGATTGCTTTGCTTGATGGTAAACCCAAACATAAAAAACACCTGGCTTCTGGAAAGGTTATCATCACAGCATGGGATACCATTAGGATAGCATATGACTCTTACTGCTCATAAATCTTAAAAAGCTTAAAATTTACAGCACATGCCACATGAGGGAAATGGTTGTTATTTTCAGTCATATCTTAATATGAAATTATTTCTACAACCCCTGGATGCTCCCTTATAAAGGATCTGCCTTTAGCTAGATTGACTTAACCTAAATTTATAGGTATCACTTAAGAGAGTTATACTACATGCTTCTTTTTCATTAGTGAAATTCTGTCACATGAAGTGCTATTTATGAGCAGCAATTTTGGTGCAGTGGAAAAGGGCATGGACTGAGATTTCTAATCCCAATTTTTCACTCTAGTTTGCTATATGGTCTTGAACAATTAATTTCTCTTGAAAGTAAATAGCCTCTGAATTGCAACTCAATTGCAACTTTCTCCATCTATAATGTGATAGGGTTGAATTAGATGCTCTCTAATGTCTCTTTCAATTCTGATAGCCCATGATTGGATGGGACTAAGACACAAATATCCTTAGATATTACTCTGATCCACTTTTGTCATCTGTAGTTGGAATATGGCTCTTTTTCATCTCTATCCTTTTTTCCCCTTACTAGTATCATTCTTCTTTATAATTAACTATCTTCCATTTATAATTGAAATATGCATTTTGTTTATATTTACTTATGTCCTTGGTGTCCCCCCATTAGAACTGCATTTTGCTAGAAGGCATTATTTCACTTTTTTGCATTTGTATCTCCGGTATCTAATATAGTACCTGGAATATTTAAGACAATAAATATTGATTCGGCAATCAATTAATTTTTCCCATCTGTGGAATTCTAATTCCACAGATGGAAAAATTTAATTTCTTTGGAGAACTTATCCCATATTGGAAAAATGAGGTTCTGAATTTCTTTTCTATTGCAGTTCTAAAATGAGTTTAACAACAGGTGGAGTAAAGTTAGAAGGGAAAAATGATTTTGTCAGAAATATGACTAGAAGGTCTACTACCTTCGATCTTTTTTTAAATTAAAAAATTTTAAATCAATGAATAAGATTCCATTTTCTTACATTTTTGCTCTTTTTCCTTCCCCCCCCCCCCAATGAAGAAGAAAAAAAATAAAACTTATGCAGCAAATATACAGTCAAACAAAACAAATGCCTGCATTGGTAATATCCCCAAAATGTTTGTTTCATTCTGAACTCTGAGTCCATCATGTTTCCTTCATTAGGCAGGTAGCATGTTTTATCATAAGACCTCTGGAATTGTGGTCATTCATTGTGTCAATCAGAATTTGTAAGTCTCAAAATCGTTTGTCTTTATAATGTTGTTGTTGAATAAATTGTTCTCCTGTTTCTGCTTACTTTATACAAGTCTCACCAGGTTTCTATGAAACCATCATCCTTCATCATTTTTTAATATAACACAATAGTATTCCATTACAACCATGTACTATAATCTATTTAGGCATTCCCCAGTTGATGTGCATCCCCTTATTTTCCAAGGTCTTTGCTTACAAAAAGTGTTGCTAAAATCTTTTTATACACATGGGTTTTTTTCTTTTTTTTTGTTTGATATTTTGGGGTATGGACTTCTGTGGGATATTACCAATTCTCTTCTAGTAGGGTATTAGCAATTCTTAATTTTAAGGATGTAACCTCAAGAGGGAGTCCACTGGGCCATTATTTTATAAAGGATCGAAGTAAAATTGGATGAAGGTTGAAGTGGGAATAAAAGAGATCTAGTTAAAAAATTTAAATTGGCATTAGGGAAAAACATGAACATTATTTTCTAATTTCCAAATCCACCCTTCACTTGGAAAGGGAATATGGCAGTATTATAGGGAGACTATCCTGGAGAAAGAGTCCTTGGAAAAAGATGATAATAATAATTATGGCTATTTTTAAGACATAAAGGGAAATTGAACTTTAAAAAGAAGAATGACCATAATATTGTAATCTTAAAGTAATATTGATGAACTCTATTGCATCTGGTGTTGGAGGGATAGGTGTTAGGAAGAGATTGTGTAGGGTGAGAAGATGGGTTTAGAGAAGATTTGTAAACTCTCAATCTTTGCTTGGACTTTCTCCCTTTAGGATTTAGTTTCTATCTCCAATAGCTGCTGTCCTTGCTAGCATATTCTGTGGTCTTGTTAGCACAGTCAGGCTTATCAATTGTCCCCTGAATTTTATGGCCTTTGCTAGCATAGAAAGGCCCATCAATTGTTCAATGAGTTTTGTGAGGGTGATCAATAAATTCCCTGACTTCGGTTTGTCTTTGGTGATCTGCCTTGATCTCAGTAGTTGTAGTAGTCCTGGTTCTATTGTGGGTCAATTGTAATTCAAAGGCTACATGACTCCTCCTCCCTTACCCAGAAGGTATTAGCCTGGAGAGAATCTTTGTTTTTCTGGAGCAAGGAAAGAAGGCATCAGTGAGTGAAAGGTTGTGGTCGTTCTCTCTTCTACCTGATCCAGTCTGGCTCTCAGGACACTCTTGGACAGAGGAAGCAGTAGGGAAATTAATAAAGAACTATGAGGCTAAACAAAAAGATCGAGGGTAGGTGATAACTTCTTGTTTGGTCAATAGAAAAATAGCTAACATTTGTATTAGTGCTTACTATGTACAGGCCCTGTGCTGAACACTTTATAATTATGCTGTCATTTGAGCCTCACTACAACTCTGTGAAGTAGGTGTAAAGTATTCTTGTTTTATAGATAAGGAAACACAGGTTAAGTGACTTTAGACAAGTGGGTTCAAAAACACTATCTTTCTAAGTTATCTCTCCTCATACTTGATGAACTAAAGGGAGAAGTTCTGAGAGAATAGAAGTACATTAAGGAAATATATTTGAGACCTTTTATTCTGTTACACACAAAGAATCTTTTAGTAATCCTATCAGTGAGAGGGTGTGACCCAGAGAATTTAATTCTTCACTTATTGTGTTTATAAATATATGAGATTGTTTGTGCAGAGACTGTTGCAACCACTGGACCACAGGGAGAAAGAATGTTTTAATATGTTGTGTTATTTGTTCTTTCTCAAAGAGATCACATCCGGGAGATGATGCCATAATATGAAAGTATATTCGATTTGAGTGAGGGAGGGTGGTACAAAATCACCAGCCTCACTTTCTCCTCCAGACCCATCTGGATCCAGTGGAAAGATATAGATTGATTGATGGCCTTGAATGTAGTAGGAGACTTTGCTTTTTAAGCTAAGGTTTTTAACAGGTCTCAGTTTGACTTTATCAACACCCATTCAGTGATTAAGTTTGGGTAAGAAAGAAATAAAGCAAAGAATGGCTCTTTCCCTAAGTCTTTCCCCCCAAAAGAAATCAATCTAGGAGGGGAAGACTCTGATATTTGAACATGAGTTTTCTGACTCCAAGTCGTGCCTCCTCTGCTGCCTTTTTATATAAGAATGCTTAATTTTAGGGATCCAATCTTATGTATTCATAAGTAGTCAACTGGGTCAACAAAATCATTGATTTGAATGTACCCTCCTTAAATGATCTGCATCATTATATGGATCAAAACTCATTCCAAATATTCTCACATTCTTATTGGAGTCAAAATAATTTTTTTCCCCCAAGGTCTAATACCTTTTTTTTTTTCATATCCAAAATGTAATTTAAAATATTAAAATTTCACCATCTCCTAATGCTGGCAAATTTTAAATCTCCCTCCTTTCATCCCTTCAAGCCATAGTTAAAACTTAATGGTTTTAATGGCTGTAATTATAGAGAGTTTATTAATTTCATTTATTTGAGCATAACAAATGGATGCATTCTTTCCTCCCATAGTCACTAACATACATATGCTGAAAATTACTTAAAACACCAGGAGAGGAACATTATTACTGGGCCAGGAGAGGATTCTTGGGCAGCTAAACCAAGGTGGAGATGATACTTGTGTGGAAAAAAGATTTCTTGGCACTTTGAATGACCCTTACTCATCATATTCATTGTCTCTGAAGTTGACTTTAATCCTTTCTGCAGTATATTTCTTTTTTAAAACCTTTTTTTCCATCAATCCTTGTTAAATCATAGAAACATAAGATCATAGAATAACCCTTGAGGGCCATAGGTCTAGCCCTCCTCATTTAACAGGTGAGGGTACTGAGTTTGGCTGTGAGAGCTTCAGTGACTTACCTAGTAATTTTCTAAGTTATGACTTTACTCAGATCTTCCAGACTTTATATACCAGGATTCTATATACCACCTGATTAAATTGTTATAGCCTTCTTCCTTAGAAAATCCTTTTTTAATCTTTGCTTAATTTTTATCTTAGCTTTTGGATTTCTATGCTGGATAACTTTTGTAGCTATATAAGTATAATCTAATTTAAAATTTAATAATATCTGAGTTTTATTTAGCACTTGAGTAATACAAAGTGTTTTCCTCACATCATCTCCTTTGATCCTTTCCCAGATCCTATGAGAATCAGAAGTGCAAATACTATTGTCTCTATTTTACAGATGAGGAAATTGAGGGTAAGAGACCTTTGACTAGATAGTCAATGGCAGAGATAACTGTGAACCCAATATTTCTGACTCCCAGTCTAGTGATTTTTTGTTACATCATATCTTTGATTATTTTCTTCTTTGTTAGGTCATGAGTATTTTGAGGAGTGGCTAAAAATTGTATTTGAGAAATACAAGGTAGTTAGCACAGCTATTACCAAGTGGGCAGGAACCTTCTACAATGGAAAGAACAGCATTAGAATCAAAATGATGAGATATGGAGTCAGAGGCATTGAACCCCCCAATATATTGGGGCTTCAGAACTCCCCCTGTACAATCTATCAACTGTTGGGAAGAGAAGGTTTGGACCCTAAAAGTATACTGGGGTTTTGGTCTAGTGTTGTGAGGTGTCTCAGTTTGTAAAATTATACCTTCTTCAAATCAAAAGGCAAAGTTTTTATTATGCTGTTGACATGTACTAAGTTCCAAAAGGGAGTTTTAACTATTAGCAAAAGGAAAGACAGAAGCTAAGTTCCTTAAAGAAACCTGCCATTTATAAGGGGGAAGATGCCATTAGGCAATCTTAGTTCTAATCAGTTTGCTGCCACAAAGGGATTGAAGTTCCTAATGAACCCTTGAAACTGCCATAAGACAGACTGAATTCCTTAAAAAAAAAAAAAAAAAAAAAAGTTTAGTGGGGGATTACAGTATCAATAGATGTTTATAGGGGGAAAAAAATAACCTCAAGGGTTGACATCAGAACTTAGCCTTCTGATTGGATACCATAATTGTGGAGTTTGTTGATGCAAGGAATTTGACAAGGACAAAAGGCCTACTTAAGAATAAAAGGTCCTATAGAGCACCATCCCTGAAGTCAGGGGGACTTGAGTTCGAATGTGATCTGATACTTAACACTTCCTAGGTGTGTGACTCTGGGCAAGTCACTTAACCCTAATTGTCTCAGCAAAAAAAAAAAAAAAAAAAAAAAGATAAAGAAAAGAAAAAGAAAAAAAATAAAAGGTCCTCTTAAAGAGATAATTGGATCAGTGCTCCTTCCTGCTTACCACAGGGAGTACTTTGGACAGTAATTTTGACTCTCCTGTCAATGTCCACCTAGCTACCAAGGACTCCATCAAAAGGACCTAGGTAGTTCCAATTGATTTTGCTACTACTCACTACTTGTATTATTTTAAACAAGTTTGGGCCTCAGTTGGCTCATCTGTAAAATGAAGGGATTAGTTCAAATAATTTCTAAAATTCTCTTTAATTTTAAATCTATGTCCTTATGAACTAAAAGTCTCAGTGTCATCTAAGAAAATGGAAAATTTGATATAATGATAATGGGCATACACAGTTATGTTAACATATATTACAACTAATATCTTGGAAAGGAAAGAATTTGAATATTTGTGAATTATGCTTAAGCTATTACTGTTCAGAAATATCTTGTTTTTGTTGAAGAGAGGAAACATTTTTGCTTTGGTAAATTAAAATTTTCTATTTCACTGAGTATACTTGTACCTTGTACTTCTTGCTTTTCACTTCAGGTAACTAGATTTGGTTAAAAATTCCATTTACTAAGGACACCCAAGGACTCATTTGGACAAATACTTTTGGAAAGCATAATCCTCAGATTCCCTTGTTTCAATGATTAGCCTATTTTTTGTCTTCAGTTGTAATTAACTCTTTGCTGCTGTTGTTGTTTGTCCTTCCTTTTTGAAGAGGACTATGACATCAGAGAAGTGATGCCATGACATGCGAGTGAATTATTAAGTGAGGAAGGACTGTTCAAGGTCATCTCACTTTCTCCTTTAGAGCCAGATAGGTCCAGTGGTAAGATACAGATCAGGACAACTGGAGATGATCCTAGATGCAATAGGAGACTTTGGCCTTTTTAAGCTAAGTTCTTTAACAGTTTAAGGTCAGTTTAAGGCAAAGCTCAGGAATTACAGGTAGGTAAAAATTGAGGCAAAGAATGGTCTTTTTTACTTAGTCCCCAAAAAAATCCAATCTAGGAGGGAAAAACCCTCAAGATTTCTGGCCAAAACAGCAACAATTGCTCTTTACATTCACTTAGAGTCAGTCAGGCTCAAACAATGACCAATTGGGACTTGACCTGGGATCATTGATGGGCCAATGAATGAGAACCAGAGTTATTTGAATTTAAGACATGGTTTTTAAGAAAGAAATCCAGCTGGTAAACTCCAAGATATGGTGGGAGGTTTTAGCAATCCAGATTCTTTTTTTACATTTCTTTGAATAGAGTACCTCTAGGTAAGGGTATGATATTCTCTGAAGAAAGAAAAAAATAAAGAAAAGAAAGAGCTGTGTTGCTCATCTCATCAGTTCAATTGGGTCCCCACTAGGGCAGCTTTACTCAAAGAGGTTATTGTCCTTCCTTCTTGAAGAGGACATCAGGGAAGTCATAACATGACATGCAAGTGAGTTTGGATCTAAGTGAAGGTGACTGTGCACTACTTAATAGGCAATTTTATGAGAAACCATAAGTACTAAATACTTTTATATTGTCATGCTTTACTGTTTGACAGACAATTCTGGGTTAGAGTGAATACAATGACTGAATCCTTTGCTCTGTACTATAAAAGTTATCATGGCAGTTAAGTTGTACAGTAGATATAGTGCTGGTCCTGGAGTTAAAAAGACTCATGAGCTCTAATCCAGCCTCAGACATTAGTTGTGTGAACCTGAATAAATCATGTAGACCTGTTTACCTCAGTTTCCTTACTTGTAAAATGTAAAAAGAACTGGAAATCATTCCAGTATCTTTGCCAAGAAGCCCCAAAAGGACTCATGAAGAATCAGACATGACTGAACAAGAAAAATGCCTAGAAAACATTTAGCAGAAACCCCGAGTTCTCTGGGGAAACACACTAATTATATAATTTTATAGGAAGCTTTGTAAAGGAAAATAAATAAATAATAGAGGATTTTATAGTTGTCAGCATTCTTTACAATCAGTTGTTGGGTAATTCTGGATTAGAGTGAATGCGTCAAAAACTAACCCTTTTTAAAAAATACCGTAGAGTTGTTAAGTATTTGGGGCCACCCATAACTAGGAAACATATAACAGAAAACATCTCTGTGCTATCTGGAGAATCAACAATATAATGAAATTGTTTTTTCCCCCCTTCATTTCTTGCCTTTAGGATCTTCTGATGTTCCCCACTTTGAATGTGAAATGTAACAGAGCAGTTTCTCTGAATTAGTTGAATGATATGTTTATACAGGGATGTGTGGTCCAATACAGTCTTCAAACTGAACCCAATGGCTTCTTAAAACGGAGATTCCCTTTCCTCCTCAATTCTCCCTCTTCTAGCATTGACATTTTTGACAGACAACAGCTTTTCCTAAGTTAAGCTGAAATGCAGTTTTATTTATGTGTTCTCCAAACAGGCCTATATCATAGAAAATTTCACTACTTGGTATTTGCTTAGGTAATGGTTTGAAGGCCACATCATTGATATTTTCACTGCTGTATCTAATTACAGTGTTGAATGGATTCCAATGGAAGATACTTGTATACAAAGTAGTGCTGTGTGGGCCATTCTGCCCATTTGGGGACCCATTTCCCACCCTCAAAGATTTATACAGAAAACCATTTTCCAGATGCTACTAGTCACATAACTGCCCGTTTTACATTTTACTGACAATACAGAAGCCCCTGGCATCCAAACATATGGATTGGAGACATTTTTGATGGTCATTGTAAAAGATTTCAAATCTAGTCTGGGAATAGACAAAGGAGTTCAATGAAAATATCAAATGGCTCTCTCCCATATTTGCTCAGTCCCCAGAGAGATTAATTTTTCCCTCTGCCTCATCTTCCCTTTTTCTCACCCTCCAATATTTACAGCTTGGTTTTGGTTTATTGACAAGTGTGTGTATAAATCCAGGCAAGACAGATTACAGTGGTGCATGTTAACTTTGCTAGTCAAGCATGGTTTAGGGGAATGTTGTTCCAGATTTTGTCCAGGAAATACATTTTATTGGTGTTTGGTTCTAATGCTTTCCTGTCCGGAAACCTTCCCCTTTGGCTGAGCTGCTGTGGAATGTGCTGTCAAGGGGAATCTGCTTTCCCCTGGCCCAGTTGGATGTATGTACTCTTGTTGATATATGTTCTAAAATAAGGTAGAATTTGTATGTTTGTATGTCCATATGCACACATGTGGTTGTATTTTTTAAAGTATAAATTTAAGAGAAGGGAGGGTCTGATGGCCAACAGTTGAGAATGGGCCAAATTTATTTGGATGCTGGTGGATTAGATAGATATATTTATCCTATCAGATTACCAGGATAATTTCTGAGTGCTAACAATTTTATTTTATTCTTTTAAATTTTATGATGGTTTTTGGTTAAGGGGCAGGGGAATTGACATTTTTTCCTTTTCTCCTTTTACTATCTTTTAAAAAACAATAGGCTTTTATTTTTAAAAATACATGCAAAAGATAGTTTTCAACATTTACCTTTGCAAAACCTTAAGTTTCAAATTTTTCTTCTTCCTTGCCCTGATATATTTCCTAGACAGCAGGTAATCCAATATAAGTTAAACATGTGCAATTCTTCTAAACACATTTACACATTTATACAAGAAAAATCAGATCAAAAGGGGAAAGAAAAGAAAGAAAAAAAGCAAGTAAACAAAAACCACAACCAAAAAAGATGAAAATATTATGTTATGATCTACATCCAGTCCCCACAGTCCTCTCTCTGGAGGTAGATGGCTCTCTCCATCACAAGAATATTGGAATTAGTCTAAATCACCTCATTATTGAAAAGAACCAAGTCCATCACAGTTGATCATCACATAATCTTGTTTTCTTGGTTCTGCTCACTTTGCTTAGCATTATTTCATGTAAGTCTCTCGAGGCCTTTCTGAAATTATCTTGCTGATCATTTCTTATAAAACAATAATATTCCATTACATTCAGGGACCATAACTTATTCAGCCATAGCAGAACATGAGAGGATTCAAAATATAAAATGATAAATTTTTGTTTCAAGAAAGCCTATGTAATAAATACTACATATTGCGTTTGCTTCCTTGTGTTTTTTCTTTGTTCTCTGCTATTCATTTTTACTTTATTCTTCCCCCCACCCCTTTCTATCCCTTTAAGAAAACATCCTTATAGAACATTAGCCTGTTGAAAGAAGGAAATGTTAATTTATTTTTGTCTCCAATTTCTAGTATAGTACACATACTAAGCACTTAAAAATACATGTTCTAGTATAGTACACATACTAAGCACTTAAAAATACATGTTGATGAATTGAATCAAATAGCTATTTGTTGAATTTTACATAGTAGAAAACACTGATTAAGCTTTAGCTTTAAGCCAACCATTAAAATAATGTGTTGATTTTATTTATAGGAGAGATTATGGCCCTCATAGAGTATTCCCAGTAAAGGTAAAGCCACCTGACCAGTTCATTCCAAATGAAGAGAACATGGATTTGGTCACAACATATAAACAGGATTTCAGTGCCTATCCTTTCTGTCGAGTAGATCCTATCAAACCACGTGAAAACAGGCAGCAGTGTAAAGACAAGATGGATTCTCTGCCTACATATAAAGGTATGAACATACTCTCATTATTTTCTTTGCATTGGTAGAAGGGAGAAGATTTTCTTATACCAATAAAATACAGATCCTGACAAAAAAAAGATTGTCCTTAATTTACTTTATCTATAAAATAATATTTCAGGTTTAAAATTTTAGTTTAATTTTAGTTAACTTAATATGTACTTGATATAATGACTTCTGCTGATGAAACCTTTTTATCAAAATGTTTATGTTTGGAGCAAACAGGCGTACCATGAGAACAACATACTCTCAGTACCAAGTGCTCATGAATAGGGCATATTATCATTATTAAATACATCTTATAGCTGTGTTACCTTGACACGTATCTAAAGATGTGAATAATCATTATTGTGCTATGTAAGTAAATGGGCACAAATGATAAGCAGCTCAATAATGTCTGTAATTAGTAATTTAAAAAAAAAAAGACCAGATTAAGCCTAGTTGAGTTTGGGATGTGGGATAGACTCAAGTCCTGTTTTATAACACCTTGTGTGATTTTTCACACATCAACACTGGGACCAGAAATATTTCTTAGATTTAGAGGCAATGTTGTAGAATAAATAGAATACTGGACTTAAAATCAGGAACATCTGTATTTGAACTCTATCCAACCTTACATACTTACTAGCTTTGCGATTCTGAGAAACTATCTTTAATCTCCCTGGGATCAGTTTATCAAATCTGTAAAATGAAGAATTGAACTCAGTGACATCTAAAGTTTTTTCTATGTGTCTGCTTGTATGTCTCCAGTTCTCACTCAAAAGGAAAAACTCTTATGTTCTTCAACTTTTCAGTTCTTATCATTCAAAGAGGACTAAATTAAACAAAAAAAAAGGAAATCTGTATCTATCTGGAATCTCACCTCATGCCGTCTGTCTTACAGATAATTTAGTGTTTAACAAAGCTCAAACTCTAGCTTTGTTAGAGTTCAAGTATGTTCTAAAGACCTAGGTTCAAATTCTTCCTCTTTTTACTTCCTAGCTATGAGATTTTGGGCAAATCACTTTCTAATAGTCTTTGCACTTCAGTTTCCTCATCTATCAACCCAAAGGGTTAATTTTAGATGTTCTATCTATAAATCATGTGAAGCCATGATCTTCTCTATTTGTTTCTTGAGCCTCAGGACTGTTTTAGAGAATTTTTTACATGTAGTAGGTCAAAGCAGCTATTAAGTCCCTAAAAGCTTAGGTCCTTGTTTGTTAAGGAAAATCTATGAAATCTTATTTATTCATTTTATTAGTTTTTTTTTTTTTTTTTGTGTGTGTGTGTGCACCAAATGGCAGAACATCAAAATTCATTTTTTTGAGGCAGTCTGGGTTAAGTGACTTATCCAGGGTTCCATAGCTAAGTATCTGAGACTAGATTTGAACTCACGTCCTCCTGATACCAGGGCTGGGTGATTTATCCACTGTGCCATCTAGTTGTCCTCAAAAATCTTTTTTAAAATGCATATTAGCACTTTCCAAAAATACACAATATATCAAGATACTTTCAAAGCAGATATACAAATAACTGAGAGAGCCAAGCTCTGGTTCAGAGTATTTATGTGAATGTTGCTAGGAGATCCATAATTTGAAAACTTTGCAGGGGTGGGGGGCAGAGTGATAATTTAAAAATCATCTATAGTAGGATAACTTAGCCATATATTACTTTCTTTCTTTTTCTACCTCCTTCCCATTATGGATAGTTTTCTTTTTCATCCTTTCTTTTAGTTTTGTCTTAAGTTTAGTTGAACTTATTTGGGAAGAATATGAACCCATGGTGCTTCATAGGGGTTCAGATAAGAGAGGATAGATAAAATCAAAGTAGTTTCTAAAGCTCCTGAGCATACAAGGCTGTAGTTTAGGCACTGGGTAGCTGTTCAAATTGACATTATGGGTTTAGTTTTTTTTTTCCTTTATGTGAATGCTCACATGTGGTCAGAACTGGAACAGAAGCTTTGTTCAGGGACCATTCTTACCTTATCTTATTATTTTATCACTGAGTCAAGTGACTTTTTTTTCCTGTTACAGTTCATTTGCTGTATTAGTAATTTCCCTTGCAACTTCATTATTTTATGACACAATTTCTTCCTCTTTCCAAATGGAGAGAAAAAAGGCAGGGGAGGGAGAAAGACAAAGATCATTAAAAGCCTCATTTCTTATAGGCAATATATATGGAATTTCTGTCTACATATTCTCTCCCCTTACATTTACTCCATAGGAACCATATGTAAATCTTTCCCTTTATCGCTGTTAAGGTCAGCACCTTTACTGCAGCACAGGAACGCCAGTAAAATACAGGGGAACAGCATTTGGTTGTAATTTGTGGTATTTTCAAAACAACGTGCAATTGGAAGGATGTAGAATATAATTATTCAGTGCTCTGGGTTTGCACTGAGCTTTTGTTCAGTCATTTTTCGGTGGTTTCCAACTCTTCATGACCTTATTTTTAGGGGTTTTCCTAGCAAAGATAGTGGGCTGGTTTGCCATTTTCTTTTTCAGTTCATTTTATAGAAGAAGAAACTGAGAAATAAGGTTAAATGATTTGCGTAGGGTCACACAGCTAGTGTGTATTTGAGACTATATTGGAACTCAGATTTTGCTGGAGTCTAGTACTTCATTCGCTGTACCACCTAGCTGTTGTTTTTGCATTAAACTACTTTATTTTCAAAAAGTCTAGAGTGTGAAAAACAAAGTCCTTTCTCCGTACTCCACTCCTGCCTGCTCCTTTTGGAAGGAATGGTTTTTCTGAATATCTGTTCAGTGCCCTACTTTATTACACTCCTTTTGGTGAATTGTTTATACTGTGAAATTGTGTAGCCTTTCAGAATCTCAATGTTTTGCATGTGAAAAGATGGAGAGAAGAACAGTGCAAGTGATAGCTCACAGTTGAGGAACTTCACTTTTTTACACACCATCTATTACATGGGGAGGCCTGTAAAATTCCCAGTCTCCTTCCTGTTACATATAGGGAGCGTGTAGGGATCCACAAGCACAGCACCCCATTTGACTGTCATCTTAGTTGACTGTGTTGAAGTCTGCTTCTGGAACATGTGGTTTGGATTCCCAAGAAAGTCCCCTCTCAATTCACCCTAATGCTTTCAAGATGCTGATGTAACCATTAATTTCTCTGGGAAAAGGATTAGGCTTTCAATTAAAATGTAGCATATTTTGAATACATGGTAGTCTCTTTGGCCTAAAATAAACTTACAGGGTGTCAAGGGGGATTGTACACGTGCATCTGGATAAAACTGAAGTTTCCCATCCCATGCCTTTTCTCTCTTAAATAAAGCAGTAAACTCAGTAAATTCCCAATACAGTTACATACAGTGATGTCAGAACGTTGGAGTTTCAGGGAGTTCAGAGCAGTTATTACAAGTCTGATAATTTATGAGAAGTTAATCAGGAATTGTGACACCTTATACAGGCCTCTGGTTCTCTATAGCCCTGTACTCTTTCAGGAATCTTAGGGGACTGATCCACTATCTTCTCTGCTTCACATATCCTTATAGGCCATCTATGTCCAGCTCTTCCAAACAATTTTTCTCCTTTTGGGTCTTTTTTTATTGAAAAGTCTTTGTGAGGGTCTAGGGGAAAAAAAAAAAAAACCCACAACTTCCCTACGTAGCCATCTGATATATTTTGTGCATTAGGAAACTTCCGTAGTAGGATATCTTAAGATGTTACTTTGGGTAAATCATCAAACATTCCTTTGCCAGTTTCCTTATTGATACAATGGGATTACTTTGATAGTAATAAGATCCCTTCAGCTCTTACAACTATAATTCTATGATTCTTCAAATTTTGTACTTTTAGGAATCTTATAACCTTTTTGGCTTACAATTTTGTGGGAATCCCTTGAAACTTTATCTGTGAGTGAAGATCTGGGTGGGGTCAAGCACAGAATAATAGTGATAAAGTTAAATTGTTTAAATGCTCCTTGTCATTTTGCTTCTTAACTCCTATTTCTTGGTCACCTTGAGAACCTATGAAATGATTTGTTCTTGTTTATGCTTCTCAGAGGAGAAGTGCCTTGTTGGCTCAGTGCCTTGTCAATAGAGGGACCTTAGATAATCTCTTTTGGGTAACTGGATGTCAGTGACATTTTGCATATAAAGTTACACAGCTAAGGGCTCCAGGACAAACGCTAGATTTGGAGTCAGGAGAACTGAGTTCAAATTCTAACTCATTTATATATCAGCTTCATAGACTATATGAAAGCTTCTTAAATGTGTCGGAACCTCAGTATCTCCACTGTAGAATGGGAATGAAAATCTTTGTATTCTCTTACAATTATTATTGTGGGGGGGGAATATTAAACAAGATACATACTGTAAAATAGTATATAAATGTCAGCTGTTGCTGTTTTTTTTAATGATAGATATAGAAGACTTATGTCAGAGTCTCTTCCCTAGTGGCCACATGCCCAGTTCTCCCAGCCTTCTCTAGGAAGTCATTGCCATTTACTTGAAAGAGGTGGCAATAATTTTATTTTGGTCTGCACACTCTATGAAATAGAGATGTGATGGTCTCTTGCCATCCAACCAAAGAGCATTTACTTCTCATGACAATATATTTATTCAGTACTTTGCCCCTTTTAGACATTTGCCCTTTTAAAAAGGTAGCTTATAAGGATTTCAGGCTTAGACTGTAAGCATTTTGAGACAAGGGACTCTATAATTTTTAGGTGGTTTGGTATAGAAGAGCTTTAAGACTAGAATTGGGAAGACCTGAGTTCAGATGCCTCCACATTTTAGCTGTGTGACTGAGCAAGTCATTTAACCACAACTGTAAAATGAGGATCATAATGGTACCTCTATCACAGGGTTATTGTGAGGATCAGATGAGATGACATTTATAAAGCTCTTAGTGTAATGCCAAACATATAATAAGCACTTAATAAATGCTCATTCCCTCCCTGTCTTCCCTTTCCCTTCCCCATTTCTATGGTAAAGCACATGCATATAGGGGCATTAAATGAATTCTTGGGATATTGATGCTCTAAATGTAAAGTTCATATGTATAATTTATTTAAAATTTTAATTCACTTAAAATTTTACTTACTATATTGAAAAATAATTCTGTTCCTTATCTATAATTCACAAAATTCAATGATAATATTAGATAGAAGGTAATTAACACTGCAATTTATAGGCACATCAGTTCATTTACTCCTCACAAAATGAGCTATTTAAGGCCATGAGCATATATTGTTTTTATTCTCATTTTACAGATGTGGAAATCAAGGCCTTAGTTAGTTTTATAGATATGGAAACTGAAGCACTATTGTAATCATGTCCTTCACCTACTTAAAAGAACCTTCAGAGGTCCCCCAATTCATTTTGAATAAATCAAAATTCCTACTCCTAGAATTTAAGGTCTTCTATAATTTATCCAGCCTTATCTTATAGGTTCAACTAATATCCCACATCCTTTCTCCCCTGGAAAGCCTTCTTTTCCCCCATATCTTCCCCTGTCTCAAAATTAGTTTTCCCTCAAGTTTCTCATTTTGTCCAGAACTATTCTTTATCTGGAACAGTGCCTTAATATAATAGGCTGTTAATAAATACTAGATAAGTTTAACTGAATTGTCAAACTCACCTTTGTGTCATAATTATTTGGCACTTGTTATTCCCAGCATCCTTTAGATGATAATATGATCTTTAAGAACAAGTTCTGGGGGATAGCTCTGCTAAATATAATGACTTGTGCATAGGACATACTAATAAAATAGTTTGCTAAAGGCCACTCTACATCTGTTCTTCATTCCAGTTCACCAAGACCTTTTTCAAGATTGTTAATATTATTGAGTGGTTATTATTAATTATTGTCCTCATCCTCATCATTATTTTCTAGATATGAAGGCTGTATATAGTATAGGAAAAAGAAAGCTTTTCTTTTTGGAAATGTCATGTAGTTGAAACACTTAAGTCCCTAATGCAACTAGGTGATAAGTAACCCTTGTATCTTATGAAATGAAAATATATTTAGGAATAGATTACTAATTTTCAGTCATATGTATGTGTTATACATACACACACACATACTCTGTATGTCAGGAGGTATGACCTATGTTAATTTGCTTTCATTTCAGTTGATTATTTGCCCTGGAATCAACCAAAACGTGATTTGATAAAACCAGAACAATCCTATCGCCCAACAACAACGAAGTTTGATTATAGAACTACTCACCAGGATGATTTCCCCATCAAGGGCTTAGTGAATACAATAAGTTGCAAACCCTATTATCAGCAGAAAATATATGCCCTACCCCTAGAAGACTTGACCAACTACAAGATGAATTATGTACCACATCCTCTAGAGAAACGAATTCCAATGGAGTCGGCCAAGTACAAGCCCTCGGATGTCCCCTTTGATGGTCTCACAACTCATAAGGAGGCCTTTAGGGGATTGCTTGGGGAGCCTGCCAAGTCCCTGAAACCCCATCCCAAGGTTTCCAGTTGTGAAAGCCCTTTTGCCACCACAACTGAGTTTCGGGACAAGTACCAAACATGGCCAATACCCCAAATGTTCTCTCGGGCCCCCATGGCTTACAACCCTCCAGATGAGAAGATGGACTTTATGACAACAGTGCAGGCTCACTACACTTATCATAAAGGGGGCCCTGCCCAATCCTGCCGTCCAGTGATACAGTCTAAGAAACCAGGGCTTTTTGAAGGTTCCACCACCAACAGAGATGACTTCAGGCAGTGGCCCACTACCAAGCAAGAGCCCATCAAACCCCTTGCTCAGCTAAACTTGCCTAGAGAGCCTATGGACTGCCTCACTACTACCAAGGCCTACTTTGTGCCTCATCCACCCATTTTCACAAGGAGCTGTAAACCTTATATTCCTCCTTCCCGGTGTCCGGCCCCTCTGATAGGTGAAACAACTTACAACATCAGCTATACTCCGAAGGAACAAGTGAAGTGCCTTGCTTCATATCCTGAGCCACCAGGCTACACTTTTGATGAAGTGGATGCATTTGGCCACAGGATATATCGCCCTATGGTCCCGTTGGACCCACTTGGTTCAAGGAAGAACAGTTACCTTCCTGCAAATAGACCAGATGGTCCCAACCAAAGGGAGCTAGCAGTGACAGCCTGATTCTTTTTCCTTTTTGAAAATTTTCTCACAAAATTTCTAAAATTCACAGTACTTATTACATAGTCTGTTGAGATTTATTCCTTGAAAAACTTTGACCTTCTCGATCATTCCCAGGGGTTAATTCCTGCTGGAAATTATGAATAAATGAGAATCCGTTTATTTTAGGGAAATGACAGTTAATCACAGATGATTAACGAATTTCCTCTCTTGACTCTTTCCTCCACCAAGTCAACACTTCCCAAATCCCCATGCTTCTTTATATTTCTTAAAGATGGACTAGGTTCTCTCAGAAGCTAATTTCTTACATTTGAATCTGTGATGGTGATTCAGTTATTGTATTAATAACGAAATTAGACTTGAATCCTGATAAGGTTGATGAATAAAACATATTTTGGGGAATTGGCTTTTTAAAATGATGTATCTTTTCACACACATATATTGTACAATAGTAAAATATGGAGGGAAATCAGTACTCTTTGAAACTTAGAAACTTGTGACTTGGCCTATGAAGGTCTTGGCTTGAGTTTTAAATGAGTTCTTGTAGCCAGACATATTGGTAGAAGACAGGTCTGAAAGCCAGTCTTCCCACATCCTGGGACATTGTTTTTTTTCCATTAGATTACAGTTTTACTGCCTTTTTCCTTGCATGGGTCATAGGATCATAGATTTAGAGCTGGGGGGACATCATTTGGAAACATGATAGGCTCTGTCCAATAGTAGGAAAGCTACCACCTGACTCTGATATTCCCACTTTGAAAAGTGGAGGAGAGCTATGTGATGTACAACATGCAGTGGTCTGTCTTGAAGGAGTAGGAATGACACCTTTAACTTTCTATTTGGGTTCAGAGATTACATAAAGCTAATTATTCAACTGTTTTGGCCAAAAAAAAAAAAAAATCTCGGGAAAGTTATTCAAGAAATGAGAGACAATATAGAATAATAGGGTATTCTAATTTGAGACGAGTTCAAATCCTTGCTCTAATATTAAGTAACAATGGGTCCAGGGGCAGATCAATTTACCTCTGCCAGAGTCAATTCCTTTCCCCATAAAATAGGGATAACAATACTTGTACTACCTATCTCAAAGGGTAGAACAACTAAGTTGTTCTAAGACCAGAGTGCTATAAAAACATGAGTTTTCATCATTTTTAGGTTATTCAAATGAAAAGTCTGGGAATGGAATGAAAGAGAATAGATCATTACCTGAAGTAATTTTCTAATTAGCTTTTTTTAAATGAGAAGAGGAAAATACTTGAGGAAAGAAACCAATAGGGTTCATTGATCAATCCCTTAAGTTTTCATCATTTTTAGATTACACAAATGAATAGTCTGGGGATAGAATGAAAGACAATATCTCATCATCTAGAGTAATTTTTAATTAGCTTTTTTAATGGGAAGAGGAATGTACTTGAGGGAAAAAATAGTTTTCATTGATCAATCCTTTTTAAGGTGCATAGAGTTTCCTGAGTTTGGGTCTGTTTTTCCATTTCATTGATAACTTATGAGAGTCATCTTATCTTTGAAGTGGCTGCAGTGGCAATGTCAACTAGAAGAAGCTACTTCAAAGTCCCATAGTGTCATCTTTTCCTGTTACCTTCCATGTAGTTGGTGAGTATCTCTTTATAGTTTCCAAAGTATAACAGTTCTTTTCATTTTAAAAATACTGGCTCTGGGTCATTTTAATTTAGCTTTAGTTACTCTCACCTTAGATGCTTCCATCCACAGAGATAAACACACACACGCAAACACACACAAGTACTATCTCTGCACAAAACATGAGACAGAATATTTGAGAGTCAGAATGAGGATCCACATATATTTAGAGGTTGTGACAAATCTAGTAAGGTAAAGTTTTCTAGAATAAACATAAAGTTATATATCTGGGTTCAAAAAATCAATTTTCTAACTACAAGAATTGGAGGAACAAAAACTTTGGAAGTGTTAGTGAATTTATAAGCTCAAGATGAGTCAGTGAGGAGATGTATCTGCCAAGTCAACTCCATATTTAAGAAATATTAAATTCCTACTAGCCAATAAACATTAAGTTCCTCCTATGTGCTAGGCACTATGCTAAGTGCTGGAAATACAAAGAAAGGTTAAAGATGGTTCCTGCAATGGAGGTGCTTACATTCTAATACAAGACAATGTGGTAAGCAGGAGGGCTACAAAAAGAAAGAACAAAACAAAAAAAAAAAAAACTGGGGCATAATCTATGGTCTGGAAGAGCTTTGACTTTAGTAGGGATATGAGACAAATACTTAAATACTTATGATATAAATATGAATGCTATAAGTGCCTAGTAGAAAGAAGGGTGAGAAATTTGGGGAGAAGAAAGGCATAATGGATTACACTTCATTGAAGAGGTTGAACCTATGTCAGGTTTTTTTAAGAAACAGAAGAAATAATTATATATGTAAAGAGGGATTCCATTCCATGTGTTGGGCATGATCTGCCATATTAAATACATGGAATAAAAATAGGGTAGAATAAGATTAGCTAGAAGGGGTAGAATACACAAAGGAGGTTAGTTTAGTCACTAGAAGTCCAAATTTAGACTAAATTTTTGAAGTTTTAAGAGAGCAGAATTTGGTTACATGGAAATAATAAATTATTCATAAGCAGAGTTGTCCAAAAGTAGAATTGCCTGCTTCAGGAGAGAAGAGATTCTCCATCATTGGAGGCTTATAAGCAGGGGCAGAACAACCAATTATTGGGAGTGTTATATGTGTGTGGTGGGGATTCTTGTTTAGGTATGGGAAAGACCAGAAAACTATTTGAGCCTGTTCCTGACTTTTAAGATTTTTCTATTGTATTATTCCATGTGATGTTGCTTAGGTCAGTGTGAATAAGAGAATCATAGATTTAGAGTTGAAAGGGACTTTAACTTTAAAGTTAAATTCCTTTATTTTACTTTGGAGGAAACTGAACCAATATAGATATGGTGTGAGTAATAAATTCCTTTCACAGTGAAAGTTAATGAAGGACAACCACCTCATAACTGAGTTGTTCTGGGGAAAGCTTATTCCAAAGAGAGAATCTCTATATAGAAACCTTTCCACCACAGGAATTTTGGCTAAATCCACATATCTTGTGGTAATAGGTGAAGCTATTTAAGTAATTATCTTTTAATGGATGAGTGTTAAGAAATTATTCTGTTTTCAGCAAAAGTAGAACACTTTTTTGAAAAATATCTTCCTTTCTTCCTTCTTTCCTTCCTGTGCATACATCCCCCACACTTCATTCACACAGCTAACACCCTAACTCAGACCATTGTCACCTTTCATTTGGGTTGTTGCAGTGGTTTTTGAATTGGTCTTCTCTATAATTTTTACCTAGAAAGAAAGATCTGTCCATGTTGTGACCTTACTTGATAAACTTTAATGACTTACTTTTGATTCTTGGATCCAGCAAGTCTTATATTTGGAATTCAAAGCCTTTTACAATTATGGCCCCAGCTTATCTTTTTAGTCTTATGATACATTGAACTTTTTCATGTATGCTAAATAGTATTCCTGGCACATAGTAGGTGTTTAATAAATGTTTGATGAATGAAATTGAAATTCTAGGAAAACGGAAAGGGAAATATTTAAATGCTTACTCTCTGCCAGGCTTGGTGCTAAGAGCTTTACAAATATCTCCTTCAGTTTTTAATCTCAGTTTTTTTAGAGTTCTACGGGAGAGTGCGATTAAAATTTTCCCTAAATGATTCATATTTGTGAGATTTTTGTCATTAAGAAATGTAACTAAACTAGAAAGTCCATGTTTTATAAAGATTTGTTTCACTTGCACAGGTGTCCATGAATAGAAAGAGATTTAGCTAGACTATGGCTTCACAAACCTAAGGTTCTTGGGATTTCTCAGTGTGCCATTTGTTCATTTGTGTCAATGAACAAATGATTCATTTGTGGCTTGTAGGGAAAGTCAGAAGTTCTTCTCTGCAAGAAGGTGGAACCATGGGGATTGGAGTGGGGCTGGGGACAGAGTTTTCTTTGGCATGGGTAGAATCAAGATTTACCCAGCAGTAGAAAGCAGGTGCTACATTCCTCCATCTAGCTGGAGATTGTAATGAGAGAATACAGCAGCTGAATGTATGTTATAGCCCACACCTGTTTGGGCTCTACTGTGGACCAGGGGAGTTCCTCCATTTAGAGCTTCTTCATTTAACACCCTTTTAATCTGAGTTAAACATCTGAAAATAGAGATGGTGCAGACTGAATGCTGCAACCAGATTCTTTTCTGTTCTGGGGCCTAATGGCCTGCAGTGCCGTGGTGGGGCATTGGCGTGTGAAATCCAGAGCCTTTTGGCCATGGGTCACAACCAAGGCTCTAAGTGCTTCTGAGAAAAGCAGCCTGATCCTAAGTTTCCACTCCAGAGTGAGGAGTGAACAGATGGCACTGATTTTCTCAATCTTTTACAACCTAGAAACCAGACGGCCTGCCTGCCTAATCAGGGCCAAGGCTGTTCTTTCAACATGAAGGGAACCTCCTCCCCCTGCCCCACTCATGTTATGGAATAATAAAACAGGCGAGCCTACAAATACCCTTTAAAAAGGAAAACAGCTACTTGAGAGTTATAGGAGAACAAAAATGCCTTAAAAATGATTGAAATTTGACTTCTGTGCCAACAGATGACTTATAAACTGAGAAATTGAGTTTCTTTTTGGAATGTGCTCTCCCCACCCCATTTTTCTGAAATCCCCCTTCTATCTATTGCTTAAGATTTGTTACTATTGCTAGTAACTAGCGTCTAGGTAGTGCTTAATGTTTGCACTGTTTTACATGTGTCTCCTTACTATATCTCCGTGAGGAGTTTTATCATTTTATAAATGAAGAAGCAGATTCAGATTAAGTGAAATGCTCAAGGTCACCCAACTAGATCATCTTCATGAGTTCAAATCCAACCTCATACTTAATAGCTGTTTGATCAGCAAA
Organism: Sarcophilus harrisii; assembly: GCF_902635505.1. Classification (NCBI taxonomy): domain Eukaryota; kingdom Metazoa; phylum Chordata; class Mammalia; order Dasyuromorphia; family Dasyuridae; genus Sarcophilus; species Sarcophilus harrisii. The sequence continues at coordinate 101,972,512 of NC_045426.1, forward strand.
TCACTTAACCCTATTTGCCTTAATTTCCTTACCTGTAAAATGAGCTGGAGAATGGACTTTTCAGTATCTCTTCCAAAAAGACCCCCAATTGGGTCACAAAGAGTTGGACATGACTGAAATGACTTAACCAACAGTATAACTAGTATAACTAGATAGTACCTGATAACAGGATCTGAACTCATGATTCCAAACCCAATGTTTTATACATTGCACCACTTAGCTGCCTACTAAACAGAGATAGGCTCTTTCTGTCATCTTATAAGGCTGATAATATTAACAATATAGGATGACATCTTATTTATCAGAGATCACTTTTTTGGAAGTCCTATATTATCCAAAAGGTAGTAGAAAAAACAGGAAATTAACAAGAAAAACTTAGAGTTAAGAGTGATGTCATAGAGCTCATACATAAAAGTTTATATAAGAGAATCATAGACCCTCATTCTTATTTACTCTTATTTGAGAAACATTTCCTAACAGGCTAGAAACAGCAACCTGGAAGAGGGTGAGGGATGTTTCCAAAAGTGGGTTTCCTGAAATAAGCAAAAAAAAAATACTTGGCAATTAGACAGTGAAGGATGAAATGGAAAATGACATGAAAAAGTAGACATGATAAGCTATAACCACAGAAGTTATACCTCCATGGTCTCAGGGGTGAGGTAGATTGCTGTGTTAAGGAATTTTAGCTCCTCTTCTGATTTAGTACTTCTACATCCCTCTTAGATCATCCACATCTTAACTGTTCTTCTCTCTTGTGACTAGTTCAACTCTTTTTATCAGGTATACATTTCGTTTTTCAAGCCTTTTGTATACTTCTCCCAAAGAAGTTGATAATATAAAGAAACCTCCTTATTCCCACCGTGTTTTTAAAATAGTCCTTTGTGTGATTTATTATTTTATTTCTTCTGATATAGTTCATATGATTTGCAACCATGTAGTGTCAATAAAAGAACTTTGGAATTAAATAGAATTTTGCTACGGCCAACAGCTTGGGGATCATTAAAAAAATTAAGAAATTTCTAAATGTGATCCAATCTGATCCCCAAGCTCACTGTTTTTCCCATTTGAAATATATATACACATACATATATATGATAGAAACATATATCTACATAGCATTTATATGTCTGTTTGTGTCTATGTATATCAATCTATCTCCTGTATCTATAACTCTCTGGGGTGATGACAGTGTCAAAGGAAAGAAGGGGATATATATGTGAAATGTTATTATGGGAGAAATCGTAGGACTAGGTAACTACTTGGATACAGAGGGAATAAGAGGAGTAGAGAATGATATGTAGGTTGTGACCCTGGATGACTGGGAGGATGGTAGTGCCCTTGGGAAGTTTTGATGAGGGAAGAATTTAGAGGGAAAAATGATGAGTTCTATTCTGGAGCTTAAGATGAATAATAATGATAACTATCATTTATATAAATATAACTTTTATTTCTAGTTCTTCTAATATAAAGAGTGATGCTAAGAATACTGTATTTATCTTTGACCTCATGAAGGGGGATATATTCAGTAGTGAAATCAAAGGGCCAAAGGGTATAGACAGTCTAGTCACTTTCTTTCATAATTCTAAGTTGATAACCAGAATATTTGGTTAAATTTGCATCTTTACAAGCAATTATTTTATTGCCAATTTACAAATGAGAAATGAAATCTTTAATTTATTATAATTTGCATTTCCCTTACTGTTAATGATTTATGAACATGTTTCAAATGACCATTTATAGTTTTCAGTTTTTAAAAAAATCTATTCATATTCTCTGTGAATGGCTTTTAGTATTAAATATTTGCTTCAATTTTTAAATTTTTCTTAGTTAAAAGACTTTTAACGGTGAATCTTGATGCAATATTTTTCCTACTCTAAAGTTTCTCTCATATTCATGGATTTCATTCATAGAAACATTTTAATTTCATGCAACTGAAATGATCTGTTTTATTTTTTAGAAGCTCTTTTACCCATTGCTTGGTGTGTGTGTGTGTGTGTGTGTGTGTGTGTGTGTGTGTGTGTGAGATGATCCTTTGAATTTTAGTTTGGATTAATTTTTAGCATATTTTCATATGTGGCATAAGATACTATTATAAACCTAGTTTCTGGTAAATGGCTTCCTAATTTTCTCAGAAATTCTTGTGAAGATTGAAGCATTTCCTTCAATAATTTATGCTGTTGGATTTATCAAATACCAGACTACCATTTTTATTGTATCTGTTTCCTATTTATCCAGAATGTCATTTATCTATTTTTTAAAATTTAGCATATCTTTTGATGACTACTGTTTTGTAATATGTTTTGAGTCTTAGTAATGTGTGACTCCTTTATTTGTACTTTTTTCACTATTTTTCTTGAAAAATCTAGACCATTTATTTATTTAAATGAATATTATTATTTTTCTTTTGACTCAGTTATTTTAGTATAGTATAAAATCAATAATTTAATTTAATATCATCCAAAAATATTAGTAGACTCCAACTACAAGCAAAAAATAGTTTTTTATTTATTTGTCTTCCTTTATTTTATAAAGGAAGTGATTTTAAATTGTATAAACCTTGTTTGGGATAAAAACATATAGACATTTGGTGTATTTGTAGTAATTTCAAATGAAATTTGAAATTTATTATTGCTTTTTTCCTATTTTTTGGGGGGAAAAGTGGAAATAGAGAAGCTGTGTAAAAATGTTTATTTTTTTTATGGATTTCTCCCCCTGGTAACACCAGGGCACCAAACTGCCATTTATAAATAGGGATGATTTTCTCTCTTGTTCCAGCAATGCTTATTATACCTTTAGTTTTGTTTTGTTGACTTATAGTTTTAGTTAGCATTTCTAGTGATATGTCAAGCACTAATGGTGGTTCAGTCTTGATTGTATTGGAAAAACTTCTAGGCTTTCTTCATGACAAATAATTCTAAATAATGGTTTTGATCTTATTAAAGAAAGGTACTTATACCTTTCATTTTTATTTTTTAAACACAAATGAATATTATGTTTTATCTCGAAGTCCTTTTTGGTCTCTATTTAAATAAGCATGTGGATTTTTCCTCATTTTTTTTTTTTTTTGGTGGAGAATGTGGTTTCTCTAAAATCTGAAGAGTCTCTGGGCTTCCTTCTTAGATTTTGAGGTAGCATGTAAATAGCTCATTCCAGACTGTACCTGGAGACGACCTCTAGGTTTTCTGCAATCTAATATTCTCCAAAATTTGACTGAATGGACTGGATCCTGTGTTTTTTTAGAATTGATGTCCCACTATCTGACCAGGGGTCTCTGCTTCTATGGTCTCAACTGACTCAGTAAAATTATGTTATCAATGTAATCCTGTGCCTTCAGGAAGGGAGGCCTTTTTCAGGTCTCTGCCCACCATGATATGATAGTATGAAAGAGAATTCGGAAGACTGTGGAGAGATACATTGAAGTTCTTTCCAGCTGAAAGTAAACTTCTGGAATAGTCAGCCACAGGAATAAAGGAGAAAAGGATGAGAGCCTCAAACCATTTCTCTGGGATTGGATTTCATGGTCTACACTATTGATGAGATCAAGGCCAGCTATAGAGGTAGGTATAAGGTCTTTATTCACCTCTCAGTAGTCCACTCTAAGCTGCCAGGTATCACCTGCTTTCATAGGAAACAAGTTTGCTATAAATGAATCATCTATCTATCAATATTTATAGCTCTCTTTATATTGCATCTTCTTTCATCTCCTTCACTAGAGAAGAAATCTTTTACTCCCTTAGGGATCTGATGTAGCATGTTAATAACACGGGATAGTTTAACTATTTGGTCCAACTCATATTTCTTTAACCCAACTTTTTGCCTCCCTATCCCCATGACCCAAGAAGCTGTCCTGAGTGACTGATTGGTCTCAGTTTCCTGACATTACTTTCTATTTATTTAGAGACTTAAGAAGTCTCAAGTGTGGGTGGTTGGCAACTCTCAGGCTGAATGGTTACCTAAGGCCATGGAAGTCAGTGCACCCTTTTGACTCATGAACCAGAAATACTTCAAGATGGATGGAGAACTTCAAGATAGAGAGGTGAGGGGGCTGCAACCAGACAAGTTAAATGCCATTGTTTCCTTGTTGTACATTCTTGCTGTGTTGAGAAAAATCATGCCCTTTTGTCAAATGTTCCTGTTGAGAAAGGAGGAGCCTTAAAACTATAGAAGAGCAGACTTGGAGGCAGAAAGGGTGAAATTTCCATTTGTTGTTAGAAATCTCCAGGCTTCTAATACAAAGGAACTTGTGATAAATCAATAGACACTAAAGAGCTACATTATTAGGACCTCTCCATCCCAATCATTCAGGACTACCCATAAAGCTGCTATTTTCAGGGAAGTAGTAATTATGCCCTGGGCACCTGTGTGGTCAGGGTGAATCGTTTCACCAGTGAACCAGAGTTTCACAGTATATGCTATACAGTTAATCCAACCTTCAGTGGCTTCATTGGTTTGGGATTGTTAAACTGACTAAAGAGTTAAACTCTGTAGAGACTAAAAAAAGTGAGGTAGGCCATAAGTAAAAACCAGTTCAAATCCAAGTACATAAAGGATGATAATATATTTGATAATTTAAGACAATCTCTTCTTTCCTTTCAGGTTCTGTCTTGTAGAACATATGGAAACATTTTAGAGTTTACCTGTAAAGTGGGGGGGAGTGAGGAAAAAAAGAAACTGGTGTTAAAGAAAAAAGAATAGCGAAATGAATAATAGTCACTCTTGGGGTCCAGAAAGAAGTGGGGGAAATTTAAAAGTCTATTTCAATAAATTAAATAAAATGTGACAGAGAATTGCATTAAAGATTAAGGCTAAGAACTCAGGTCCCCTGGGAATATAACTTTTTAATGGGCATATTGATATTTATCAACGTGATAACTATATAGAGTACACTGCAATTCAAAAGCCATAGGACACAATAGAAAGTCAGTGCACTCACTTCATTTGGAGTCCCTTAAAATTCTGTCTCTGTATGACCACTTTTTTGGCATTTAGGTTCTTCATCTATACAATTAAGAGACTGGATTCGATGGCCATTGAGGTCCCTTCCATCTCTAAATCTATAAATTTATTCCTGTAGGGAGGGGAGGGACCTCAATGGCCATCGAATCCAGTCACTTAATTTAGGTAAGGTAATTTGAGCCTAAGAATAACATTTGGCTGGGAAGTGAAAGGGGAACAATGCAAAAGTAGGTGGGTAAATTGGATGTGCTTGTAGTTTTATATAGTTTTAAATGTTACTTTCATAATAGATTCCTGTATGTATAAACAAAGTTGAACTGGTCCTGGAGTGTGTGCTGACTTATTTGCATGTAGCTTTGGTTTGGGGTGGCTGGGGGACACAAAGTGATGAAATGTGCAAAATGCTTACCTTAGGAGGTATCCAGGTACCCTGAGTTCCTGCAGTTGCACTATTTATGGCATTTGTATTTGGGGAAGGGAGAGTTAAGAATTCCTAAATACAAACTAGTGGGTCTTAAAATGAGGGTTTGATTTTAAATGCTTTCTGATAGTGATGGAGACCTTGTTAAAAGGAAGTATTTTTCAAATATTGATGTGTGCAACTTTGTCCTTGTTTCAGAGCTTAGGCTACCACATTGGTTCTCTGACCTCCAGAGCTAATTCTAATTGACCAAACCAATGTTTTCTGTTTCTATTACTTGACTTTGAAGCAGTGATGTCAAACTCAAATAGAAAATTTGTAGAGGTGACCAAATCTCACATAAATTCCTGTAGACTGCCTACTGACTTAGAAAGTTATAAATTTGTATATTTCTTAAAAATTAATGTTATTAAAATTACATATAAAATTATAAAAATTAATATTAACACTGTGAAGATATCGCGTATTTTTAAATCAGCAGGAGTCAGGAATTCAGGTTAGGGGAAAATCGTCAGTCTTTATTCTCAGTGAAGAAGGATCGCAGGTGGAAGAGAATCGGCGATAGCAATGTGTGCAGCTGAGTCAAGAAGCTAGCTAGAACAGCAGCCACACGACCAGCAGCTAGGAGTATGGAACCCAGGCCCAATCTCTCCCAGCTTCTCTTCCTGTCTCTCTCTGCCTCCACCCACCAAAATTGTCATTTCCTATACAACACATCAGGACTTGCACGGAGAGTGGGCAGGGACCATTCTTTATCCAATCATGTATATTAATAGAATATAGACCAATTACTATTTAGCCTCACATACTGGGGACCTCAGTACAACTCAAACCTCAGCCTATTACATAACACCACATTAAAATCAGATAGGAACTACATTTTAATCTGGTTTGATCACATTGAGTAATGTTGTGGGCTACTTGTGGCCTGGTCATATGAAATACAGTTGTCAAAGCTTAGGCTATATTGTCTCAAACAGTATAGTCAGTGTCTTCATTTTTAAAAAAAGAAGCGTCATTAAAGTAGTGCTCTGGTGTAGGGTAGGGGAAACCAACCCAACAACTAACTTTAATCACAACATCCCATGGCCTAGTCATTAAATATTTCCTAGAATTATTCATCTGGTAATTAAGCTGTTCACAGCTTGTCTAGCGTATTCTTCTTGGGATTTGTAAATGAGGTCAACCTTAGCCATCCCAGAGATGTGGAGGGAACCTGTTTATGTAATCTTGGGAAGAAGAGGGAGATTTCCCATGCATGCTTTTTGGTCTGAATTCTGACCCTGCAATCAATCAGATCTTACTAAGCATTTTGCTTAAATAAACATTATTTATGTATATCAGGAGGACCATTCCCGAATGTCTACTTTCTCCTCAGTCACATAAAACTGTACATTTAATTTCTGTTTTCACATATATAAACTTTTTCTTTAGGAGCAGACTGGGAAATCTATGGTTTAAAATGGATTTTTGACTTTTGTAAATATGGAGGTGAGTGACATCTGTATATTGTGTTATCAGATGCATGGCACACATGTGGCTGATTCTGAATTCAAGGACTTTATTGGGTCCAGGTGCTACTCATCAATCTAAGTCAAATTTTTAAGGTTTGGTTGACAATCATGGGGACAGGCAGAATCTCATTAGTAACTGTCTTTTCATAAATATCTGTATTATAATCCAGAAAGTTGGGGCTTTACGGTTGCTATGACTAAAAAGCATCAGCTTTGCCAAAGATAACAAGTGTTTGAAGATATTCAACAATTCAACAAATATTTAATAAGATTTTAGGTGATATAGTGCCAGGCATTGTACTGTACACTGAGGATGCAAAAACAAAATATGACATGATCCCTGTTGTTAAGGAGCTTGAAAACCTGAACTAAAAAAATGAATCCCTCCTGTTAAGGAGTTTGAAAACCTGAACTAAAAAAATGAATCCCTCCTGTTAAGGAATTTGAAAACCTGAACTAAAATAGCTTGTTAATAATCATTAATAAAAACATCTCATCAAATAAGCATATAAAATGTTTTAAATTTTTAGGTAAACTGCTTAGCATTTAGCAAGGTAGGAATTAAATTAGTGCATCAAAAGAAAACAAAGAATGCCTTTTCTCTGCCCATTTTTCTAGGTCTGTCTGAATTGCTGTGGCCTATGTTTTATTTTCAGTTGTACTCAATTACAGTATATTCAGTTTTGGTCTGATTTCACCTTGTATAATATCATAAATATTTTTATATGTCCTATTTTATAATTTTAAGGCACTGTAGTATATATAAATATATATATGCTTTAATTTATTTTGCTATTTGCCAATCATTGAACGTATAGATTGTTTCCATTTTTTTCTGGTACATATATTTATCAATGAAGCATACAAAGAAATATCATCATATGTATGCATTTTTGTTGTATGTACATATGTATATATGGATAGGTGTGCATATATGTATCCACCTGTATAAGTATACACACAGACACACATATGTGTATGTACATATGCCTTGATGGAAAGCAAGATTAGTTAAACTGAAAAAGGTCCTTTTTATGATATTGCAAAGCAGTTTTTGGATTGAAAGGTAGGATCAGTTTTGATATACATTTTTTTTTTTTTTACCATATTGTTCTCCAAAATGTTTTCATAATCCAAAATTTCACCAACAAAACATTAAAGTGGACCACCAGTTGTCAATTCTATGGGATTTTTCTTGGTCATTTTTACTTTATTGATTCTTATAAGACTATGAAGTCATAGGATCAGAGATTTAAAGTGAAATGGGATCTTTGAGATATTCTAGTTGATCTTTTCTGTTTAAAGATGAGGAACAGAGACCCAGAGAAGTTAGAGCGCTATCCTGTGTTCCTACCGATTACGAGCCAAAATTTGAAATTTGGTTCTCCAACTCCAGAGCTAATGACCTTTCCTCTGTACCAAGGTTTCCCTTGTTAAATTGAATATTAGAACATGTAATTAGAATACATATTAGAATATATAATTAAAATTATCATGCTTTTATTTTGTATAGAACATATCAGCATAAGATAATGTCTTTTGTCTTAATACTTTGTCTTCAATTAAACATCACTCCAGCGTTTTTTTTTTTTGTTTTTTTTGTTTTTTTTGGCAAAAGAGACTATCCATTCACTTTGTTTAAAAATTAAAAAAAATTTTTTTAATTCCGCTAAAATCTGCCTTCTCTATCCACTCCCCTGCAATTGATAACACAAAATGAAACTCATTACAAACATATGTATATTCTATCAAAACAAATTTCTACATTGCCACTCCCCTTCCCCCATATTTGTCTTTCTGCTTTCTGAGTTCTTTACTTCTGCATTAGGACATGGATAGCATGTTTTATCATTAGATCTCTGGAACTGTGGTTGATCATTCTTTACTACCTCAAAAAGAGCTATATATATTTTTGTATATTTTTAGATTTTATTTTGTATAGGATTAATCTCTTCCTTAATCTATCTTTCCTCTAATCCCATTCCAATTTTTTCCTTTTCCCTTCCATTCCCTGTTGAATGAAATGTATTTCTGTATACTTCTGTCTATTTTATCTTCTTTTGATTAGTTTAGACAAGAGTAAGACTCAAGTATCTGCCACTCCTCAGCCTCGTTTTCTTATTTGTTGACTTGTGTACTACTGATAATATAATTTTGTCTAACTTTCCTTCCCTCCCTGCTCCCTTTCCATTTTTTTTTCTTAAGATCAAAATATAAACAGCACTACTGTTAGTCCTTTTCTATTTGGACTCTATGAATCCTGATGATGTTTGGAGGAGTCCTTTATCGTTATTCATTCATGTTTATCTTTATTTGTTTCTTTTCATTCCTGTGTTTCAACTTCAGAGTTTCTCAGTATCTCTGGTCTTTTCATCAGGAATACTTAGAAATACTCTATTTCATTTTAGTTCCTTTTTGATCCCTGAATCATTATACTTAATTTTTTTCCTAGGTAAATTATTCCTGGTTGTAAGCCTATATCCTTTTCCTTCTGGAATACCATATACTCATATTTTTACTCCTTTGTATTAGAAGCTGATAAATCATTTGCAATTCTTATACTGACTTGTTGGTATTTGAATTATTCTTTCTTGCTGCTTGCAGCATATTTTTCTTTGACCTGGAAGCTCTGGATTTTGAGTATAGCATTCTTGGGAATTCATCTTGTGGATTCTTTCATGAGGGGATCAGAGTATTCTTTCTATTTTCACTTTGCCTTCTGAGACATCTGGGAGGTTTTTTTTTTTTTTTAAATTAAGATTTCTTGAAATACAGTGCTGAATTATTCCAAGATCTCAGGAACAGGCTTGAGGCTTGCAAACTTTGTTATCCCAAAGTGGTTTTCTCAAGGATGAAGTCTGATTGCTGTCCTCCTCTGATCTGAGTTCTGCAACCTCCTGATCTAGATTTGAGACTGTGCAAGAGTAGATTGCAACTGTACTATTTCCCTTTCAGTCACCTAGAAAACACTACTAGTTCAGAGTGGATGAATTGTGGATTCCCTTTGGTCTGGGGTTCCTGCTTTGGTTATTCTTCTATAGGTGGGGTTACATGTGAGAAGTGAGATCCTGCTCTGATTTTACATCTTCCCCCCCCAAAAAAAAATTGAAGGGCTCAAACTTGTAGCTGAGACACAGTAGCTTTTAAAAGTAACATTTGAGCTACTGTGTAAGTCTTGGCATTCTGAATATTTGAATGTGTGCAAAAGAAGAGAAGTAAACAACATTGAACTTTATCAGTACTGCAATAAACAAGTGAAAATGCAGTTCTTGTCCTGAAGAATAAAATCTATTCAAATTGGCACCATAAAAAAAAAAAAAGAATTTAAATCTTTCTGGATAAAATGTAGTTTCTGGAGCAGCTAGATGGTGCAGTGGATAGAGCACCAGCCCTATAGTCAGGAGGACCCGAGTTCATATTTGGCCTTAGACACTTAATTAACACTTCCTAGCTGGGTGACCCTGGGCAAGTCACTTAACTCAGTTGCCTCAGCAAAAAAAAAAAAAAATGTAGTTTCTGTGTTTTTTTTTCTTCAGTTCTATTAAGAAAGGAATTATATACTTTAAATGCTTATGTTAACTATAATTTAACAAAACAACTTTAAGCTAAATTAATGTCTTTTTCTGTTAGTAGATTTTGGTGGTTTCACACAGAGTTAGTTTCCTTTTAGCAAAAATATTTAGTCACTTAAACCAAACAGTATTGGGAGGGTTCTCACATTGTTAGTAACTTGTTTTATCTTGATTTAGAATTATGGCATGGTAAGTTTAAAGCTAGAATGGACAGCAATGATCATTTAGTTCAATCTCTTTGTGGGACATATGAGAAACTGAGGCCTAAATAGATTAAGTAATCAGTGGAGATCACACAAGGTAGTAAATGGAAGGGGCAGAATTGGAATTTTAGATGTTCTGACTCTAAATCCGGCACTGTATATCTTGTAGTACACTACTCTTTACTGCATTATTTTGAAGACCTGTCTTTGGGGAGGGGAGGTTTGTTTGTTAAAATGCTTTCTTGCAATGAATTTATCTCTCTGTAAACTTTTCATTCTATTTGCTTCTATCTTTTGTCTGCACATACCATCCTGAATTTTTCCAGATAGGTAATTCTGGGTTCAGGGATATTTATAATTTGTTACAAATTTTCCAGTTATCAGTGCTCCTTCTTGAAAAGTGCATGTTGAACCTGGCAATAGATCTTTTAGAATTCTTCAATATTATATTCTTCCTTGTTGGAATCCTATGGATTCTTTCTAGTTATATTCTTTTTCCTATTTCTGGGATATTTTTGGATGCCTTTCCTGAACATAGTGTTTAGGTTCTTTTGTTTTCCTAAATTTTCTGTGATATTATCATTTGTCCTCCAGAACTTTCATTTGACTGTTCTTGTTTTCCAGCAATAGGAATAGTTTGGTGCTTTGTATTTCCAATTGTATTAAATTGTGTGTGAAGATACTTTCTATGATAGCAAATCTGCTTTTGGTTTTTCCTATGACTTAATTTTCATAATTTACTCAATTTGGTCACTTTCTTCTTTATTTCTTCCCAATCTTGTAAAAAAATATATTTTAATGATAGTTCTTCCTATGATATTTCTCTTTTTTGAACTCTTATTTGGTTTTGTGATTTTATTAATATTTTAAACTTTTGCAAATTATTTCTAAGGTATTTATCTATTTGAGAAAATTGTATTGGCTCTCATGTATAGTGTTTTCCACCTGCTTTGTTTCCGGTTTATTATATGACTGAGCTATTCTATAGCATTTAAAAATTGTATTAGCACTTTCCTTTGCTCATCTAAAATTTTGATTGCGTTTTATTTTCAATTGGATTTTCAAAGATCTTTCCTTTCTTCCCTTTTTACCCCCCCTTTTTTTTTAATGGAGTAGATAAGGACCCTAGATCCCTTGGATCTCTTTACTCTATTGTCTCCATTGGTAAGCCAGGCTTGGAAATTTAATGGGCTGATAGTTATATGGATATCAACCTAAATATGAAATGAGGGAAAAATGTGATGGAAGAAAAAAGAAAAACAAAATAGATAATAAAGCTTTAGGAACATTTGGGAAGGAGAGATTATTTTATTTGAAGAGAGGAACATGGAATGCTTCATAAAGTGAATGGTAGCTGGGCCTTAAAGAATGAGAAAGATTTGAGTAGGTATTTCTGAGGAGCCAGAAAACATAGTTTTCATTAGAGGACCATGGGATAAAGATTTGGAGAGCACCATAGGATTCATTTAGCTCATTACCAGATTTCATTCAGGATGACATCTCAGTCTCATCATCACCATCATGATGGTATGGGATGGGTAAATTATTATTCCCTGATTTAAAGGGCATTCTCTTACATAGTAATTATGTCTTTAAATCATTTTTCTTAGTTATTTAGTAAACAAGGCCCAAGCATATGACTACATTGTATTTTGTCCAAAAGTTATGACTTAGTCTCTTTTGATTGGTAATTTTTATTGTCACTATTAAAAATGGTGGTGGTGGTGGTGGTGGGAACTATAATGCTGATGCTGCTAATAATAATAGTAATCCTCATGATAACATTTTAAAGTCCATTATTTCTTCCCACCTCAATCTTGTGACTTAAGGCTTTTATAAACTTTGTGGGAACAAAGGTTTGATATTCATAAGTATCTAACACAGAAGAGTAAATAGAATAGAGTTCTGTAGAAAGAAATTTGCTGTATACTTCTTTATGGTTTTTGAATGTTTGGACCTAGTATAAATTGAGGATTTTAATTAATACTTCTGATCAAGTTAATCTACACAAAATTCAAACTTGCATATTTTTCAGGGAAGACTCTGTCCAAATAAAAGTTACAAAAGTAACATAAAGGTTACTTTTGGTGGCCTTCTAGTTAGGAGATGCAAGGAAATTATATTACAAACTTTGCTTTGAAAGGGGACTTTGGGGTTTAGATTCTTAACTATAATAATTAGAATCTTTTATCAAGAAGCCAATAGAGAGTTGGATGGGTTGATTTTCATTCAATAAGACTTTATTCTTGATGAGAAATAATACTTTCAATAATAATAAAGCAATAAGAGGGTGTCTTTATTTTATTTTATTTTTTTTAATTTAATAGCCTTTTATTTACAGGATATATACATGGGTAACTTTACAGCATTAACAATTGCCAAACCTCTTGTTCCAATTTTTCACCTCTTACCCCCCCCACCCCCTCCCCTAGATGGCAGGATGACCAGTAGATATTAAATATATTAAAATATAACTTAGATACACAATAAGTATACATGACCAAAACATTATTTTGCTGTACAAAAAGAATCAGACTCTGAATTATTGTACAATTAGCTTGTGAAGGAGATCAAAAATGCATGTGTGCATAAATATAGGGATTGGGAATTTAATGTAATGGTTTTTAGTCAAGAGGGTGTCTTTATTTCACGAATATTTATTTGTAAGATGGACTTCTGTGGGTAAACTTGTAGTTCAATACAAATACACAAATTTGGAAAATATAATATCCATAACTTAAGCCTAAAATTCTTAACAGTAACTTTAAAGACACAAAGAAATGCTCTTTTTTAATAGATTGGGATTAGATTACAAATCAGCACCTCTTTTGGGCCCCACTGGGTTGGCTTATTTGACATGAGGTCATTCGTTCTTCAAATCAAGCATTGGGGAAAGCTGCTTTCAGCTTGGCCAAGAACCAGAAACAGAGAGAACCACATGGCCTCTGGTCTTTCTGTGAGTGAAAGGAGCTAGAAATATATGGAGAGGGAAAGAGCTTTGACTGAGTCACTACTCTTCCTTGCCAGAAAAGAGAGTGCTAAGATGAGAAAATGATATTGTTTCTTCCAGAGATCCCTCAGAGAGAAAGGAGGATTGTGGATTCTGACCCTGCCTGTAATGAAGAGAGTGGGAATAATTATTGACATTTGTATAAACCATTATAGATTACAAAGTTTCTTCTTACAAGAGAAAAAGGAACATGACAAAGTGGATGGACTGTTTAGTTTGGAGTCAATAAAAAGTGGGTTCAAATACTTCCTTTAACACTAATTTAATTCTTGTCAAGGCAATAAATGATTCTATGCTTCTAGTAGTACCTTAGGTCTGAGTTGTTGGCTATGATACTGTGAGGCAGATGGTGCAGATGATAATACTATTATTTTTTTTTAACAAATAAGGGAACTGAGGTGCAAAGAGAAATGACTGCTAAAATCATACAACTAAAAAGCATAGAATACAAACATAGATGCTTTGACTCTAAAGCTATTGTCATTTGGGTTGTTCAGATGAGGTGTGAGAATTGAAGGTAAGAGATCCCTTAACAGCAATGGGATCTCCTTGGCTGGTGGCAGGTTTTGCAAAAGAATTTGCAAACCCCAATAAATACAGGCACGAGGTTTGTGGCAAAAAATGGATTTATTTACACGGGCAAACTCCTGATTAAGAATTTAGCAAAGATGGGTTTACACTGAGAAGAAAATATCTTCATCAGGAGCTAAGTCCTTTTAGGACTTCTGCAAAGATGGGTTGACAAACCCTTGGTTATATCAGGTTAGTCTTGGCCTGGAGCTGGGGAACAGTTTGAATAACTCAATAGAGGACTTGACTGGGGAATCCCAGGCTCTAACTGAATGAGATTACTTATCTGGGAGTTGTGTGGGAAAGGTGTGCCCCTCCCAGAGACTGGGAGGGTTTGAGAGTCAGGAGCATCCTTCCCCCCAAAGGGGACACAATTTACATCAGTTTCACATAGACCTCCAAACAAAAGTGTATCTTGTCTATATTCTTTCCTGAAAGTCTATTCAAGCCATGTGATCTTTTCCATAGATGGATTCTCCATAGCCTGCTGTTCAGTTTCCTCTGAAGGTTGGGGTTAATAGCAAAATAAAATAGGCATGTCCATACACGTGCCCATTTTATCTTTTGTGATCCTTTCTATTTCTTGTTTGATCATAACATCTTTCTCCAAAAGTTAATTTCTTTCTTGCTTTTCCATTTTGTTTGTGATATTATCATTTATGTCCAAGTCCTGTCAATAATAAGCCATTTATTAATAATAATTAATGCAAAGCACTATGTCTACAAAGAAAAGCAAAAACAGTTCCTGCCCTTAAGGGAAAAAAGTCAAATGGGGAACCCAACATGTAAACAACTATGTATACATGACCAAGATCATGAAGGATGAATTAGAAATGTGAAAGGAAATCCACTATCATATGAAGCTTATTTTAATGTGTGGTATAACTTTATACCTAATTTCTGCCAGACTGCTTTCCATTTTCCCAGAAATTTTTGTCAGATAGTGAATTTTTACCCAGTGGCTGGGGTCTTCAGGTTTATCAAAGACTATATTGTCATCTTTCTTTTATTCTGCATGTTACTTTATCAGTCTAAGTGAGAAAGCTTTCTCTTTTGTTATTGGTTTAACAAAATTCTGTTTTCCAAGACCTAATCGCTAGCCCAGATCTGATATCCATTAAGGGTGCTCCTTTGGTACAGGTAGGTCCATCTTAAATTAAGATCCAAACCTCTTAACAATAAAAACAATTATTGAGACTAATTGTCTCAATCAGTCTCCTTCTGAAATCTATTGTCTTGGCTACGACAAAGGCTTATGTGTATTATTTGTGTATTATTTGCTTTTACAACTTGAGAGAAGGAGAGAACTTAGTGTTCTTTTTTCCCCCCAAAGTAGCTAAAAGGCAATGCCAATGAATATTTACCATACTATAGGAGCCTTTTAAAAAGTAGAAATTTACCTTGTCTTAATTTGGTTGTTAATCAATATTTGTTAAAAGAATCAACAAATTTTTTAGGAGTTTTTTTCAGAAAAAAAGTGAGAAATTTGTTTATTTCTCTTGAAGGGTTACCTCAACAATGAAAAATCCCATCTTTGATGAGTTGTGGAAGAAAATTCACCATTGAATGAGTCAGAAATGCAAAGTTTAGAGAAAAAAGTGTTGGGTTCAGGAGTCTTAACTTTGCTAGCAATTAGAATTTGATTGTAAACTCTGTAAGGGGCAGGGAGTAACTTTTTTCTCTTTTTTGCTTTTCAGCATTAAGCATAGTGCCTGGCGCAAAGCAGATACTTAAGAAATATTTATTGAATGAATAAATTTATGATTTTGGGGAAGTCATGTAATCTTTCTGGCCCTCCGATGAACTTATTTGTAAAATGGGAATATTAAAACTTTCACTATCTATTTTATAGATTTTTTGGAAGGAAAACACTTCATAAATGTTAAAATGTTTAGAAAAATTAGTTATTTATATTTCCTTTCTGAATGCTCATTCACCATTCTTTTAACAATCCATTTTATAATCTTACCAGGAATCAATTGTCATGCTATAGCTAGAAGTCTCCACTTTTTTTCTCCTTTTAGAAATTTCAAACATTTTCCCAATTCCAGCTCTGTGCTTCACCTTTTCTATAGCATCACATTTTTTTCGAAGACAGTAAATAGTTTAGTAAATCCTTTTAGTACCTTGCTTGGGTTAAGTACCTTGCCTTGCCTTTCTCAAGGAAGGCATTGGAGGAGTTTGAGACTGCTGAGATCAGAACGCAGAACTCTTTACATCTGGCTAGTAATGATTCTATTAGAATATTTAGGTGATTTGGTTGCCAAAATGTCATTCTTAAGAGCACTTGGAGTTAAATTGCTTGATTCTCAGACCCTCCTTATGGAGGCCCTGAATCCACTCTTATGTACTTTCCTGTGCACATCTGACTCTGTAATTCTTTCTCTCACCCAAGAAATAGAAAAGGTCAATGGCAAAGTTTTGCTTGGCCTGTATGTTCCCCCTTGAAGTAATGACTCTTCTGGAAGTTCTATGATTACCTTTGGCTTTTAGAGTGAACATGGTCTGTAAAAAAAATTGGTTAGTCATCAGGTGAGCAATATGGATTAGCCTGCTTCCTAACTTCCTAATGAAGGGGGAAAATTACTTCACTTAGGTCTAAACTAGTTGAATTGTCTAATAATTATGTAGCACTATAGTATGAAGCACAGATTGCTTTTATCCCTACCTATTAAAACCAGAAAGTGACTGCCAATTTTCTTGCCTAATACTCCAGGGAGAAACTTTCCAACCAGACACCATGAAACAGTGTGAAACAGTTATCACCCTTGCCAGCCCCACTGCCTCCTTCCAATCTTGAACTAATAGCTCAAGCCTAGGTGGGCTGTTAAGCCTAGTCATCTTGCTGCTAGTGGAAGCCTTCAAGAAGTACAGTTGGGGCTCTGGCACAAGGAGATGAAGGGTTCGGCCCCAGAAATCTTTGCAGCCAGGAGGGAGGCTTTAGTTACATACTTGGGAGTGACTCCCAAGGTCTGCGTTAATGTTAGGAGCTATGACTTGATGGTTGATGGGATTTTGAGAAGAAGTTCTGTTTTCTCTTTGCTGAGCTCAGTGATTTCCAAGAGCTAAATCCCATTTTAACCCCTCCCCTCCCCCCCCTTACTTCCTTCCCACCCCATGACTGTGAGTAGGCTATTGTTTGATTGCTGGTATGTGAATACTTATATTTCTAGCATCAGCTTTTTATTTCTAACAAATTCTGAACTCTGTGACAATCCTGAACTCTTAGAAATCACCAAGGATCTCTTTTAAATACTGGGCATTCTTCTGCATTCAACATAGTAGAAAGATTTAGTGGAATCTTTCTCCTGGGCAGGCTGAAGTGGAGACTCTTCACTTGTCTGCTTGTACTGCAGCTGGAGTTACTGAGAGCAGAATACCAGCAGCTGCCTTTTGGGATATGTGGGATAGGGAAAACTCTGTCCTGTCTTTGCAAAATGAGTTAGTCTTACCCAGGCAGGTTTTTGTTGATTGGAACAGGTAAAGCTGTGATTAGAAGGGAAGGCATTTCTATAGCAGCTGCTTTTGAATGGTTATAGATAAAATCCTTCAGTACTACATAAAAAGTGGTGATTTTAGGGTTCCTGGTAGTCTCAGAGAAGAAAAACAAAGTGGGAAAGAAGATATATTCTATATCTTTCTCTGTATACATATTCATACCTTCACACACCTATATGCTTATAAGCTTCCACACATCTGTACCATATTGATTCAAATATAGGCTGTTTTTTCTCTTGCATCCTAGCTGATGCATAAAATTTGATTGATTTTCAGGTCATTTTCTCAGCACATCTGTAAATTGAAGGGCTGGAACTAGCTTTCTTTCTGATCTAATTAGTGGATCTAAAAGTTTCTTTGAGTTCTAAGACCATGAGCTGAATTCTAAGAATGATGACGAAAATGGTGAAGACCAAGGAAAGTACTAATTATAAAAATGAGGAAAACAGCTTGATTTGAATTGAAATAATTAAAAAAACATATTTTACCCGGTAATTATGTGTTAATTATTTTAAGTACATGTAAATATACATATTTACATATACAGGTAAACTAAACAGGTGTCCTAAAAGTCTTAGCACAATTTTATACTAATGTAAAATTGCATTAAGACTTTTGGAGCACTCTGTATACTTGTGTGTGTATATAGCTACGTGGTAGAGACACGTACAAACTGTGTGACCCTGGGCACTTATGTCACTTAACCCTGTTTGCCTCAGTTTCCTCATTATATGAATGCAAAATGAATTGATGAAGAAAATGGCGAACTTTAGCATGTTTGCCAAAAAAATCCCAAATGTAGGTTCATGAAGAGCTGGGCATGACTCAAGTATAACACACACATACATATATACATATGTTTGTGTATATATACATATATCTAAAGTAGCTACATAAATTACTGGCTAGAAGTATATTTTAAACTGCTAACACTTAAAACTCCACTAAAACTTTTGGGACATCCTACATGTATATATTTACATATGCTTGATACTATATACAACTTTATAGAGAATGTCAATGGTGAAAATGATTCAATTAAGAGAAAATTCTTTTCCAGTGAAATTGTGTGTCTCTGTATTTTTCTTTCAAAGAACTTTATATTTTGTGGGTATGTTTTATATAATGGATACAATATATAAAAAAAAATTATATGATTGGCACAAAAACCCTAGTAAGGTAAATGGGACATTACAATGATCTTTATTTTATGTATGTGGAAATTGAGTTTTAGGAAGGTAAGTAGCTTGCTTATCAAACAGCTAACAAGTATCAAGATATCATTTAACCTCCATCTACCTCAGTTTCTCTCTAATTATAAAGTAGTGATAATAGCACTTATCTTGCACAATTTTTGTGAGAATCATTATCTTCCACAGTTTTTATGAGAATCAAGTGAGGTGATATTTGTCCTTAACAGTGCCTACTATGTTCTAGGTGCTTTGTAATGTTTATTCCCTTTCCTTTCCCCTCATGTCTTCTGACATGATTTCCCCATGATATTCTCTATATACATACGTGATATATTCATAAGAAGATAAAAATATAAGATGGCATATTCTAAATTCTAAATTAGGGGATAGGTGGAGGGTTAGGCTACAGCTCTCTTGTATTAGGAGAAGTGATTGTTAAATTTTCAATATGTCTTTAAATATTGAAAGCTTTAAATCAGGATATGTTATATTTCTTGAATATATAAAATAATGGAGAAAATGTTAATGGAAATGAACTAAAAAGTGTATTGTACCAGGAAATCCAGTTGTTAAATAAATATTAGCACATCTCTGATTCTAAGTACTGCTTTTTGATTTTTAAATTTGAAAGAGAGAGAGAGAGAGAGAGAGAGGAGAGAAGGAAAGAAAACATACATTATATGTAGAGAAGTGAGGGAAAGCAGAATTGGGTCTTAAGTGAGTTCTTGAAGGAAGATAAAATTTCTTAAGAGTATTGTGAATAGGTGGAACAGCTAAGCAAAGGAAGAACAAATAAAAACGTGCACATTGTGTCAAGGAACTTGGGACACCAGTTTGTATGGAGTTTTGATTTGAGTTTGAGAAAATAATGAGTAATAATGATAGGCAATTTGGGACCAGAAGATGGAGGGCCTTGAATTCCTGGCTAAGGACCTTGGACTTTATCCTGGAGACATTGGGAGCCACTGACAGTTTTTGAGTGAAGGAATTATGTGTATATATAGAGTAGAACTTTAGAAAACTATCTGGCAGCACTGTGGATGTGGGGAGAGAGTGGGGAGCTCAGTATATACTATGTCACATAACTAGAACACAGGAGATAATCATTTATTTGCTTTTACACATTAGAAATATTTTCATCAAATGAGTGTCACTCTTCAGGAACAGCTTTGAATGTGAAGGAAACATGTTTATCTTAGCAATGCTGCTGTGGCTTAACATATTTTTTGAGTTTTCTTTTTGGATTTGCCTTCAAAACCAGCTTATTCCCTAAGGTCTCACTATTTTTTGAATCTCAATTTGCATGGAATTCCAAACCTTTTTGCCAAACTGGTTTGTCACATCAAAATCACATTTATGAAATGTGATTCATACTCTAGGGGCTGGAATGTTGTGAGCAGTTGCATTTTTGGAATTGGGGCACATCCCCTGAGACTGCTGCGTTCCAGTGGATGGGTGAGTCCTGATGCCTTTGTTTAAAAAAAGAAAATCAACCTTATACTCTGTATTTCACACTGTGCTTTGGATAGAAAATTAATGGTGAAATGATTCAGTTATGAAAAAATTCCCTTTTAATAGAATTGTACCCATTAGGTTGCATGATCTTCAATGCTATCTATTATCTATCTATCTATGTATATATATATATATATACACACACATACATACACATATATGTGTGTGCATGTGTATATATGTGCATGTATATACACACATGCATATATGCATGTGTATATATACATATATATATATACAGACATGTTATCTTCTACTAATAAATAGTCAACGTAGTTAACAAATTGATAAAGAATTTCATTTCATAAATTATTTCATAAAGAGTTTTGATGGAATGAAAATTGTACTGAATTTGAGTTATAAGACTAAGTTTTAGTTTTTGGTTTGCCACTTTTAGTACCTATATAAATTTTAGAACTGTTCCCACCCCATCCCCACCTGAAGCATGTATTAGATTTTTTGAATTCTGCTTCATTTGTACCAGCCTAATCTTCCAGAAGCAGGGACTATATATTACGTCTTAAAGGCACTTTCCATGAGTCTACTTATTATAATTAAGAGTATTAGAAAGGCTGTCCTTTCTGCTGTCCTCCCATATACTTATATGGGCTAATTCAGTTTATTCACATTTTTGTGGCTAAGAATTAGGGTCAGAGTCAGACAGAGACATGTAAATATGATGACCTATAGAACTATGACAGATCTTCTACTAGTATTGACTTAGACCACAAACTTCTGCTATCTTGACCCCCCAAACCTTATCCTATTCTGTACCCCCCCTTTTATTGATATATGTGGACAGTATACTTTACATCCTTTTTCTTCACAGAGAAAACTACCAAGGACTGGTGGGTAGGTTAATGCCTAAGGGAGATTTCAGCCCATTGAGTCATTTCCACACTTGGAAATGCCTCATTTTCCTAAAGCTACCTGAACAGTAATCTCTTGAAGTGATTTTCAATACAGCTCACATTTCTCTTTGTGGTATGTATTGTCATTTGAGGTCAGAAAATGGAATCTTTTGCAATAATAGCATTTTTAGATCATTTTAAAGTTTACAAAATGTCTTTCTCACAAAACTCCCATGAAGTTGATCCTCCTTTTATAGGCTAAGAATTAGATGTGCAGTTTAGTCAGTGTCAGAGTCCAGATCTAATGTCATTAATGCTCATTTTTGGTAACTATGTAAGAAAACTACGTGTAGAGTCAGAGCTCCTGGATTCAAATCCTACCCTTTCCACTTATTACTGATGGCAAATTACTTGATCAGCTTACTTCCTCAGTTTATCTTTAAAATGAGGGAATTGGGTTTGACTAGATGGCTCTGAATTCCCTTTCAGCTATAGCCCTAGGATTCTATGACAAAATAAGCTCTATGTCTTAAATCTATGATCCACTTTCTATACCCTGTTGCTTCTAGAAGGCAATGTCCAGCTTATTGTATATTTTCCTCTCCCAGGGCTATGATTGCTCATTTCTGGGCATCTGCTATCAGTTTCTCTCTACCTAAGTCCAATGTTGTTTTCATTTGTTACTTTTTGCCTTTCTTTGTATCCCAATCACTTAGCACAGTGTCTGGCAATATAGTAAGTACTTATTAACTGTTTGTTGACTTGACAGGTAATGTCAAATGCTACTAACCGAAGACAAGGACTTCTATGAGAGCATATTATGAAGGGGTGAGCATCGAACCAATTGGACTTCATAAATAACGAGTCTGACAACAGAATTTAAATAAATAAGCTGCATTATCTGTACAAAAAATATAAATACAGGCTTGTGTTTTTCAGGGAGGAGTCACATCCTTCCACAGTATTTAGCAACCCTTCAGTTCTCTTATTGCGATGTTGCCAAGTCACAATTCACAGGACAAACATTTGAAAGTACATTCATTCCATGCAAGAGAGCTCAGGGTTTTCCATTCCAAATTGTGGTTCTTTGGGGGTTTCTGCAAAGCATAGTCCCAGGTACGAAAACCCTTCAGGTGATTTCACTGGAAAGGTTTTTGCTAGTTATGAAATGTACAGTTTCCCATTAGCTACTGAACTAGAAACAATCACTCCATTATTATTATTAAAGGGATCTTCCCTTCATTTCATGCAAAACTACCATGTCACAAATTAATCCCCTCTCATTGCCCCATCATCCCATGTGTAAGAGTTTACCATGTATTCTGTACACAGTGAATGAATGTATTCCAAAGTTAGATGCCAAGTGCCATTTAAAATAGAAAAATATACAATATCATCACTGATTTGACAGGAACACACTTTAGGAAGATCATTAAAAGCCCCCTACCTCATCCCGATAGTTTTATCTGGACAACATCATGTACAATTATTAATATTGCACTTTTTATACAAGAAATCCTAATAAATATACACAAAAGATATACAGACATAGAAGACATTCTCTTTTTATTTTAAATAAAACTTACACTGATTCTAAGTAACATGATTTCTGGGAGCCCAATTCTGGAGGAAGAGGAAGAATGGAGATAGAAACACATTCTGACCATTCCCTCTTTGCTTCATGGGGGAAGGATACAGCAGAGGAATGTTACTATTGACCTTGATGTTGACTTCCCCAAATGAATTTTAAGTTTGAAGACAGAGCCATGGCACCCGTGGCAGCACTCCCAGAGTTGAGTGGTACCTTATTCTTGTGTGGGCAGAGAAGCAGCTCTGTGGCTCATTCTAGAGGTACCATCCCTCCCTGGTCATTAAGGTGCCCGAGTTCTGCTACACTAAGGGTAATAGGAAATTGTTCCAAAATCAGTCTCCCAAATAAAGTCTTTATTTGCCTTTGAAGCATAAAGGTGATTAATGTTGGGGAGCTCCTGGTTGGTTGAATGAAGCTTTCTAATATAAAATAACGGGGGGTTACAAGAGTGTTTGACTGCCAGAACTACAAAGGCAGAAAGGATTTCATTGCCTGAGACACATCTATGGTAAGGCACTAAGGGGGAAGGATGAAGCTTTCCAGCCCCTGCTATTCTGTGCATGGCTCCTACAGGGCCATAGCTGGTCAATAGAAAGCACCCACTACTCCAAGTCATTAGGCCATCCTATTTGAATGCTGCAGCATAGAAAAGAATGGCCCCAACTGGAGAATCTTCCCCAGAAGCCTTCCTCATTGCCAAGGGAAGGAGTTGTGCACTTTCCAAACAGAAAGCACTATGCCAGCTCTGAGGGCTGACTTGAGGGAGCACAAACCCATAAATTGAAGGGACACATGATATTTTTGAGCCCAGTATAACTGGTTCTTATGAGGTGGTATTGTTACCCAATGGAAAATGGGCTGGATTGGAATCTGAGACTGTGGGTTCAAATAAACCCTGTTGCTCATTGACCATGCAAGTTAGAGCATTTATACAATCACTTGATATCTTGTGTTGGATTTGCCCTCTGTAAAATAGGTTGGAATGGATGACTTCTAATATTCCTTTCAACCCTTAAGTCAGTGACAACCTTTGATGTGGTACCAGCCTGTACCCGTTGCATGTACACCCCCTTTCCCTGTCTCTTTCCTCATCCTCTTTATTTTATAGATAATACTGTACCTCATAATTCTTAGTGCTTCTTCCTTCATCCCCTGCACTCTTACCAATTCATTCCCTTTGTATTACACTTTCTTATGACCTTATTTCCCAGTCTCCTCTCAGCAAAGAAGAAGAGCTGGCTTCTCCACTGATTTTCATTCCAGTTCCAAGCTGACTTTTTTTCCTTTCCCTCCAGTCATTCTCATTGTGACAGAGGACATGACAGGCAGATGAGACAAACTGAGACAGTCCTGTGTTACACACACACACACACACACACACACACACTCACTCACACTCTCTCTCTCTCTCACACACACACTCACACTCTCTCTCTCAACAAAACAAACACCCTGTTAGTTGTCCAAGGTTTATGTAAATACATACAAATTTACCCTCTCCACTTTTTTTTTTTTTTTTTCCAATTTTTTTTGTTTGTTGAGCTAACTAAGCACAGTGGAGGCTTTGCCTCCTGGGGCCGATGGCATTGGTAGTGACTTTGGAGGACTTCACCTTCTCCTAGCTTCTCTGGGTCATTATAGGGGCAGAGGCCCCCTTAAGCAGCTTGCTTTTTCTGGGCCCGGCTCAGCCTAGAAATTTTTCTTCCTTTCCTTTTATAACTCTATCTATTCCTGCCTTTATCGCATTCTGTCTTCCAGAAGTGTGGAAGGGAAAGCTTGTCGAGGCCCTTATAATCAAAGATGGGGGGGTGCTGGTCCAGGGAGGGAGTCAGATGAGGGTGTGAAGGGGTGGGGAAGGAGGAGAGGGAGAAAAGGGAAAATAAATAAATAACATGAAGAAAGCTTGAGTTCTGTCCCACTTGGTTGCACGAGTCCTTTGGGTGGCCAAAGCAGAGCAATCCCCCGCTCCCCATCTTCAGGCTTTGCCGCAAGTCCCACAGCAGCGAGATTTGAACTGGGTGAGTTGGCAGAGTTTCAGTTGCTTCACCTTCTCGCAGTACCTGGTGGTGTCTCTGCACTCCACTGGTAAAGGGGGAGAAGGGGAGTGGGGAGAGGGGACAGAAAGGAAATGGTGAAATGAAGGCAAATCGACAAATGCTATCCTGTATGGCCAGGCAGATGCAGGGCTGCGGTTAGTGGAACCTGGGGGGAGGGGGGCATAGGAGGGCTCCTTGCACACCTTAGGTGCCCCAATAAATCTTTGCAGAATGGATAAATCTGGGCCCAGAATAGCTATGCCTCTTTTCAGGCTCATGGATTCCCTCCTCTCAGCTGATGCATCAACTGTTCTCTCCTGGCAGCAGAGGAAGTGCTTGTAACTCTCCGGCAGTCTGCAACACCCTTTCCTGCCTGTGACTGCTTTGAATGCATCCATCCTCCATCACTCGATGGCACATCACGCCAAGTTGACAGTGTAAGGGATGAAGAAAAGGATGCTAATGAAAAGGAAGTAGTTCGCTATTATCTATATTATCTATAATTATATTATCTATATTCTCTATAAAACAAAGACCCCTAAAAGAACAAATGAGAAAAAAGGTTGTGCCCTCACAAAGTCGAGGATGGGAGAATGCATGTTTAGCCCATCACATGATGGCTAGAGAAGTAAATGGAAAGTCCTGAAGACTCACAGTAACCTTGTTGTGCAGCTGAGATGACAGCTTTTTGGTGAGATCCCTTGGATATTGTGAAGGAGCATGAATAGAAACTGTGTGATCCTGTTCAAGTCAACCTTTAAGGGCCTCTTTCCTCATCTCTGAAATGAGGTAGAGTTGGTCTAGATGACCTTTAGGGTTCCAGTTTTAGATGTATGATGCTATAATCCTACAGACCTAATTCCTTTGGGTCGTTTCCACATAAAATTTCTCATAGCACTTTACCTCCATCATATTCTTTTTTTTTTTTTTTTTTTCTGAGGCCCTTGGGAAAAGTGACTTGAGTTAAGTGACTAGCCCAGGGTTACACAGCTAGGAAGTATTAAGTGTCCGAGGTCAGATTTGATCTCGGATCCTCTATTCACTGCACCATCTAGCTGCCCCCATATTCTTTCTGATATATTAAATTGTGTATATTGCCTTGCTCCTCTTCCTCAACAGCCTCCCCTTCACTCCTTCAGGAATCCCCTCGAGACTAGGGCTATTCCATTATTATTTTTTGTATAGTCCCTGCCAAGCACAGTGCTGTAGCGTAATAGGCACTTATTAACTGTATGATTGAATTTGAATGAATTCAAGCAGGACTAAAATTCTGCTCTACTTTGAAGTAGAGTCTGACAGTAGATATTAATGCTATTTCAGAGGCCCATTATTAAGCTCTAGTACAACTTGTCAGGAAGTTGTATTTTGCTTTTGAAGACCTGGTGTCTGGACACTATTATTGGGAATTACAGTGCCTAGTGAATGGTTCTGAATGAATAGAAAACTTTACGGGATAGGAAAAAGACAACATTGGTCATTAACTCTGTTAAGGTGACAAGTTGCTTTTGCAATCAGTCATTATTTTAGGAGCCTCTTTTCCAAATGAGTAAAACAAAGAAATCAATGTCATTAAAAAAAAAAATTAACTGTGTTCTGCAACCCCTTACATTTCTTCTTTACCGGAAGAATATTGTCTTGCTGACATAAGAATTAGATTCATTTTCTTTTCTCTCTCTGTCTTTCTTGTTTCCCTTTCCTTCCTCTTTCTGTCTCTTTCTTTCTCTCTCTCTCCCCCTCTATTCCTCTCTCCTTCTCCCTCTTTCCTTCTTTCCCTCTTCCCTTTTCTCCAAGGCAAAAGGGTTAAAGGACTTGCCCGGGGTCATATAGTAATAAGTGTCTGAGGTCAAATCTGACCTCACTAGATTAATTTTCTATTTCCTCCATTTTGTCTTATGATTTCTGTATTTTCCTTAAGAGGAAGCATGGTCCTTATGATTGAAAGATTTGAGAAGAGTGAAAAACTAAATCCTAAAATAATTTGCATTTTCTGCCATTGGGATTGTGGGTAAGGGAGAGTTTAAATTTGAGAGACATGAATATGCTCTAACAGAGTAGGAAAGTCAGAGGCAGAAGAATGGGTTGAAATCCAGACTTTACCCCTTACTAGCTTAGTAGCTTCAGGCAAACCCCTTTGCTTTCTGGGCCTCAGTTTCCTTATTCATTTAAAAAAAAAAAAGAGGGGGAGGAGGGGTCCATTTCAGCCCTCAGTTCCTGTGAGTCTATAAAAAGGGTGTTAAATAGCAAAATGCATGTGTGTTGGCGCCTTGAAGAGTTCTGGTTACTGCATGGCCGAGAGGGAAGGAAACCAGATAACAGGGATGTTTGTTGTTTCATGGCGAGACCCTGCAATGGTGGTTTGCGAAGTGAACTTCATGGTTTTCTTCTTTGGTGTTTATAATGCTTATTTTAATTGGCAAGGCCTTGCTGCTGCCTGCTGCCCACACGTGAGCTGGATGCTGAGTGTGTTTAGGTTCCCACTGGTTGTTCTCCCCAGAGGAGCCTAAACTCCCCCTTTCTCCAGATGAGCCGGAACCCCCAGGTCGCACCCATCATGTTTAACCAACAGAGCAGTAAATTGAGAACCCAGATTTTGTGGCACATGTGCACTCTGTGTGTATGTGCACAGACCCTTGCACACACATGTGCACAGATACATACACACACTCAGAAAAGGTTCCTTTGGAGAACACTGGTCTGTGCAGCCTGGGGACTGTAATCCTTAAGGAAACCTGTTCCATAGCACTAACCATGGGGCCCGGGCCCTTGGGGCTGCCCTCTGGACCCGCAGCCCTGCTGGAATATTGCAGAGGACTCTTTTGGGTTGGAACGTACTGTTTTCGCAAGGGGTGATATTGCAGCGCTGCCAGTTGGCAGGGCGAGGTCTCCAGGAGCACAGATGCTCTGGTACAGGCTTATTGGTGCGGATGTGCACACACTCCACTCGGCGCGACTGGAAGCCATAGTTGCCGCACGTCGCCGTACACAGTGTCCACAGGCTGACCCTCCAGTGTACACCACAGGCTTCTGCCCAGCAATTCTGAGTGCTTACAGGCCTGAGGGGAAAAGCACAAAAGGGTTCTCAGCATTCTTAGGGAGTGGGAGAATTTAGATTTCTACCTTTCCCCCTCAGCTTTCCTCATATTCTCTGAAAGGTGGCTAGTATAGGAGCTATCCTCATTCCCAGATGGGGAAACTGAGGCACAGGAAAGGTTGGGGTGACTTGGCCATCTCACAGCACTATTAAGAGATCTCCTAACTCCAAATAAAATGCTCTCTTCACTATATCCAAGCCCAGGGTACAGTGGCTTCATTGAAAATCATCATTTATTGTTCTGGGACATGTCTTCTCTGTGCCTGCTGAGCTAGGATAAACACATGGAAAACATGAAATTAGGAGAAGCCAATTTAACTCTGCTTTCATTCATTCCCCGGCCACACAGAGAGAGCCTTACTGGACTGGAGATCAAGAAATCTGGATTTTAATCCAGGAGTGGTGATGATCTAATTAATGGTCACTTGCCCAGCTTTATTCCCTCATCTATGAAATGGGAGCTCTAAGGTTCCATCCAGCTATAACTCCATGGTCCCATGACTATGTCACCTACTAACTCTTGTATTTATTCAGTAGATGTATATCTGATTAAAGGCAGCTGGTAACACAGTGGATGGAATGTTGAGTCTGAAGTTAGAAGACTTGAGTTCAAATATGGCCTTAGATACATATTAGCTGTGTGACCCTAGGCAAATCAATCTCTTTTTTGTCTTTTCCTTAATGGGGAATAATGACATCTACCTCTTAGGATTGTTGTGAGAATCAAATGAAACCATAACTGTAACATGCTTGGTTTGTTGCCTGGTATATAGTAGGTGTTATATAAATACTTATTCCCTTCCTTCTCCCTTCCTCAAGGTCTCATCATGGAAAGGAGGTATCCCTAAGTTCTTTAAGAAAAAAGCAACAAAGTATATGCTCTGCCAGTCTAAAAAGGGCTCAAATACTGTCATGGAAAGAAGGTATCCCTAAGTTCTTTAAGATAAAAGCAACAAAGTATATGCTCTGCCAGTCTGGAAAGGGCTCAAATACTATCATGGAAAGAAGGTATCCTTAAATTCTTTAAGGAAAAGATAGCAATGTACATTCTCTGCCAAGTCTGGAAAGGGCTCATATACTATCATGGAAAGGAGGTATCCCTAAGTTCTTTAAGAAAAAGATAGCAATGTATATGCTCTGCCAGGCTGGAAAGGGCTCCAATACTACCTTAGTCGACTGTCTGAAGACCAGAGGCATTGTCCAGAAGGTAATGAATTTCTTTGGATACAGGAACCTTTAAAGACCATATTCTACATCAAGGGTGAGGATGTCTGGACTGTGGAATCATTTGGTCTGACCTTGCCAAGGCAGCCTGCAAGTGGTGATCAGAGCTGAAGGCTAGTAAATCTACAAGTTGATCGTTTTGTTTGACCCTTGAATTATCCAAATGGTCTTTGGCAGAAAAAAGGTTCCCTATCCCTGTACTAAGTTGGAGAAGATTCTTCTCTGTCTTGGTTGAGGGAGGAAGTGACCATGCTAACAAAATTGGGGACCTTTGAACTACTAGGTAGGGGGAGGTTGAGTCTGCTTTATATGGGATGCCCTTCTTTAGGGTGGCTATGTTGGGATATCAAGGAGGCAGGACCAGTATGGCCCTGGATGGAGCAGAGAAAGGGAGTTTAGGTGAGGAGAAAGAAGCTAACATAAGCAAGAGAGGGAGCACATGGCCTTCTGCTCTGCAGTGGATGGTCCCATGAAAGTCCATCAGACTGACCCTGGCTCCCAGGTAGGTGTGAAGGGAGAGGTGGGGTGAATTTTCCTTCTGTGGGAATTACTTTGACAGACCAAATGGGAAGCCTGGGCTGAGAAAATATTTCTTGTGTGATTCAGGGTTAAAGGAGGATCCAGGGTAGTCTCAACTGTCTCCCATCCTCTCAGCCCTGGGAATGTTAAAGAAAGGTTAAAGAGCTGGTCTTCCGATTCTTGTGGTGGTGACTCTTTCTGGGGTTAGCAGGTAGCGTTCTTTGCCCAAATGGTGGAGTAGACAAACCCAAGCTCACTTATTTGGCAGTTGGTGTGCTTGTCTCACTCAGCTTTATCATCCCCATTGCATATCCCCCCCTCATCTCAAAAGTTCTGAAACTTTGGAAAGTGAGTGTGAGTAGTGGAGGGAAGTGGTAAAATCCTATTCTTAGAAACTAGAAGGTGGGAGAGATTAATGAATTGTAATTAGAAAGTCCTTCATTTGCTGTTCCTGTGGATGAAAGGGTTCAAGGATTTCTTACCTTGGGAGAGCACTACATTGCTCAGAAGGTAAGGAGAGTCCATCCCTTGTCTGGCAGAAGACTTGCCTATGTTGCACTGCCAGGCGGGGCCCGATGCATGGCCCATTACACTGTAGAACAGGAAAAGAAAAGCATTGGGTGAAAGGAATAGAGGGACAGAACCCAGCTTTTTCTGTGAGAATGAAATCATAAAGACTTGGAGGCACAGGGCCATCATATGGTACCATGTGTTGTTTCCAGTTCTATCCAAAATCAAATCATTTCTAAGACATGAGGAACTGGGAATGAAAGAGTTACTGGATGTTTAGGACTGTTTTCCTTATTGCCTGAATGTACTATATTCTATCATCAAGTAACAAATGAGGAACCAGACCAAGAATCTTAGTTTTTTCTCTTCCAAATTGATTATTTGAAAATATGTCTTATGATAAAGTTTGACAAATATAAATGGAATATTTGGAGTGGAGGACATTAAAAGCAATGTGGCCCCTACTGAGCTTTTGCTTTTCAAAACCAAGAACTCTTTATTTGAAAAATTAAGAAACCAAACCTTGTCATTTCCCCAAGTTGCCCTTGCTTTCCATAGTCTCCAAGTTAAAAACTGGGCAGGAAAACGAAGAGGGAATTAGGAATGCACATCTCCAAAGCTTGCCAAAATAGGAAAAATAGATGCTTTCTGTGGTGATCATAGGGCAGATGTGAAACCTGGGGCATGAAGGGAATGGAGCTTGGTACACTTGGGAAAATGCCATTGATGGGGGAAGCCAGCCAGCCTTCTGGCACTGACTCAGCCTTACTCTATTGCTGATGAAAAGCATTGAGGAAAACTTTTTTGGGAGCTGAAAAGGATAAACTAGGGGTCAATTCCCCTTTCAAAAAATGCTTGTATATAATAATGATCACTGGAAGACACAAAGATCCTCAGGATTTAGTCAATGTGCCACATATTTCTGGTTATATTCTGTACAACAAAAAGATCAACAGTTCCTTATTATTAGAGTAGGATATAGCCATATACTTAGCTTTTTAAAGCTAAACTTAAAACTTAATTCATTTCTGAGTCCCTAAAGGTCCTTTTTTTGGGTTGTGATGTTCATAAAACTACAAGTAGTTATTTAGGAGCAGGTGAGAAATATTTGCTATAAAGGGCATCAGACAAACCAGGTTTTCAGAGATTGAGGAGGTATTTTTAATTCCCCAAGGAACTACCAGAATTATTTCTCCTACCCTTAATGAAGTAAAGGATATGGAGAAAAAAAGAATATCCATGTTACTGTTAGAAAGATATTTTCATAGAAATGTGGGTGCGAATATTTGAGTAGGGACATATTCTCCTGTCTAAGTACCTTTGCTCACACTATTTTCTAGCTTAGAATGGTCTCCTCATCTTGTCCTCCTTTCCCTTGCCTACCAGACCTATTAAATTTCTATCCATCCTTTAAAATGGAACTAACTCAAAGTTCACTTCTTTGTCAATTATCCAGATCCCACGCTTGGCCCTAACATCATTAAAAAAATTTTTTTTTGTTCAAATTTTCTAAGATACTTATATAATACTGAGTATTATAACTCTCTGTTTTAGCTGTTTTTCCCTCTCTGAGGCTGGTAGCTCCATAAGGGACAAATATCTCTTATACCTCTTTTACTACCTACCACAATATTAAATCCACAGAAGGTGCTTTTAATAATGCTTGCTGACTGAATAACTGAATCTTGAAGGAAAATTCCAAGTAAAAATAATAGCACTGTGAAATCAAATAATTGATTATAATCCATGATAGAAGGACAGAAGAGTCATTTGAGGAAAGGGAAGGGTAGATTCTTTACTCTTTTTCACTATTAGGAAAGGATCATTATTCTAGCTGAATGTGAACCTGATGTCCCTTCTGGTGATCCTGATGTCATAATGCAGAAACCAGAGCCAGTGACTTGATCCTAATTGGAACCCATCCAACTGTCTGATTAGGCAAGTGGAGCCTTACTGAGATTGGAGAGAACCATAAAAAATGTATTTTTCCAGGTAAGAGAACTACAGAATTATATAACCTCAGGTCAGGCAAAATGGATCAATCAGAACGTCTGCCTTTGATTACAGAGAATGTCCATTATGGATGTACGGATGGAAGTACGGAATGTCCATTATGGATGAAGTATGGAAGAAGGGAATTGGAAGAAGCTAAGAAGAGGACACATCCATCCAGAAAGTACAGGGATTTGGAATCAAGCAGCCTTGTTCCTACCTGAAACTCTTAACTGTATATGCTGCCACTGAACATAGCATGACCATGCCTTGGTCCAGAACATCAGTTCTTTTCTAGCAGAGAGCCTTAGAGCGTTAACTTGAAAGTGAATGTTTTCCAAAGAATATATCTAAGAACTTCAATCATGCTAATGGATCCTATTTTGCCCAAGGCACTGATAATTTTTGGTAATGTTTCCTTGGCTACTTAAAAAGAAATTATGATAATGCTGACTATATTAGTGAGCATTCCAGTTGGCAAGAGAAGTGCTAGATTAAAACGACAGCTGAATCCTGTTGGGAAGAAGTTTTGGTTATAATTTTCTTTTTAAATTTAGAAAAACTTCAATGCTTCCCTTCACCTAAAAAACTTGGAAAATGAGAACAGTCCTGCCTATGAATTAGAAACCTTAAGAGATATTATTAGTTTGGACCGAAGATCTTCCATTTTGTTTGGGCCATTCAAGAACTGGTAATCACATCTTGAGTTGGAATGAAGGGTGAGATTGGGAGAGGGAAAACAGTGATTCTGTCAACCATATACCATGAAAGAGATTGTAAGAGCACCTAAAAGTTATTGTGGATTTTCCCTACTACCTCCAGTGATGAGGCCTTGGCATTCTCCTGATTTTGTTCATATATTTATTACACAGTCACTTGGGATACTTACAATAGGTCTTCAAATATATAGAATAACATTGACTTGGGAGAACTAGATTTCCAAGATTTTCCAAGATTACCCAAGTGGTTGAATATTCAGTAGTTTTCTGCTACTTTCTAAGGTTGCTGTACGTAGGGAAGACTTGAAAAGAGACTATATCTTAACTTTGAAGAAAGCTAAAAATTCTCTTCCTGCAAGAAGACTTTCTTGGTGCCTCTAATTCCCTCTGCTTCCTCAAGTTGTCATACTGATCCTTAAACTTATAAATGTTCAATCTTGCCTCTGATAGAATATAAGATCCTTGAAGGTAGTTCTCTAGCACTAAGCACAGTTCTTGGACAAAGCAAAACCTTAATAAATGTTTGTTGGATTAGATTAGAGACATTTCTGACTTTGAGTGATTCTAGATACTGAATTTTTTCTTCTCATAGAAGGTAATAGTATCCTGGAAACTGGAAGTGAGAGTAGGAAAATATCACTATCAACAGCTGCTTAGATCACTAAAAATTTTTGATTTTTTTTTTTTTGGGGGGGTAACACATAGATTTACTGATTGAGTTGTCATTTGCTAGAAAAAATCAACAAAGAATGAAAGAAGTACAGTCCCTCCTGGGAATGATGAGTGGCAGAATCTAGCTGAGAAAAGAAAACAGGACTTAAAGGATCTATCAATGTTCAAAGCTTTTTTCCTTCCATTTATTAATCTTTATCCTTGGAAAATGAAGATGTCAAATATTCTGAACAAACACCACCCTTCAGTG
Source organism: Sarcophilus harrisii (assembly GCF_902635505.1). Lineage (NCBI taxonomy): Eukaryota > Metazoa > Chordata > Mammalia > Dasyuromorphia > Dasyuridae > Sarcophilus > Sarcophilus harrisii. The sequence goes on from NC_045426.1 coordinate 102,006,419, forward strand.
AAACTTAAATCTTGATTGTCAATTCTTGAATGACCCCCCAAAATGAAAGATTTTATCCCCCAAATGATAATAGTTCTTAAAGCTACTTTTATGTGCAGTACTGTTCCCATTTTCTAGACTTTTGGGGAAAAATATTTCAGCTACTTGCTGCATAATCTTGGGAATATAGGAATCACATTTCAAGCGACAGTCCTTCTTTGCAAATTTATCTGGCTTATTTTATTCTTATGTATGTAAAGTAAGAGGGGTAGACTTGGAAATGGAATGGGGCTTGAGACAATTTATTAAAGGTGTTAAGGTGATACCTATTAGATAGGGCTTGAGACAATTTATTAAAGGTGTTGAGGTGTGATACCTATTAGATAGGATTTGTCTTGTCTAACATTGTGTGGCAGATAATATTAAACATGAGGGTGTAGACATCTGCAGCAGACCTTAGGAGTTATATAGGCAAATGTGAAAATTTAAAGGGATGATAAGACAGAGAATAGCATGGTATCAGGAAAGACATGATGAGAATGGGAGAAAAGAGTTAAAATAGAGAATAAGGGGATTAAATCTGGGGAATAGGAATTAAACATGAGGAAAGGGACATGAAAGAGAGATGGGGAAAGAAGATATTCCACAGAAGTAGAGAAGGTTGCAGTTGTGGTATTGTTGTTTATGCCTTTGTAAGCAAAAATAAGCAAACTGATAAATTTACCTTTAAAATAAAAATATAAGGTATCTAGTCTCTTACCTGGCCCCAACTAGAGAAGGCCCATTCCACACAGAGCTGCTGGTTACATGCTTGGGTGTCCACAGGTCGTTTGGCAAGTTGGGAACACATATCATTGGACATGGGTACTGAGACTCCAGTGGCTTTCAGTTTCTGACAGGTAACTCGACGAGTCTGGACCCCTCCCCCACAGCTTCGAGTGCAAGATGACCAAGAAGTCACCATCCATCTGTTAGAAGGAGGAAAAATGGTTAGGTAAACCAAAAGGACTTGGATTGCATCATCTGCTGCACTAAGAAGGAGCTTACTACATGTCCAGTGTTTACCTCCTTCTATATAGATACAAATTTGGGGTAATCTGGACACACAGATGATCCTTTTCATAACTAATACCATGGATTTATTTTATATACAAAACAGAAAGTGTGGAATCAGCAGGCATAATTATCTTTAAATATTTAGACAAGAGACTCAAAAGGTAGATCTTGAAAGATACCCAGAAAACTAGCTGGAGTTTTGATGATAATCATAACGCTCCAGAGATATTCAAGTTCATTAGAAGAAGAAAGAATGGGTTGCCACTAGAAAGAAATATAGAATATATTTAAGCTGGTAGCTTATTTGATTAATGCAACCTAGAAGTCACCCTGAATTCCTCACTGTCTCTCACTCACCATATCCAACCTGTTGCCAAGGACCAGTGATTTCACCTTTGCAGCATCTCTCAAATGTATCCCCTTCTCTCCTCTGACACTGCCATCCCTCAAGTGCAGATACTCATCACTTCATGCCTCGATTATTGCAATAGCCTGCTAAGGAGTTAGCCTGCCTCAAGTCTCTCCTCACTCCAATCCATTCTCCATTCAGCCATGAAAGTGGTTTTCCTACAGTGTAGGTCATATGTCACAAACTAGTGGTTTCCCATTGCCTTTGGGAATAAATACAAAATGCTCTGTTTGACATTTAAAGACCTTTATGACCTAGCCCCTTCCTACCTTTCCAGTCTTTTCTCTCCCCCTCTCCTTCCCCTTCCCTCCTTCCCTCTTCTTCCTCCTCCTCCCTCTCTTTCCCTCCTTCCCTTCTCCTCTCCTCCTTCTCCCTATCTCTCTCCCTCTCCCTCTCCTTCATTTTGATTATTGACTTTCCTGGTTTCCTTTACATTACAATTAGAATTCTGCTTTCTTTAACTCTTCTTAATTTCAGTGCCTTCCCTCAGTTAATTATTTCCTGTTTAGCCTGTTTATATCTTGCTTTGCACATATATGGTTTCTTGTTATCTCCCTCATTACATTGTAAGCTCCTTGAGGGCAGGAAACTTTTGACTCTTTTTGTATCCCCAGCACTCATCAAGGTAGTTGGATTATGTAGATGCTTAAAAAATATATATTGATTAATCTGGTTATATTGGCTTAAATTATCTCCCACAGAGCAAATCACTTTCATCTCTTAGGGAAAAACATAGTTGATGCTTCTCATTGAGGAAAATTTTTGCCTAGCATATCCTTATTACTAGAATCAGTAGCTTTTCCTCCTAGTTTATTTTGGGGACATGCAGTCCCTATGTCAATTGATAGGTTATTCCTTACAATTAATATCCGAGGATGTCACTACTCTGAAGAAGTCTTATTATAATCATCACTCCTTTGGATGATTGGGACTGAACTGGATATGAAAAATACGTATTCATTAATAAGAAAAGTTTTGGGAAGGAAATTCCTTGACAACCTTTAATCATATGGTTTGTAAGCTTTGTTCAAAGGTAGTATTTGTCTTCTGTGAACTATATTTTTGAGGGGCTTCAAAAAACTATATTTTGAGTTCTATGAACTATATAAGGAAGAGATCACTTGGGCAGACTTACTTAGAAAATTGTAGAAGCTTAGAACTGGAAAAGGCCTTGGAGGAACTCTAATATAATGTGTAGTTGTGTAGGTGCCTCCTTTACAACATTTCCAACAAGAAGTCATTTAGGTGGCAGCTAGGTGGTGCAGTGGATGGAGCCACCAGCCCTGTAGTCAGGAGGACCTGAGTTCAAATATGACCTTGGACACTTAACACTTCTTGGCTCTGTGATCCTGGGCAAGTCACTGAATCCCAGTTGCCTCAGGGGAAAAAAATGTCATTTAGCCACCTTCTGCTTGAAGACCTTCAATGATGGAGAAACCATGGGTTTTCAAGGCAGCCCATTCTATTTATGGACACCTCTAATAGTTAAGAGTTTTTTTTCTTTAACAAGTCAAAGTTGTCTTCATGGAATCACAGATATTCCTAATTGGAAGAGCTGAGAAAAGATCATCTCTACAATGTACCTGACAAATGGCCATCCAATCTTTGTTTAAAGACGTTACCTGAGGCAGAATCCAGCAATATTTGAGGCAAGCCTTTCTACTTTTGGGTTGTTCTAATTGTTAAGAGAAAAATCAGCATGGCAGAGTGGAGAGAGATCCAGCTTTAGAAGCAGAAAGATTTGTCTTTAATATAGATTAGCATGTAGACTAAGCCTAAATTTTTAGTTTCTCAGGCAACTTTCCAAGCTCATGTTAAAGACTCATTCACTTTCAGTAGAGAGTTTCATATTAGGAGTTCCATACAGAGAAAAATCCAGAATACTGTCCTTTATTTCCAGAATGTTAGGGAGTTTCCCCTTACATATTATGCCTAAATTTGTTGCTGTAATTTTCACCTTCTGATCTTAGTTCTATCTCCTATAAGTTCTTACTATATTCCAGGTACTGTGTTAAGTACTGGAACTCAAAAAAGACAAAAAAAAATAATCAAACATTATATACAAACAAATTTGTATCCATAGGAAATAATAGAAGGAAGGCACTAGAATTAAGAGGGTTTGGGGAAAGGCTTCCTGTAGAAAATGGGAATTTTAATTGAGATTTTTAGGAAGCCAGAGAAGGGAGTAGGCTGAGATGAGGAGGGAGAGTCAGAGAAAATGCCAAGAAACTAAGAGATGTAATGACTACAATTATATAAACCAAGGTAGATTATTATAGGACTACTACCTCCTAAGTCCTAGACATCATGCCTCTCAGTGCCACCTAAAATGCTAATAGGTTTTTTTGGCTACTATCTCACATGGTTGACTCACATTGAGTTAACAGTTGCATAATAAAACTCTTAAGATTGTTTTCTAATGAGCCATCACTTAGCTCTGTGTTTTTCATGTTGTACTTGTGAAATTCATTTTTTGAACTTCCTATTGTATTTTATCACATTTGATTTTGCCCAATGCTTTAACCTGTCAAGATATTTTTGAATCGTAACTTCTTTAAGGAATTACCTATCCTTCAAAATTTTGTGCCCTCTGAAAATTTAATGAGTATCTTCCTTCTATGATTTTACCAAATCACTGACAAAAATATTAAGGGAACACAGCAAAACATAGATTCCCAGAGGACACCATTGCAGACTGCATTTCACACTGATATTGAACCATTAATTACTATTACTTGTGAGGTTTAGTGAATCAACCAATTCTGAATCCACTTAATTATATTACTGTTTAGCTGGCATCCTTTATTTATTTATTTATTTGCCTGTGAAATCAGTATGAGAGACTTTCACATATTTCTTTGTAATCTAGAGAAATAATATTTATAGCTTTTCTTTGATATCAGTTGATTAATCTTATATTTTTATAAAGGAAATAAGAATGGTCCACTTTGATCTGTTCTTTATGAAACTATGACTGTGAACACCATTTCCTTGACTAGTTGTTTATCTTTTAATATGCCAGGCTAGAATTTTGCCAAGAATTGAAATCTTTGGCCTATAGCTTTCAGACCTTAGTCTCTTTCTTTTTCTGAAAATTGGGACAGTTGCCTGTTTCTCATCTTGCAATACTTCTTTCATTCTTCCAGAGCTCACTTATAGTGGGTCAGTAAGCACATCTGTCAATTCTTTCAGTACTTAAGAATGAAGTCCATCTGGGCTTAGTTACTTTCACTTGCCAAGGGTGGCTAGTTACTCACCTATTATCTCCTCTTCTTGAATATCAATCCCCCTTAGTCATTTTTTTTTGTCCTTTTTATTTCAAAGATGATTTTGACAATGAAAAAAGAAGGGAAAAGCTTCCTGAAACCCATTGCTCCCAGTTTTGCCTTTCAGGGCCAAGCAGACCTAGTTTGATTTTTCTTCAATGAGACAACTCTTCAAGTACTTGGAGATAGTCTTAAAGTTCTCCAAAAGTCTTTTCATTTCTCCTCGCAAGTCAATCTCTCCAGTTTCTTGCTGGGATCTTCTTTTGGTTTGGTTTCCAATTTCTTTAGCATTCTGGTCTCCCTTTTCTTGATGTGCTTCAGCTTTTAGTCTTTCCTAAAATGTGGCATTGAGACCTTGCTAAATTACTAAAGATATGGTGTCAGTGTGAGAAAAACATTGGAAACATAGAAGTTGCTTGTTTCTTAGCTATTTCATTTAGAAAAACAAAGGTGGCTTGAATCTCATTTCTGATGTTGATGGGTTAGAATGTCTGCTTTAAGTTTTTATAAGGAACAATATCATTATCTCTAAGGAACAAAAATAAAGAAACCTAGTTTCCTCTGTTTAAACATGATTCCACATATGCTGGTAAGAAAGAATGAGCAGAGAGACCCTTTTATTACCTGTGGATCATTACTGTATTTTCTGCATAAAAACTGTAGGGACTAACATTGCCAAAAATAAGAAGTATTTAATTTAAAGAATGATAAAAGGTAAAAGAGGTGGTGATATTCCCTTCCTGGAAAGTGGGATTTTGGAAGAGGATCCTTAGGGGAATGTGGAACAGAGTGGTTATTCATTTTGCTAGGAAATCTTGGTTTGTGGTAACTTTGCATACTGCAATTGCTTTGGAGAGAAGATTCTTCTGTATATAGTCCCAACCAACAATCCAGCTCAGCAGAAATGCCCACATCCATGATTACTTGGGAAGTAAGCAGGAGGTACTTTTTAATCCTCCTTAGGGGCATTGAAACTCAAGCAGACCTATCTATTATTATTTCATTTACAGGAGTAAATTAGGTTGATTGACTCCAACCATCACCAAATCAAATTAAAAAGTTCCTGGCAAAGAAAAGAACTCTTCTTCATTTCACACAGCTTGGCAGGGCTGAATTTGCAGCTTCTTATGTCCCTGGTGAATCTCAGGCCTGCATTTCAATCCACTTTGATTTCCAAATATCCATTTCAGCAATTTCTCAGGAGTTGGGGTTGCAGGGTGGGGGGGGAAGGGGAGGAGGTATGGGCTGTGTTACAGTTCAGGAAGGGTATAAAAGGACATTAATCATTCCCGTGGAAACGTTCCCGTCAGCAAGTCAAACTGCTGATATTAATGAGTGTGTTTCATATTTCATTGAGTCTCTCCTGGTTTCAACTGTTCCTTATGACTCAGCTGGCAAAAGACAAAACAGTCGCCTGAGAGGTGAATGTCTTATGGAAAGGTAATAAAATGGCATTCTAGTAGTTTGTGTGTAACCCTGCTACAGCTGGGTATTGACCCACCACATCCAACAAGTATGGCCCTAGGATAACTGAATCCATTCTGTCCCCCATTTATCTTACAACCAGAGGGCCCATTCTCATGGGATTCATTTTTTCTCTTGAAGCATAGAGAGGAGTTCAAAAATAAAGAATTTGGGGAGTGTCCTATTTACACCTGTCTTGGAGTAGAAGGATAAAGACTGGGTAAATTTATCATAGGGTTCTAATAACTATAAAGTGGTAAAGAATATGCTGCCATTGATTCTTGGAGGGACCAAAACCTAGAACATAGCAACCTTTGGAACTAGTAAGAATGATGGGGGAGAGAGATTTGATTCAATTTTAAACTAGGTGTAGTGTCAGAATATAGTCCAAAAAATAAATTGATAAATATCTCTGAACTAACTGATATGTTGTTTGTAAAGTTATTAAGAGAAGAAAAAGATGCAAGGCTCCTCATGCTTTCCAAGTACCATAGCTAAAAGTGTCTTGTGAATTATTTCAGCTGATAGCTTCCCCAGAAGAAAAGTTGCTGTGATAGAAAGTGCACTGAATTTAGTCCTGGAATACCTGAAGTCGAATCATATCTGTTTGTGACTAGTCTTTCCGTCATTGGACCTTAGCTTCCCTAAGCTAATCCATAAGGAAATAGATGTCCTAATAAGGACCTATTTTGGAGCTCTAAGAACTGTGAACCTATGACATGAAACCTTCACCCTGCATCCAAATGACCTAGGTTGGATGAAGTCCAACAATATTCTGCTTTACACTCACCGGGATGGACAGTCTCTTCTGTTACAGGCTACAGGTTGCACAGCCGGCTTAGCCTTTCCTGCACAATAGGAAGGGTTGACCTCGGTATTATTCAGCACACACTTCAGGTGGAGTTGTTGGACTCCTTTGTTCCCACATGAGGCTGAGCATCCCACCAGTTTGTCCACCGACCACCAGTATTCTGCAGCAGCCGCAAGATAAAATTAGAAAATAGCTCAGGGTTACTTATAGTACACACTCTTTCAGTAGGTACAACCAGTATATCTCTTCCCATCACTCAAAATTTGGTTTTATGGGTTATACTTAAATTAGAACTTTTTTGTTATCCTCTCTCTACCCTAAAATATTTTCTCTTCAGGTGAAGATACTTTAAATTTAATAATCATTTTAAGGGATCTGAAGTTCCAGAATCTAGGTTTAGCTGTGGCATTTACTGCCTAATTTATGATCTTGTGCCTTAGTTTCCTTATCTGAAAAATGAAAGGTTTAGATATTGTCATAAATGATCTCTAAGAACTTTTTTGTTTCTAAATCCCATGGATTTTATAAATCACGAAATTTATAAATAACTAGGAAGCTTAAGAAATTCTTTATTTATGCAGTATGGGATCAGTCAATACTTATTAGATATGCACCATTTACCATGTACTGTGATAAGTGCTGGGTATGTGAAATGAGATAAAGAAAATTACAGTTTGCTTTATTTTCTTATGTTGTCTTTGCATGCACAGGTGAAGGCAGGAGAATATTTAAAAATACTTGCAAACTTTTAGTGTTTCCTTTGCAAGGTGATGCCATACAAACCGGACAGATACCCATTACCAGTTGAAGTGTAGCAGGATAGGGAAATCTAGCCAGCCAAGGAGACTGATCTTTATTTTCCTGTCTATGAAGCCATGCCATTGTGAGGTGAATAGGTAGGAGCAGGGGGCTTAAAGGGAAAAAGTTTTATGGGATTGGAATCTTTTATTTTTATTTTCCAAGGCTACCTTTCCATATTAACATCCAACTGTTTCTTTTCTTCAGAACCCTGCATTTTGGAAACAACGTGCAATGGAATTTCCCTTTGAAGTGTCTCACTTAGGGCTATGAAGAAACCTAAATGGAAACCAAGCCAAAGGTTTCTTATGGGTTTCTATAGAAGGGCCCCATTGGAGTTTGTCCCACTGTTTTGGAAGTTATTGTTAGCTCCAGGAAAATGTACAGGGATCCCTGAAGACAGTTTATTTCTAGGGAGGTAATGCTGAATCTAAGCCCTTATTACAAATTCTTTTTGTTTTCTAGCAACTTTTGTTATTTTTAATACACATTGCTTTATGAATTATGCTGTGAGAGAGAAATCAGAGCAAAAGGGAAAAACCATGGGGGAGAGAAAAAAAAAACCCAGAAAACAGAAGTGAACACAGCATGTGTTAATTTACATTCAGTCTCCTCAGATCTTTTTCTGGATGCAGGTGGCATTTTTGGTCCAAAGTCTATTGGGAATTGTTTTGGATCACTGAACTAATGAGAAGGACCAAGCATTTCATAGTTGATCATCTCACATTCTTGCTGTTATTTGTGTACAATGTATTCCTGGTTTGGCTTGTTTTGCTAAGCATCAGTTTGTGTAAATCTTTCCAGGACTTTCTAAAATCATTTCTTATAGAATAATAATATTCCATCACCTTTAAAAACCACAACTTGTTCAGCCATCCCTCAATTGATGGACATCTACTCATTTTCCAATTTTTTTTGCTACCACAGAAGAACTTGCTACAAACATTTTGCACATATGAGTCCTTTTCCCTCCTTTGTGATTTCCTTGGGATACAGTCTCGGTCATGTCACTGCTGGGTCAAAGGGTATGCATAGTTGTGTAGTCCTTTGGGTATAGTACCAAATTGCTCTCCAGAATGGTTGGATTCACAACTCCACCAACAATGCATTAGTATCCCAGTTTTCCTATATCCTCTCCAACATTTATCATTTTTTTCTGTCCCATGCTTCAAATTCTAATAGTTGTTCTAGACATAAGCTTCCAGATAGGGTCCAAATTAAAGCTACTTGTCAATCGAACAAGCATATAAAACCTGTATTTTCCTCATGGTTCTTTTTATCATCTTTACTAGAAATGAACAAAGAGGAAATATACTGAAGTCTAAACAAAAGTTTTGGTTTTGGCTCTAGTTACAACTTTTAGGGCAGATAGATGTATATTTTAGATATGCACCCTATTCCTAGGTGCTGCTTGAAAAAAGATGTTTGTTTCAATTGCAAAAGTCAGAAATAGATTCAGTTTATGAAAGTTGAGATTTTCTTTAATTTTATATTTATAGTCAGTCTCTAAAGATTTATATGAATCAGAAAAAAACTACTTTTCTAATGCTTTACCAGAGCTTGAAAATTCTATCTAGTTCTCTAGGTTGACTTCCTCAAGAAGTTAAAAATGTAACCAAATGATTTCTAAGACCCAGATACTTTGTCTAGCCACCATTCCTTGATTTGTTGTTTCCTTTTTGCATATAAGTGCCTTGAAGTCAGTTATTATTGTCTTGGTTTTTGTATCTATCTCAGTTCTTAGCACAGTTCCTGACACAAAGCACTTTAAAAATGCTTTTCATTCATTCATTAAGTGAATATGGTATAATGATAGAGAACTCGCTTTGGAATTTGGAAGGCTAGGGTTCAAGTGTGATATTCACACATAATATACATGTATGTATATGCATGTACATATGACATATATATCTGTCAATTATATAAACACATTAGCTATGTGACCACATACAAGTGCCATCATCTATCAGAGCCATTGACAATTCTCTAAAATAAAAATTTATAGAAGAGTTGCTGAACTTCATCAGTGGAGAGAATGTCCATATTAATAATTCTGAATGCTCATAAAATCACAGGCAGAACAAAAAAGCAATTCCCCACCCAAATCAAATTATAGTGCATTGCTTTTCTTACCTTGGATCACGAGAGATGCTTTTTGTACTAGCGTTCCAGCCTCATTCTGAGCTAGGCAGCTGAATTCACCTTGAGACCCTCCACTGACATTTGTAATCTGAAGAATCTGCCCAGCTGCTAATATGCGGTATGTTGGTTCTGCTGATGTAGCAATAAGCTGATGATCATGGAACCAAGTTATGTTAGGCATAGGATGGCCCTTGATTGGGCAACCTAGAAGGGGAGGGTACAGGTAAGAAATAAATCTTCAGCAAAGACACCAAAAACACATGGGTCTTTTGGCTTTAATTGTAGTATAAAGCCATGGATTTTAAGACCATGGAGCAAATAAGTTCTTTGAATCCATTCTGACTTTTATCATATTCAGAGTCTATTCTGAGTTTTATCATGAAGAACCATACCTAAAGTAAATCCCAAATCTTTTCTAGCATGGTGCTTTGCATGCAGTAGAAATTCCCAAAATATTTCCTGAATGAAGAACCCTTTATGTTCTTAGAATTTCCTTTACAGTAGACCTTCATCTTTGAAACAGGTTATGTGGGTATTTTTGGATTGACAGGGCTTGCCTTCTGGGAGCTTACAGGGTAGGAGTAGGGGATATGATATCCTTAGACTAGACAAGATCTGTTGTTGGGGCTAGTATTAGCAAAGGCTCTTCTTCAGATAAGCTATCATATGAATAGGCTCTGAGGCAAGATTAGAGAAATTGCAATCAAAAATAAAATTGCTTTAGTTTTCTAGGCTACCCCCACCTTACCTCTAAAATGGGGTATGAGGGTTATTAGATGATCACTTAGGACTTCTATATTACTAGATCTATGGTATGATGAAATATATGTACTGTGTATTTAATATTTACTTTTATGCTGTTTTGTGTTGTTTAACTTGTCTTATATAACTTATCCTTAAGATTTGTACATGGGTCATATTTTCCTTTCAAATACTGCTTCCACAAAATCCGGAATATTGCTTAGATGTTTTCCATTTACCTGCTTCTCTGAAGTGGACACTGTATCTTTGTCCCATAAGATTGCGCTGCAAAGCCTGACTCCTTTCTCTATACTTTGTGTCCCTGAGGAACCTCTTAATTCCCACAAAGATAGTACTTTATCTTTTGGTCTCTACTATACTGGAGAGAAGACTCTGTATGTTTTCACCCACAGAGGCAGCTTGAAAGAATTAAAAGACTAGACTGGGAAAGGAAAGAGGCCACTGGGATGGCTCTAGTGTAATAGTGGGGATTTAAAACTTTGTAAATGAGAGACTTCCCTAGGAGAAAGAGGAGGATAGTTCAAGAAGATGAGAATGGTTCATCTTTGTTAGCCTCCTCCTTAAAAACCTAACTTGCTACATTTGGGGGCCACTTTAAACATTCACATTTTCTTAATACTTCACATTTTTATAAGATCATGCAGTTGAACCTCAAAATCATCTAGTCTGGACTCCTCCTATACATTGGATGATGACTCTGCGGTTAAAAGTCACATAATATTGTGTATATATCTCTCTCAGAGGGGGAAAGTCTTGGGCACTCGATTGTGCTGCAAGTTGCTAAGGTCTTAAGAACAGAACACCATAAAAGCTTGGACAATAATGATTTTTATGTTCTAAGGTTAGTAAGAATTAGATCTTTTGACATCTTTGAAGTCTTTCTTTATTCTTGCAGGTATATCTGTGAGAAAGGAAGGAAGAGATGGAGTGTCAAAAGAGATAGGATCAGAATCAACAGATAAAAGACAAACTTTGAAGATTTTTAGACATACTATCAATTTTATGTGTAGTATTTCTGCAAAAGGTTAAGTGTGATTTCCCACTACTTAGATGCTAATCTTCACTGAATTTAATTGAACATGTTTATTAACATTTAGATAATATCTGGCTATAATATATTATATTTAATGTAACTTCTCCTCATGGACCTGAAATTATTTTAGAAAAATCTACTTATCTATTATCTTGTAATTAAGACCAAAAAAAGGCCCATCAGCTACTATTATGAATTTTCTTTTCTATGACTACTATGTCTTTAAATGCTTTTTATACTGAATAAAAATATTTTCCTAGTCCATACCAACATATTTTTTCCATTGAAGATTATTATTCAATCTTCCAAAACCTATACTCCCTGTGCTTACATGTATGTCTATCTGTATGCACTCATGGATGTGTATACAGTGGCCTTTGAGAATAGCCGGTAGCCAATAGTAGAAAGGAAAAATCAAACCCCAATTCCCACTGTGTATGTTCCTGATGAATAATTATTACATTTTCTACTGCTAATGAGAAAACCTGATTTGTCACAGTAGGTCCCTTATGCCACCAGACATTTCTCATTTGTTATAGTAAAAGACACATCAATCATTTCTCATAGGTGAATGATCTTTGTCTATTTCCCTGGCCTGGACACCAAAGCTGTGGGCCCATTACTGAGGCCAAGTAATAAAACACCTTCTGAGGGGATACAAAGGGCCCTGCATGCAGATGACTAGGATCTTTTTTTTTTTTTTTTCTGCTTCCTGCCTTGTTACATGGTCATTGACTGTATTCCTCCTTCAAACCTCAGCACCTGCCTCAGGAAAGGGAACAACAGAACTTTAAACAGATTTAACGCCAATAGTTATTAAAAACATTTAGTAGTTAGGGTTGCTGAAGAGGAAACGGTACTTGGGAAGGCTGCCTGACTAATGAATGCTCTGGCAATGGAAAACTTCTTTCTATCAATCCTTCTTAACCAGTGAAAGAAAATATTGCCTTTAGGCCTCCCTTGTTAGGTCCATTGTGGCTCTAAATTGAGCCAAAGCCAGGTTGTGATTCACAGATGTGTGAAGTTTTCTTCCCATTTTCTTCAGGAGGGACTGGAGGAGTAGGAGTATGCAGCAACAAAATAAAATTGTCATATAAATTCCCTCCCCATTTCCCTTTATGATTAGTTAATCTTCAGATGACAGCAAGAAAGTCTCTGCTAATGGGTCTGACTCCTTATCCTCCTTTTCCTTCCCCCCTACTCCCAACCATTTATAGTGTACAGGAGTTAGAGAGGTAGGAGAATTTAGCATAGTGACTTTAAGAAAAAAGATCAGCAAATTTACATGACCACTTGCCCTGGCAGTGACTGAGACCAAAGACTTCATCAATCAGGCTGAACTAGTCCAGCTTATGGCATTTTTTGCATCACTTCATCAGGTTTCACATTCCCTTTGAAATTGGGAATCCCTCCATTGCCTCTCTCACTTTTCCTCTTTTTCTGATTGAACTTCATTGGATTTCTATCACTAAAATAATATAACCCAACATAGTTAAGCGTGAATTAGTTTTTTTGGGGTACCACACCATAAACTAGAACCTCAAGATTTTTTCCAATGAATTATCCATCTTTCATCCATGTTAGATTTCTGAAGTTGATTTTTCGAACACAGGCATAAGTATTATTTTATAAGATTTAGCCTAGTCTATTGAAGCTTTAGAAAACTTGAGTTGTGAGAAGGCAGTTAGAGAGATAGTGACTCTGACCCTTTACCTCCTTTGAACTTTCTCTCAGAAAGTTTCTTGACCTCTTAATAATTAATCCTTTCAGATATTATCTAGAAGGTGCCCCACACCTCTTGAAAGGCATTAGGAAAGGGTTTGTAGTTGGTATTTTCCCTATCTATCCAAGAAACATTAAGCAACAATTATCTACCAGACATTGTTCTGGGCTCTGGGTATTCAAGATCAAAAAAAAAAAAAAAAAAAAAAAAAAAGAAAGAAAAAAAGAAACAGTTTTTGCAAGAAGAAGCTTTCATTCTATTGATCATTTAGGGGCATAAAATGGTAGACTCATGTTGATTTATTGGACCCTATATAATCAGGAGTTGGGACCATAGTTTTATTGAAGGGACCTTAGCGTGGATCTATTCTACTTCCTTCGTTCTGCAGAAGAAGAAATTAAGCTCCAAAGAGCAGTAGTTTGCCCAAAGTCACAGAAGTAATAAGCAACATCAAGTTTTCTAATGCCAAATCCAAAATTCTTTCTAAGCACCATCCTGCCTCTCACTTCAGGGGCAAAAATCTCATGAATGCAGATGTTTCATATTGGTGCCCATATTAGTGCAGTTCGTTCCTAAATGGCATTTCAATGTAATATTTCAACCACATTTGGTACTTGCGCTCTTATTTAAACATACCAAACAGAAGAAACTGATCATGAATTTTCCCCCTTCCCTTTCTTCCCATTTTACAGAACAACTAGCTTACTAGTACTGAAAAAGAAGAGCTAAGTTTGAGAAGTTATATGGGAAAAAAATGAAATAAATTAAAGGCATAAGGCTATATAGTAAGAAATGATGAATATGAAAAAAAATGGAGTAGAGGAAGACTTACGTGAACTGCTAAAATCAAGCCAGCAGAACTAGGATGGCAATATACATAATGATTACAATAATGAAAAGGTCCAAAAAACTCAAATTGAATATTGTATAATCATAATAACTAAACATAGTCCTGAAGAAGAGATGAGAAAATGTACTTTTGTTCTTTTTCACAAAAATGGCAGATTATCAGTATGGAACAATTAATACACTGTCAAACATGGTTGATGAGTTGTTAGTTTTTCGGAACTGTGTATTCATTTCCTCCATGGACCCCCAACATGAGATGGTTCTGGTCAAAGAGGGAATAGGAATATATTTGAAAACAAAGGTAATTTAAAAACAAAAGATATAAATAAAAATTAAATTTGAAAAAGATAAGTAGAAAAAAAGTATTGAGAGGGAATAATTGCTTTAAAATGGTACAAAAGAATATGAAAAGAAGGAAAAAAGAATCTTTAGCATTTTCATCTATTTTAATACTCTTAAAAGAAAGAAAAAGTGTGATGGATTAGGGCACACTGTGTAAAAATATTAAATACATGAAATTCTTGCTTCATGAGTTGGCCTTGGACTTGTCAGCATTTGTATTATAACTCTGTATTTTCATGGAGTTAAAACTCACCATTAAAATGATATGTTTTGAGATGAAACTTGGTAATTGGAGCTTTTGGTCTGGGAGTCTTTCCTTAATTCAATTTTACAAAGCTGGACGATATCCATACTCAGTCATTTACAATTTATTGAGGGCTCTCTGTTCTTCTGCTGGGTATGTGGTACACACACAAATCCATCTATGTGGTGTTGGAGATCAGTAAATGAAAACAAGCTTATATAAGTCACCTGTCTTATTCACTCTTTGAGGTTCATCCCCTTATGATGATAACAGCTCTCAGAGATATAACTGAACTAAAATGAGTAGTCATTGGCAAGGAACCAGGAACTTATGGAAAATATGATTAACTCATTGAACAACCAGACCTAAGAAATTATTGGGAGAAGACAAGTAACTTTAACTTTCATTCTGGTCTCTCAGACCTCCCAATAATATTGTCAAATAACCAGGTGCAAAGACTATCCTCAGGCACTCATGGCCAAAGAAAATTTTAAAACATTCCAAGAAGTGGGGAACTATAAAAGCTTATTTTCCATCCCCCAAATGCTCTGCTTTTCTGCCTCTTCCATTAACTACAGAAGCAATAAAGTCTCAGGGCTGTGGGGCCCTGAGGAGAATTGTAGGAGAATTTAATCTGTATCTTATCATGAAAGGAATAAAAGAATTAGTTTGAAAAACAGATTTAGACTCAGAAAGATTGATCAAGAGAAAATATATTTAAAATTTATTGTGTAATTGTAAAGTCCTTCCAACTTTCTTAAATACAGGAGTAACTGAGAAAAGAAGACTGGGGGAAGCAATATGATATCTTCATTATTAATAAGTGCTTATTAAATTGTGCCACACATGGGCAGCTAGGTGGATAGACCTATCTGGATAGAATGGATAGAATGTTGGGTCTAGAATTCAAATTCAGCCTTAAGCACTTACAAATTATGTGACTGTAGGCAACTCACTTAACCATTTTTGCCTTAGTTTCCTCCTCTCTAAAATGTATTGG
Organism: Sarcophilus harrisii; assembly: GCF_902635505.1. Classification (NCBI taxonomy): domain Eukaryota; kingdom Metazoa; phylum Chordata; class Mammalia; order Dasyuromorphia; family Dasyuridae; genus Sarcophilus; species Sarcophilus harrisii. Next base: position 102,022,297 of record NC_045426.1, read on the forward strand.
GAAAAAAAAATGGAAGACCACTCTAGTATTTTTGTCAAGAAAACCCTAAATGAGTCATGAAGAGTCGGACACGACTCAACAGCATGTGCCAAAAATTGTTGCTAAGCACGGGGAAATGAAGGATATGATATCATTCTTCAAGAATTTGACAAGCTATCTCTGAGTTAAAAGAGAATATAGGGTTCATAAACAATAATTCCCTTGACAATAAGTCTCTTTAAAGTTTGAAGAATTTTAGGTAAGAGGCAGCCCATTACCTACAAAGGAAGGCCATTCTACTTTTAGATAGCTGTCATTGTCATGGAGTTTTATCAAGACTAAGTCTGCCCAACTGTGGTCTGTTCTGGGTCTTCCCTCTGTGGTCAAGAACAAGTATGAATACCCGTCACAGGAAAACCACTATTATGTCATCTCTTTTTTAAACTAGTCTAGACATACCCAGGTCCTTGTTTCTTCAACAAATCCTCATGGGATATGACTTAAAGGAGCTTTATCATTTTTGGTTGTTTTCCTTTGGCTTTTCTAAAACTTATCCTTTTAATGTCCTTCAAGAAATTTGTTGTGAAGAATAGAACATATTTCTTTAGATACAGTCTCAATAAGGAGGGGGGACAATGGACAATTACCTTTTAATCTGGATACTGTGCATCTTTATGCAATCTGCATTAATTTTCTTGGTATAAAGTTAATTTATATTGAGCTTGGAGTCCCTTAATACCCACTTTCCATCATTTGATTTTTTTCATTAATTCCCTTGAAATTCTTGACCTTTTGTTTTTCCATATGAACTTTGTTGTTATTTTTTCTAGGTCATTAAAATAGTTTTTTGGGAGTCTGATTGGTATAGCGCTAAATAAATAGATTAGTTTAGGTAATATTGTCATCTTTATTATATTTGCTCGCCCTATCCAAGAGCATTTAATATTTTTCCAATTGGTTAGATCAGACTTAATTTGTGTGAAAAGTGGTCTGTAATTTTGCTCATAAAGTTTCTGAATTTCCCTTGGCAGATAGATTCCTAAATTTAATACCCACTTTCCATTGCCCATCTTTTTTAGATGAATTATCCATACTTCCTTGTCCATACCAAGTTTTAATTCTAAGATTTTTTAAAAAACCAATTATAGGAGTTTTATGTTAATCTTTGATTTTATTTTATTGGATTTAGCTTTGACAGTCATTCAATACAGGAGCTAACTTTGGATCCTCTGCAAATTTTGTGATACCATCTATCTTTTTTTCAAATCACTGACAAAGAGGTTCCATAGTTCAAGGCCACAGACATGCCATATTCTTCCAAGAGGAATTTGAACTGTTAAATAATTCTTTGGTCACTCAATGAAGTCTTATTCTCCTTAATTTGCTCGTCCAATCAACATTTTTTCCATTTTGTTCACAAGAATAGGATGAGAGACCATGTCAAGTGTTTTCTAAATTATACTTGGTTCTTTATGATAGCCACTTTTTCTACATGTTTGTTAACCATCCTGTAATAATGTATTCTAGAAGTTCAGTTTACAAACTCCATTCAGTTTACAAACTCTTGAGGAAAGGCATCTTAGGCAGTATAATGGAAAGAGATCTGGGCCTGAAGTCAGAAAAGCTCGAGTTCAAAATTCAGCTTCAGATACAGCACACAGCTCTCAGACACAGAGAGCAAGTTGTCTCAGTTTCCTCACTGGTAAAATTAGGATAAAAATAGCTTTTATCTCACAAGATTGTTGTGAGGGTCAAATGAGATAAATGCACAGTGACTGGTATGCAGTTGGTGCTTAATAAATTCTTGCTCCTTCCTTTTCCCCAATTTTGAAAACATTTTTTAAGTTCTGCACGATCTCTCCTAAAATATCTTTTGAAGATTTCTGAGTCTGGGAGAAATAATGCCACAAGAAAAAACAAACATATGAACACTACAATGTGCTGATGCAAAGTAAAGTAAGTCAAACAATATTCACAAAGAGTACAACCATGAATTTGGATAAGTAAAAATAAAAAAGCTGGAACTTAATGCTGTGGAATTATAATGACCAACCTTGGCCTCAAGAAGATATAAGAAAATATATCCCCTTTTTTGACTGAAGTAGAAGATTAGAGGAACAGAAATTGCATATACCAGTGGACTTGATTAATAGGTTGGTTAGATTTTTGGAATGATTCCTTTTTTCTGCCCTCACCATTTTTCTTCATTATTTGTTACTACGGTTGGCTCTCAGAGTACAGGGAGGTGAAGATTATATTCAGAAATGAAAAATATGTCAATAAAAATAAAACCCCAGAAAGCTGAATTCCCCAAATCTAGGGTACTTCTCATACTTTTTTTCTTCTTCTTCCCATTATACATTCTAAGTTGTAATTATCACTTCCTCCTCATTTTTATCCTCCATCATTTCTATTTCAGTAACTAGTTCCTTCATGTTGAGAAGAATAAAGTTCCTAATAGCAGTTATTCTCATTGCTTTCTCCACCTTTTGAAAGATAAAACTGTTATGGAGAAAAGGGACTAGACTTGTTGTCCTTAATTCCAGAGCAGAATAGTGGGAATGATAGTGAAAAATGCAGGGAGACAAATTTTAGTTTGATATAATGAATAAATGAAGAAGTCTCTGGATGGAAAGCACTTCTACTGGAGAATTTTAATGAGAGGTGGGCTTTTTCTTGTTGGGGATATTGAAGAATGGCTGTTTGTCCTTCATTTCTGAAGAGGACCATGACATAAAAGTGAATTGGATGAAGTGAGGGAGAGCTGTGCAAGGTCACCTGTCTCACTTTTTCCTCCAGTGCCATCTGAATCCAGTATTAAGATAGATCAGGATGACTGAGATGGCTTTGGATGCAATGGAAGCTTTGGCCTTCTTAAACTAAGGTCTTTAATAGTTTGTTTGACTAAGGCAAGACCCAATCAGTAATTAAGTCTAGGTAAGAAATGAGAAAGAGAATGACCTCTTTTACCTGGTCCAAAAAACAATGTCAATTTGGGAGGGGAAGACCCTTAGAATTTCTGGCCCAAACAAACAATTGTTATTTACATTCACTCTAAGCTAATTGGGCCCAAACAATGACCAAGTGGGCTTCACCTGAGATATATTGTTGATTGATCAATGAAAGCCAGAATAATCTGGATTTAAGGCATGGTCTTTAAGGAAGAAATCTAGCTGATAAACCCCAAGATATCTTGGGAAGTTTCAATGATCAAAATTTATCTTCCTTTGGGAAGAGTACTTAGAGATAAGGGTATGATGCCCTAAATAGATAAAAGAAAGGAAGGGGAAGGGAAAAAAGAAAGAAAAGGAAGAGGAAGGAAAAATAAAAAAGAAGAAACTGTTGCTCAAAAAAACTAGTTCTAGTTGGGACCCCAGTGGGGCAGTTCCTATTATTTATCACAGAGGTCCTTGCTTGTCTTTCATTCTTGAAGAGGATCATGTTCTGCAATGCCCCATGTGGACAATACCTTTCACTTTTCTCTGTCCACATAGGGTATTTCAGGGCAGACTTAAGTTCAAGAAAGACTTTAAGGCTCCACCCAACCTTAAGATTCTGATTCTGCCCCTAATCCCTTTGATTTCTCTTTCTCCTCCCTTCTCCAATAAAAAAATGCAACTTAAAAATTTGGAAAAAAACCTTTCAAATTTTGGAGTTTACAAATCTTGGCCAACTCTGCCCTCTTGCTAAGCAGCAGGTGCTTCCACTAAAGCCAAAGATACCTGCTGGTTGTCTTCTGGGAAAAGATCTGGCAGCAACTTTTATGATTGTGGGGGAGGAATTTCAATCTAGTGACTGAACAGCTTTAAATGAGCTGCTGGCTGTGGACATATCTGTGGCACACATGAGGAGAAGCCAAGGTTAGAACTTGGTATTTTGTGCCTCCTCATCCTTCTATATTCTCTCTCCATTTTGTGGAAAGAATTATGGATCTACAGTTTAAGGACAGAAATTTGAATCTTGTTTCTTCTATTTACTATCTGTTTGACTTGGGGCAAGCCACTTGACTTTTAAAGTCCCTTCTCTACTCTAGCTTTATCATATATTCATTCTTTCTCAGCCTCTTTCTCTTCTGATTACATACCATCTTAGGGTTTAAAGTCTCAAAGGAAAATGATTTAATTATTTCATCATGAACATTATAGCATATGTTAAGTGATCTATAATGTTATTAATTGTAAGGATGGGTAGCTCGGCATATTGGAAACAGATGATTTTTGACTTTTAAAATTCTCCTCTCAAGAGAAATAGAGGCATTTATTTCTAGCTACAGGGAAAAACAAGAAAATGCTTCAAAATAACCTCTTTTCCTCTTAAAAAAGCTAACCTGTTTGTTGGCCTAAGTCAGAAAGAGTACTTAAGTAGAAAAAGCCTCCAATTGTGCTCCATGAAACATCCCACTGAGAAACCCTTCTTAAAGCACAAAAGCAACCAAAAACACTCTTGACACATTCCTGGTCTTCTCTCCTTTGTTAAATCTGAGCTGCAGCAGCCCAGCAGCTGGGTTGAAGAACGGCTAATATTCCTAGCAGGTGTCCTGAGAGGCAGCACTGCAAAGCTCAGGGTTCAACAACAAGTCACAGGAAGGAGAGGAGGCTGATGAGGAATACCAGAGCGAGCTACAAGGGTCAGGGCCAGTGGGGATGCAGGAAGGCCTTGTATTTATTAAGCTGATATGTGTTTCTTGAGTCATGAGACTTCTGTGTTCAAGGAACTTCCCCATCAAGTAAAGAAAATAATACTCAAGGCAGGGAGGAGAAGGGGACTGGCAAGAAAAGGCCAACTGGTGGCAGGGGGTGCAGGCGAGGGGAGGGATGGGGAAGGAAGGGAAGGGAAGACCAACTCAGGGAAAGCTTTTGTAAAGATGCTGCTGTCTGACTTCTGTCTGGCTAATGAGGTGTCCTGGCAGCCACGGCCTGGCTTTGGCAGCTGATACTGGAGAATGTGTGGTTTGTTGAAGACTCATAAACAGAGACATCCTAGGGAGAGGAGGTCAGAAATCCTACAGACCTGGAGAGACCATCTGACAGCAACCTGACATGCATACAGCTGTAGCTGCTTTTATGGTACAGAGATGTTTTTTGTCTTTACCATAAGGGACTTCCCCAACATCTGGAGAAACTAGGGAGCTACCATATGATGGCACAATTTATTGGCCGAAGTGGGGGAATGGGGATGTGCATCCATCTGGCTCTGCCTTTTATTATGTACCAGAGAGGAGCAGAATGGGAGCAATTTGAAGGGCTATCTATCTTCAGTAGGGGGTTCAGAATCACAGTGGCAAAGTTTGGCTTGAATGAAATTCTTTTGGATGTTGAAGCAGTTCAGTACAATATTCCCATTTTACAGATGAGGAAAATAAAGGACTAGGGAAAGGGCTGTGACTAGTTAATACATTTTTTTATTTTATTTTATTTTATTTTTGGTAAGTGCTCCTTGGATTTAGTTCTGGGCTTGTCTCTGAATAGTGTTAGATCTAATATCCTTCAAGTAAAATGAGTTGTTTCCGGCACTTTGCTTAGGGAGTTTGGAATATTCTAGAAGTATTAAGCTTGATCCAAATTTCCTTGATCCACCAGAGATGACATAGACTTGCACAGACTCCACAATTAATCCAGTCTCTTCAAAATCCCCAAGTCAGAGGACCTGAGTTTGAATAGTAACTCTGCTATTTAGTACCACTGTAATCCTGTCTTTTTTGACTCAGTTTCCTCATCTGTAAACTGGAAGATAGGAGTGGATGGCTTCTGAAGTCCTTTCTAGCTCTTTATGAGTCTTTGAGCCTATGTTATGGAGCTAGAGGACCTGTGTTTGAATTCCAGGTCTGCTATTTAGACAAGCACCTCTGCTCTTTAAAAAAGAAGGGATTGGACTAATTTCCTTCAAGATTTCTTATTTCCCAAACTCTGTGATCCTAGGACTTAGCACCTATGAGCCTTACTTAGACATAGTATGACTGGGAGATCTGCAGATGGATGAATGAAGAGATGCAGCCTTCATTGTGTAAAGACAAATACCTCTATTGTTTCCTTCTGAAGCTAAATTCCCTTTTTGAGCTCAGGGAGCTGGCCAGACAACATGCACACTTGGAGGACTCTGCCAATTTTTCCTCCTTGATGCTACTTCAAAAGCATTAGACGCTGCTCTCTCTGCCAGGTTTCAGGGAGGGTCTTCCATGAATTTTTGGTCTTATCTCCTTGGCAATAAGAATCATCCAGAGCTCATTACTTTTGAGCAGGCACTGCTAAAAGTGGTATGGTGAATTCTATAATGATAACTGGTTTTCAAAGTTTTTCTTTTCAAGCTAGGGATCTTCCAAGAGTGAAATTTTTTTGGAGTTAAAAAGCTTGGCATTCTATATACCTTTCAAGTTACAATTATGAGGGGAAGGATGAATGAGACATTTTGAATTCTAAAGATGAAACACCTTATATATAGTTATTAGTTTAGATTTATAGATTAATAGTAGGTGACTCAAGTAATTATAAAATGTTAGGGCTGGAAAACCTAGATATTATTTAGTCTAATTCTTACTTTACAGATGATGAAACTATCCTAAGGGATACAAGCTAACCCTCTGCTGGCAAAAGTAATTTGGTACAGTGGAAAGATTAACACACTTTGAGTCAGAAGTTCTGAGTTTTAATTATCACCTCTAACCTTTCAGACTTTTGTGACCTAGACTTTCTCCTTGAATCTCAACTTCTTCATTTGTAAAATAGAAATACTGATATTTGACCTACTTACGTCACAGGGTTGTTATGAGGAATGTGCTTTGTAGACATTGAAATCCAGAAAAATGTGAATTATCAAAAAATAGAGGAAAGTTTGGTCCCTGTACTCTAGCCAGGTTGCTCTCATCAATGTGCCTCACACATACCAGGCTTCTTGCCTTCATTCTTTTGCTATTTCACCAAGATGCTTTCCCCTGTCTTTTGAGCTTAAATTTCATCTATCCTTCAACACTCAGCTCAAGTTCCAACTCCTTCACAAAGCTTTCTTCTACTACTCTCTGTTCTCCAATCTCTCTATTTAAAAAATTCTTATTATAAATACCAATTTACTTCACTTGGGTATAAATTCTATTACATAGGACTTTAATTGTTTCATGCACATCAGCTTTATCTATATTTAGATCACAAGATCCCAGTTTGTTCATATCTTCTGTAACTTCTAACAAATTTTGGCAGAATGTTGGCACATGGTGTCAACACACTGAGTACTCAATAAACACTTGATTTATAATTTTATTTCTGTTATTCTATCAGTAATCAAAATGGCTGTCAAAGTTTTGTTCTAGACTCCTTGGAAAAACAGAGTAGAAAAGGAAAAGGAAGGAGAAATAGGATTTAAAACTTTTGAGATTAATTTATAATCTGGGGGAAAAAAATCTCTCCATCCCATTCACTCAATAGTATGAAGTCCCAATTCCAGGTTTCAACAAATAATCATCTATTTTTTTTTAACAAAATTTGTCAAGCCTTTCCTCATAACCATACTTTATCCACAATAATTAACTTGTTGAAACATCATCTTAACTAGCTCTACCATCATTTCAAAATGAAAAATCACGTTGATATAGTGGCTATTCCTATAAAATTCTCAGGGCTGGCTATAGATTGTTTAGGGACAGGGGCATCATTTTCTCATGGATGGCATCTCAATACTTTCCTGGTTTCCCTGATAGAAAATTCCCCACTTCATTCTAAATGGATATGTTGGGGAGAGGGTTTGGGACTGGGAATTATATCTTTGTGCCAGAAAACACACAGAAGATAGAGCAAGTATAAGGGATTTTTCTCAAGATCCCTATTTCCAGGCTATCTGGATCTTTTTAAAAAAAGATTTTGTCTGAATACCAGTGAGGGCCCTGAACAGTGGCGGGATGGGGAAAATTTACTGCCCTGACTTCAGTGGCCAACTATTTTAAGTGTCACTTTTGCTCCGGTGTCTTTCTAAATTTATGGATGTGAGCACCATTCCAAGAAAATTTCTGCATGTCTTCCTGTGGCTTCCTCATAAATGCTGTCCAAGATACTTATTTGATTTTATACTGAGTGTTTCAGTGCTTCCTACAACCCCTCTAGAATTTCTCTTCTCTAATGTGCATTTTATTAAAAAAAAAAAAACAAAAACAAAAACAAAGCAAGCAACAACAAAAATACAACCATGAGCAAACAACAGACCCCAAGTATTTGACCACACATTGGTCAAGAAGGATGGTTTTCTGCTTTTTACAAAGCACAGCATGGCTGGGACTAGAAGCTTTGGGGAATCTTCAAAGGTATTATAATGTCATGCAAATTTATCTTTCTAATATGGATGAGGAAATGTTCCAATACATGCCTCAGCATTTTGAAAATGATCAAGTATTTTATTTTCTTACTCTCTGTGTTCTCTTTGCTCATATTTCTTGTAAGTCTCCATCACAGTTCACTTTTGAAATAACCTTTGACAATCAACAATGACCTCCTAGTTTTCACATTTTCATTTGGAGAGGAAGAAATGATGAATTAGTCTTTTAGAGAGATTACAGTGAAAAATGGTCTTCTAAACGATGTGGCACAAGATACTCAGCCATGTCACTTCACTCCTTTGTAAATGGGCTCAGGACACACTGTAATCCAACATGTACCCTGATAAGTAGGAGATGAACAAGTTGAGACAAGAAATGAAAATATATGTAATAGGTAATTAAATCTGTGCCATACTAGGGCTGAGAGATAGAAATGCTTCAGCAGGATATCTGATCTATACCCTCAACACATGGTTTCATTTAAAAACATTATCACCATTAACAGACATTTAGTGAATACCTGCTATTTGGCCTACTGTCAAGAAACATATGCTCTAGTTGAGGAGACAGGACACACATAAAAATAACTAAAAATACCTTTGTAAAAGGATGGATTCTTAGAGATGTAATTTGTGTGGGATGACTTGGCTATGTCCAAGGATGCTTAATAATATTTTGATTTTATACTGCTCCACTAAAGAATTCTGACCCATTACCCCTTCACCTCTTGGTTCTCTCTCAGCTCCATACTATATGGTACTATCTGAAGGATTCTGGTTCCTTCTTGAAATTACATTGTCTGATTGCCATATATTCCTTCCTACCAGCTCTCCTCATTTTGTCTTATTTTCTGGGGTTGGGAGTCATTAGCCATACTGAAGGCTCTGGAAAATGGGCTGCCTTTTTTAAGGATATGACTGTGCCTCCTGGGGGTAGACTTTCCTTTCCTCCCCACCTAGCAGATTGAATTTTCCCATTATTAAAATTCCTAATTCTGTATCAATGGGTTTTATAGGCATTTAGGTGGACCCGATCTCTAGATAAAGAGAAGTGATGATAATTCCAAGAAAACAGAACATCAAAGAAGAAATTTAATGGAGAATGAGCCCTAGCAATTGAAAACTGAATTGTAAAGAAAAGTAGACCTAGGGAGACAACTTGAGTGACCTGCATAATGAAATACTCCACTTAGGGTGAAGTAGCCTGAAGATATCCCCAAAAGAGAAAGAATGCTGTGTCTCTTTGGTGTCAGAAGTATCAATTGTTTTGGCCATATTTGTTCCCTTTGCTTTTCTACCAGTCATATACTTTGCATGTATACCCACTAATACTGAATTTCGTGAAGAATGGGTCCCAAATTAATGGGGGACAGAGAACATTTTATTGTTATTATTTTGTTATTACTTTGCTGCTTTTGAGCTAATTCTGTCTACTAGATGATTATTAAAGATATGTGTTCAGAGACTTAGTTTGGGAGTGAAGGTCTATAGAGTAGCTTGGACGCGGAAAAGTAGTCACTGCCTAGGGGTAATTACATCAAGCTGCCAGTTTGAGATTGGAGGCATGGCCTGCAAGGTGCAATATACACATGAATGTAAATAAAAAATATAACAAAAATTGTAAACAAAGGAAAATTTATGAGATAGGGGAAGAAAAGACTTCATGTAGAAGGTAGCAATTTAGGTGAGCACTGAAAAATGCTAGGGATTCTAAGAGAGAGTACATTCTAAATGTGGGGATAGGAAAGAAGCTAGTGAATAGGCTGATGAAGGAGCTGAGAGGTACAGAATAAAGCAAGCAAGCCAATTTGGCTAGAACACAAAATTCAGGAAAGGGAGTGATGTATAATAAGCTTGGAAAGATAGACTGCAGCCAAGTTGTGAAGGGTTTTAAATGTCAAGGTGAGGAGTTTATATTTTTATCATTGTGGCAGCTGTATGGTGGATGGGTTGGACAGGATAGTGACTAAAGACAAGGAGACCAATTAGGAGGTTATTGCCATTATTAGTGAGAGCTGATGAGGTCCTAAAGCAAAGAGCTGATGATGGCTCTAATTCTGTGAACCTGGATGAGTGAAGTTTGGCTAATGGTATCCTTGACAAAAAAAAAAAGGGGGGGGGCGGATTTTAGGAGGAGAGTTGGTATGGGAGGAAAGATAATACATTTTTATACATGTTAAAATTTAAATGCCTATGGACTTCCAGTTAGAAATGTTTGACTATATTTATCCTGATTGTTTTTTATCTTTATCTATTTTACTCAGTGTTCTTGCCTCTTAAGGTCTTTTTGCATACAATTTTTAATAAGTTATCCCACTGACTTTTTATAAGTGTCTGAAGGACTCATGGAACTTATACAGTGTTTGATCTTAATTATTTTACAGTGCACATACAAACATCCCTCATCACTACTTTTTTCTTTTTTTTTAGATGAGGAAGATAAGTTAAAAAATATATCAGTAGCCAAGGTATGGTGAAAAGAAAAACAGTTTTAGAGTCAGAAGACCTGGGCTGGTATTTCAGGTCTGTCCCTTTTTGTATAATCTTGGAAAAATTACTACTCTTTAGGTCTCCTGTAAATGAGGCAATTGGGACTAGATGAGCTAGAGCTAGAGCTAGAGCTCTAAGATCCTTTCAACTTTACAGTTCCTAGTTCATTATGCTTTTAGTTATGTTTTTATAATTTTATAATTTATAGTTTCAATGTTTTTCTGATATTCCTTTCTTTTGGTAGCAAAGAGCATATTGTAAGGGGTCTATTTCTATGCTTTTCTTCATGAGTCTGCACCAATGGGACCGTAGGTCTGTATACGTTCTACCTAGGCTCAGAGTTTTTGCTAATTCTGGTAGCAGAGGAGCCCAGGGCTACAACTTCAACTTTGGATAGGGAAAAATTAATTTTACTTTTTTATCTGATCTCTTGGGACAGCAAAATTATTTGCTGCTGGTTTAGCTACCTTGCAGAATTCATCTCAGGGTCCCCAAGAGCTATGCAAATTAGAACCCAGTCAGTGTTACTGTAGGAAATGACCAAAAGGCTTTGGCCAGCATGAACAAACCCCTCCAAGACTGAATTTCCTGGATGTAGGACTCAGCCTCACTGTCTCTCCCTCACTTCTGGCTGGGGTGTGCTGCAAGTGGAGTTGTTATACATGGAATGTCTTGGATCTAATTGGGCGCGTTGCCCTGGGGAGTTTGTTGATGCTGTTGAGTGAGCCTGTTGTATATGTTGGCTCTGACCCCTCGAACCCCCAACTGGGGAAAGAGTCCAGCCACAATAAGCTCCTTTCACTGAAAGGCTTTACTCAGCAAACTCAGTGCTAAATGACTGCATGAATTTCTCCCCTTCCTGTAAATCACATGGCAGGAAAGTGGCTTGTACCATTTGGTGTTATATGGAGCCAGCATGACATGTACATACTGCAGTTATTTCTCCTGGCAGGCGGCTGCTGATTGGTTTACTTATTAAAATAGACAGTGAAGGCCACGAGGAGAATGACTCCTAAAAACGTGGCATTTTCTGTCTCTATTTAAGAGGTCATTTAGTATCATCTGCTAGAAGGTGTCCTGGTTTCTGTTTGTACAGGACTGATTTACAGACTCTATTGCTTCAATCAAACTGTCAGCTCAAGAATATAGATATACCCTCCACTAGTACAGATTACAACTCATCCATTCCTCCTTATCTTGTGAGAATTTTACTTGCAACCTTCGATAAACCTTCAGTTAAGAAGGAGAAAATGTTTTGGACACTGTAGTCAGTAAGGTTCAATTTTACAAAAGTAGGTTCTCTACAACAAAGATGACTAGCAAATAAGAGAGCAATCCATCTTCTTTCTGATGTGACTTTTTCCATTTTGGGATGGTTACATCTTAGTTCTTTCTTTGAGGACATTGAACCTTGGTCAGAAACATCTCAAGCAGTGGCTGAATGAATGGGAAAAAGCATTTCATGGTATATCATTAGTATCTTGGTTCTTGTCCTGGCATGGTCACTAGCTATTCTGAGCAATTCATTTCCTTTCCCTTTCTGGGCCTCAGTTTTCCTTAAGTGTAAAATTAGGGGTTTAGACCAGATAATGCCTAAAGATGGAAGACTCATGTTTCAGTCCTGTTTCTACCACAGTTTGACTATGTCCTTTGCAAGTCACTTAACTTCTTAGTGACCCAAGCAATTCTCTGAAATTTTGAGTAGCAGGTAGAGGTAATTCCTTACCAAGAGTTCTCTACATCAATGAAACCATAGGCTTTAATTTTTTAAAAGGTCCTTCCAGCTGTGACTTTATATGGTTCTTGGAAGTGGAGGACATTCTCAGAGAGTTGTGAAGAAAGTGCCTGGTAAATTTTAAATCATGTTAGAAATATGTGCTATGATTATAGTGATGCTGAAATAGCAGTTCTTGAAGTCTGGGTCTCAAGATTTAGTTGATCCAAAACCTTAGAAGTCATGTTGGAGGAAAGATGACTGGCATTGGGACAAATGAATACAAAGAAACAAAAATTCCATGTACCAATTTGATTCTCTTTGGAAATTATTTATTAAGGACCTACTGTGTGATACTACTGATACTTGTTGGGATGAAACTCAAGGATGAAACTATGTTTCCATGAGTATAGTTTTAGTCAACAGAAACAGGGTAAGTAAAAGGGGGGAGTTGTCTATTTAGAAGCTATGCTTATGTAAGAAAATAGAAAAATTGGCTGAAAACCTGGCAGAGAATATTTGGGTAAAAGTCAGATACAGCAGGAACAGAAGTAATTTTTTCATTGGTGCATACTGCAAACTACCTGGAGTTGTTTACAGGAATAGGAAATTGATAGGATCTGAAAAAATATTTTAAACACAAGCACAAGCTACCTTTGTGATAATTTCATCGTTCAAAAGTTGGAAGAACCAACAATTGAGATACTATTCTAGATATGAATAACTCTTTTCTGGGAGAGAAGAGAGGAGCATATACCTAAATTCTGAGGGAATAAATTTCTGTGGCTTCAGAGAAAAGTTAGGACCTCACAAACTGAAGAAATAGGGCATGCCAGTCCAAGAAGGATGGAAAATATTGAAGAATAAAATTCTTAAGACACAAAGGGAAACACATTTAATGGGGAGGAAAAACTAGATTTTTCTGAAGAGACCTATATGAATGCACAGTGAACTCATCAGTCATTTATTAAATTAATTAAAAAAATATACAGAAGATGTAAACAAACACAAATAATAGATGATGACTATAAGTTTGACATGGTAAGAACTGTGTCAGAAATGCTAAAACTAAAAATGAGCTCAGCTTGATGAGGGAAGCTAAAGACAATGAGAAAATATTTTAAAGCAACATTGGGGCAAGATGGTGGATTAGAGGTAATCCAGGTGAACCCTGCCAATATTCTTCTCCAAATAGTGTAATACAAAGGTATAGCACCAACAGGTCCCATAGGTGTTTATTACAATGGCAGCAGCAGCTTCCGCAACTCTCAGCCCAGAGACTATAAGAGGGTCAGACAACTGGTCAGAAAGAGATTAAAAGAGGGGACCTTTTGGGAACACTGGTGGTCCAGCTGGTGATGACTGATAACTCTATTGCCCATATCTACTTCTGGGTCACAGTTCCAGAGTGTTAGCACTTGTGGCTTAAGGGGAGTAGGGGACTTTGCAGAGTAAAGATCAGAGTGTTGAGCACATCTCTCCCAGGATACCACTATCTTGGAAGTCATGGAAACTTGCAGAATTAGTTCTGAAAAGAGAAGTATAAAAAGTCTGAAGCTTGTGACAGTATACCCCCATTTTCTGGTGAGCAGAGAACAACTTTAACATAAAGTTCAAAATCAGAAATTGGGGAAATGAGCAAATAGCAAAAAAAGAAGTGCAACATACTGCACTTTTTTTTGTTTGCTCAGGGAAGTTTAAGACATAAACTCAAAAGAACATAACAGTATAAAAACAAGTATAACCAAAGCTTCAAAAAAAGCTAATTGAATCCAAGCCCAACAAAAATTTTGTAGAAGATTAAAAAAAAAAAAAGATGTGAGTTGATAGAGGAAAAATTGAGAAAAGAAATGAGAGTGGTGCAAGAAAATCCTGAAAAGAGAAATAACATCTTGGTAAAAGACACACTAAAGTTCACTGAAGAAAATAACTCCTTAAAAAGCAGAATTGGTCAAATGAAAATGAAAGTACAAAAGCTTATTGAAAAAAAATAATTCCTTAAAAATTAGAATTGAGGAAGAGAAGCCAAGATTAAAAAAATCTACACATCATATTTTAAGAAATTCTAAAGGAAAACCACCCTGGTATCTTAGATTAAGAGGGTAAAATAGAAATAGAAAGAATGTACGAATCTCCTCCTGAAAGTAATCCCCAAATGAAGACTCACAGGAATATTATAGACAAATTCTAAGGTCCTTAGGTTAAGGAGAAAATACTGAAAGCAGCCAGAAAGAAACAATTCAAAATATTGTAAAGCCAGTCAGGATCACACAAGATTTAGCAGCTTTCATTTAGAGCAGTAGAGGGCTTAGAAGATTATGTTGCAACCAAAAATAATCTATTCACCAAAACAGTATAATCTTCTAGTGAAAAAATGTACATTTAATGAAATAAGATTTTCAAGCATCCTTGATGAAAAGACCAGTGCTATGGAAAATTTGATATTTAAATATAAGACTCAAGAGAAGCATAAAAAGGTAAATATGGCAAAATGATACATGTAGCTCCTAAAAACTTAATTATTATTAGAGCAGTTAGGAATCTACATAGACAGAAAGCACAGGCATGAGTCAATTATACTGGGATAACATGTCCCTATTCCCCTCCAATGAAAGGGTGAGAAAGAGGGATGCCCTGAGAAAGGGTGGTAAGGAATGGTAAAAGAGGGAAATTTTCTTATATAAAAGAAGCATGTAATAAAGAGCTTTTATAGTAGAGGGTGAAACGAGAGGGTGGAGAAAGTGGTGTGGGCATGCTTGACCTCTTTCATTAGAATTGGTTCAAAGAAGGAAGAATATATACACACAGAGTTGGGTATAGAAACTTCTTACCTACTAGGGAAGAGGGGAATGGGATAAGAGATAAGGGGAAGGGGAAAATGATAAAAGGAAGGGCATTTTAAAGGAGGCAGTGATCAGAAACAATATAGACTTTTGAGAAAAGCATTAAAAACACACAAAGAGTAGAATAAATAGAAGAAAATGAGATAGAGGAAAGTACACAGTAATCATAATTGTGAATGTGAGTAGGATGCATTCACCCATAAAATGAAATCAGATAGCAGAATGAATAAGAAATGAGAATCTAAGAAAATGTTGTTTACAAGAGATACACAAAACAGAAAGACAAATAAACAGTTAAAGGGCTGGAGTAAAATCTCATGCTTCAGCTGAAATAAACAAATCAGGGGTAGCAATGATGATCTTGCAGAAAGCAAATTGGGTTTTTCTAGTTATATCTTGGAGACATTTCAGCTAAGAAGGAAAACTGAAAAATTTTATTTGCAAAACATATGCATGGGTAGTTTTTCAACATTGACCATTGCAAAACCTTCTGATCCAACTTTTCCCCTCTTTCCCTCCACCCCCTCTCCTAGATGGCAGCAATACATGTTAAACACGTTAAAGTATGTGTTAAATACAATATATGTATACATATTTATACTGTTATCTTGCTGCTCAAGAAAGATCAGATCTAGAAAGAAGGTAAAAAAACCTGAGAAGGAAAACAAAAATGCAAGCAAACAATAATAGAGAGTGGAAATGATATATATATATATATATATATAGGTCCACACTCAGAAAATGACTTTTCCTAGTTGTGCTTTAGTTATGCTGGATTTGTGACCATGTCATTAGATTCCCATTTATGTATATGGTTAAGGATCCAGCCATGGAAGGCCTAGTTGGAAGGGAATGAGGGTTGTCATAGATTTTGATATTAAGGAAAAATAGACAGGGAATCTACATTTTGCTAATAGATACCATAGACAATGAAGTAAGACAGATTTTTTGGGGGGAATAAGTTTCTCTGATAAAGATTCATTTCATTCATATATATGTTTATATATATTATATACATTCCATATATTCCATGTATATTTCATGTATATATGGATTGTATGGATATATATGGAACTGAGTCAATTTTAATTTTCTAATTCTGACTTCTTGTATTTCCCTCTGAGGTTGTCCACTTCAGCCAGACTTGTCTAATTCCCTGTCCCTGGTGCTCTCATGCAGAGAACTGTTCTTTTTACCTTTGTTCACACCATTTTCCCCAAATGGAGCATTTATGCCTATGCAAATCTTCCCCATCCTTTGAGACCCGCCCCAAGAATGTAATAACAAAGTCTTGGTACATCTTGAATCACTGAAGGCATTCAAAGAACTGTGACCTGACATCATCTCCCAATCCATTCTCATGCAGCCTATACATCATGGCCTATGTCTAAAATCACAGAGATGTGGTGACATTCCCTGCAGGAGTCCATTCCTCTCAGGTACATGCATGCAGCGTTTTTTATGGAGACTGACTCACTGTCTCGCTTACATGGAGCAGGGCTGACTACAGATTAGAGTATTAAGATGTCCCTTAACTATTAGATTTAAACACCGACATAAGGAAACAAAGAGCTATAAAGCAGCACTGGAATGTCACCACATAAACCACAATAAACTCTTATTGCCCATAGCTAGCAGGAGACAAAATATTATTCCAGAATATGGAAGACAGAAAGTAAAGCTATTATGGGACAGTGCATACATGTTCATTTTTCCAGGGGAGTAAAAGGTACCACAGTTGCCACTGACAGAAATTGAACTTCCAGAAAAGGGGAAAAAAAATCACTAAAAACCAGTGCTATTAGTGATAAAACCTGTCTTGGGAATTGTTGAATCAAAATAAAAAATTTTGTTATGTACATATGATACTGAAATAGGGCTAGTTAGAAAGAATTTGCTATCTTAAGGCTAAATGAAATGTGCAACTGTATGTTTTTAATGTGGATTTTGACATATGCCAGCAGTTAATGGCAGATCTGTAATAATTATGAAAGATAAAGCAGATCTACATAAGGAGGCAATGTAGCAAAATGGAGTAAGCTCTGGGCATCTGGGTTTTGATTTCAACACACTAGCTTAGCTGCGTGACCTCCTGTGGCCTCAGTCTTGTCATCTCTAAAATGGGTGTAAATATTCCATGGCTTGCTTATTTCATGAGCTTATTTTGAGGAAAATGCTTCCTCAGCCTTAAAATTCTCCATAAATTAAAATTATTATTACATATTATTTTACTGTACAAATCATAATTTTTTTTAAATTGGGTTTTTCTAGTTATATCTTGGAGATATTTCAGCTAAGAAGGAAAACTGAAAATGACTTTTTCTAGTTGTGCATTAGTCATGCTGGATTTGTGACCATGTCATTAGATTCCCATTTATATATATATGATTAAGGATCCAGCCATGGAGTCCTTGGTTGGTAGGGAATGAGGATTGTCATAGATTTTCACATTAAGCAAGAAAGGAGGCATCTGGTGGCACAATGGATAAAGCTTTAGCCTGGCATTAGGAACACCTGACTTCCTATCCAGATTCAGACATTTAGGAACTACATAATCCTCAACAAGTCGTCATTCTCCCTTTCCAAGCAGGTATAAGATATGAGAAACACCTTGTTGAATGAGAAATATAGCTAATGAAAACTCCTGCCGGTGAAGGCTATAAGAAATGGGAAACAATGAGCAAAGTAGTAGAACTGCCTATCTCTAATGCCAGGACACTTTCAGTTCTGATGGCTCCAAGGACTCTGAGAGGTTACTGAGCTTTCCATACCTGGGAACTCATATTGGGTATTCAAGAAAGGTGGGACATATGCTTTTATAATCTGTAATCAATATCCCTTTTTCTATGGTAATAATTATTCTAGCATTATCCCAGAGGAAAGAAATCAGTGGGAAATGGGGGGGGGGGAGACACATTTTTTTACAAGTCAATAAGCCCAGAGTATTCTTGACCTAAAAAAGTAAGAACAGTTTTCACATTGCAGCCAAAGTAGCCCCTCACTCTGAGAGAACCTTGGAGTAGAAACTCTTGTTACAACCTGAGCAAAGTTGTATTGGAAACTAGACAAACTAAAAGGCCAGACAAAATTGTCCCTACCTTGTGGAAAATTAGCAAAAGTTTCCACTGGGTGAGTCTGGATTCTCTAGGCAATGAGAGGATTTCCTGCTACCCCACTGTTGCTGCCTCCCTCCCTCCTGCCTATACACAGTCCCCCTTTCCATAAATTCAGTCTCAACCTGGAATTATTCCAAGAGCTTCAGAGACTAGACTACTCACCAAGGACAGCAGAATTCCCAGGACTCAAAACCAGCTGTGTTCCCAGAGGAGAAGTGAGCACAGAGGGAAGGTTGGGTCCATTGGCTGAAAGCAGGGCCTTCATGTCTTCCAGTTGAGAAGGAGGATGGGGGGGATCTGTAGTCAGGGAAATGATGAATCAGAGCAGACTAAAACATAAAAATCTAGTACCTTTAGGAGGAGTGGGGAAGAGGAAACCATTAGGTATTAAGAGATCAAGTGTTTCTGTTGCTGGCTTCTGAAGGGCATCTTTTTAGTGGAGACATCCATACTTTCACTAGGGTTGGGATCTGAGTTACAGGCCTAATACTATGCCTGATAAAACAAGGCTACTCCTGAGAATTAGGCACATTACTGTATGGATGTTCCTAACTTTGCGTCAAAAATGTGTTTCTGAAAACACAAATTGAGTTTTTTCAATCAACCCATATTTTGAAGATCTCGCAATGTTTATAAGCAAAAAAAAAAAAATCCCTTTATAAAACTTAATATTTATCCATCTTCCCATTTCCTACCTCCTGGTATTTGAGCATGCTGCTCTCAGGAATACACTCCTTCCTCAAATTTCCTTGCAGCGTATTGTTTAGATATCTCCTTTGCCCCCATTATGCCCTAACTTGCATTATACTGTGTTATGAAAGTATGTTATACTTTCCCCCAGAAGAATGTAAGTTCTTTGAGAAATAATTGAGTCATCTTTGTCTCCTCAGCATCTGGCATAGTGATTTGCGCATTGTTAAGTATTTAATAAATGTTAGTTACTTATTTCCTTTCAGCTAACCACTGGATGGCCAAGGGGAAGTGACTTAACCATTCTGTCTCTATCAAATGAGGCTGAACTCAATGCTTTCCCAGGTCCCATTAATCTCAAAAATTCTCTGAATTCTACGTCAGCCATGGTATCACCAACTGAAGCCCAAATCCTCTTCTCTTTAAATTCTTCTTTGAAATACAGAATATTACAAATCTATTGATGTGGTAAGTGTTAAGATGCTTTTATGCTCTTATGTCTAAAAGTAGATTGTAAGAGCTCCCCAAATGGAAGCCAATCCATCTGCTGCCTCTCTGGTTCTGCTTCCTGTCCCATACCTATAGAGCTCATAGTGAGCCCTTAATAAATGTTTGCTGAATGAATGTAGGCCTGTGTTATTAGACTACAAACAAAACTTAAGTTTCAATAGTTGGCACTAGATCTTAGTTTTTTTGGAAAAAAATTCCACTTAAAACTTAAATTAGTTTTAAATGATTAACAAAGAAAATGAAACTACTTTTATATTCAGAAAGTGCTTGGAATAATGAATGAACTGTGATCAATAAACCAAGGTTATTTCTGATAAAAAAAATGCCCTGAGGTGAGAATTTAAATAGCAATTTTCCGTCATATTTGATTAAAGTGGGGAAGAAGTAACATTCCCCAAATAGTCTTTTCACCTACTTTTCAATGGCACCATAGTGCTAAACACAAGTTTGCAGAATATACACACTTCATTACCAGACCTACAGTAGCAGCTACACATCCTGGTTAATCTTTCATCTCTCCATTAGTAGAAAGTGATGAGGAAGTGTTATTAGGGAGGAAAACTCCATCAGTAAGTACCATAAATCAGTGAGGGGTAATGGTCCCACCCAGGCTCTGGGCTCAATAACGGCTTTTTGAGTCCAATCGTCCGGCTAGAAGTTTAACTCATGACTGTGAAACTGAACACAAAGTAAACTTCATCCTTCACTGAACTGAGTTATTGTTGCTTTCTGAGATAATTTGGGGCTTATATAGTCACTGGTGAGCTGCAAGCCCAACTGGGGTGCGTGGTGAATTACTATGAGCAGGTTTTTGGAAGCC
This sequence comes from Sarcophilus harrisii, assembly GCF_902635505.1. Classification (NCBI taxonomy): domain Eukaryota; kingdom Metazoa; phylum Chordata; class Mammalia; order Dasyuromorphia; family Dasyuridae; genus Sarcophilus; species Sarcophilus harrisii. The sequence goes on from NC_045426.1 coordinate 102,042,754, forward strand.
AGAGTGAGCAGAGATTTCATACTAGCAATTTGGTAAAACTAAAGCCTAAATTATTTCTCCTACTAAATCATTTTGATTTTAAAAAGAACCCTTTTTATATGTGGATAGGTACACAGGTATGCCCTCTACTAAAGTTTTCTAAGACTTTACTATGACATGGAGATGCTTCTGGATTCTTAAAGACTTTGCTGGTGGAGCAAGCTCTGCTAGACATTACCAAGTTGAATAAAGACCAGTAATAGAGGATATTTTGTCTGTTCTTTCTGCTGTTTATCTATACACCCATTTATGTTTTGTCCAAGGAACCAGCCTGGCTTAAATCCAGAGAGCCTCACTGCCAGGTAGACTGCCTGGTTATAAATTTTTCAATCATGCCAAATCTTGACCATCTTTTAAATTACAGAGAGGCTGTAATTTGTTTTAGTGAAAGGCAGTCCCCCACCCCCAAATTAATGAAATTATGGTAAAAGAAATTCTTGCAGTATCGAACTAGTATGTGTATAAATATAAGACCATTTATGTTGCTTTCTTTCCCATGGATAACTGCAGATGAGTTATGCTTGGGGATTATGTGATAGCTCTGGTAGGCCCTAGACATGAATTGATGTCAGAAACTTTTGTATGTAATGTAGGCCGATTGATTCAGCATTTTGTGCCAGAGCCATGAATGAGGACCTGAAGGTAGAGATGGGGTGCCTGAAAATATCCAACGGTGCAGAGATTTTGGTTAATTTCATTTGACTTATTCTTGACTGGTATATTTGTAAGGGGCTTTAACTTCATTTGCTTTACTGGGTGTAAAACTGTATTCCAGTTAGAGAGTCCATTCAGGAGCAGTTAGGTGGGTAACTTCATATTTTACTGGGGCAGATAAAGATGAAAACTCAACCCAGCATTTGGCTTTGCATCATATGTGCACATATTGTCTTTGCTCTCCATATAAGAATGAATGTTCTAATGGTTTATATGTAAGTCACCAAATATTGTAGTTAGTCTAAGATGGTTGGCCATAAATCTCGTGGTTTTTTTTTTTTTTTTTTTTTGATGCTCCAAATCTTATTACTATAACATCATACATTTAAATTCTTTTCATCTCTTAACTCTCCAGGGTAAAGGGAGATGTTAGGGTTAGTTTAGGTTACATTGATTGTGTTTGGCAGGAACAGGGAGAGAGGGAGGAGGACCTGGTCTGGAGGTTTTCAACTGAAAAACTGAAATCCTGTCCACAGGCAGTTGACCTTGCAAACTGTTTACCTAGTATCACTAGCTGGGTGTTTTCAGTCACTTCTCCGTGAAGATTGACTGCTCTACAGGAGTACAGCCCCTGATCGGAAAAGGAGACATTTGTAATAGACAGGGAGCCATCTTGCAGGTGGTGAAGAGGAGCCAATTTGCTTTTATTCCTGAACCAAGTGACTTCTACTTCAGGCACACCTAGGAAGAAAAAAAAAATAAACTCATGAACACAAAATGCATAGCAGGTGAACAAGGAGGCATTCATACAGTCAGAGAATGCTTGCACTTGATACCCTAGTACCTATGTAGGATCGTGCCTTTAACTTTGATATGCCTTTAACTTCTTACTAGTTTCCTGATTATTAAATGGTAGAAGAGAATTTACTTCAACAAAGAATTGAGGTGTGTGTGTGTGGTGTTCCTTAACTTTGAGGAAATTTAAGGAGAAAGTTAGAAACTACACACACACACACACACACACACACATATTCATATACCCACTTCTCTCATGGTCATCCTGTTTATAATTTTATTATGAAATTATTTTAAAAGTTCTTATGGGGGAAGGGTCTGTTTTCTGGGCTTCTATTAAAGTGAATAGCTACTTCCAAGTTACACAAGAGTGTGCTGGAAAATGTTTATCAACTGACTCTGCAAACAACCCACTTTTAGATTTAATTTGCATCACTAACACCTAAGTAATCAACAAAATAATTAAGTCCAGATATGTAGTATTTGCCAAATTCCAAGGTATAAATGGTCACAGTGAAAGTTTAACAATTGACTTTCCTGTGCTAGCTCCAGCATACAAATGAGTATTAATGTTATAATGAGGTGGCTGGCCAAGGGTTGGCTAAGACTACTTTGAACTCTTTGGAAGAAAAATTGTTATAAAATTATAACAATTCTGTCAAAATGTCCCTAGTCCTTGTGACAATAATGAGAAATATGCAAGATATATTATGTTTTTAGAACAGGTATCAAATCTCTGTTGAACTATTCTAATATCTTGAAAAAGCAAATGTAGTGATCAATTCTCTCTCCCTAAAAGATATTTCAACCTTAGGGGAAATAGAGTTAATGGAGAATCAGGAATAAAACTCAGAAAAATTCAGTTTTTCCTTTTTTTTTTTTTTTTTTTTTTTTTTTTTTTTTTTTTTTTTTTTTTTTTTTTTTTTTTTTAAAGATTAAGTTTCTTTAAGCTACTCAGAATGGAGATACAAGGGATACTGCTGCATGGCTCCAGTCCAACTTTGGACCAAGAACTGTGCCTTGTTGTTTCTGTCTCAGGGACTCACCAATTAATGCTGAACTTAGTGCAGATACCTGATTGGATTAGCCCAAAGCAACTCAGAACTCCCAAGCTTAAGAAATCTGTCAGCCTCCACATCCCAGGTAGCTAAGAATATGGGTGTGCCCCATCCCTTCTCACCTGGATGATTACAATGGCTTCCTAGTTAGTCTTTCTGCCCCATCTTCTCTCTCAATACATCCTGCATATAGATGCTAAGGTGATTTTTCAAAAGTACAGGTCTAACCTCGTCACTCTACTGATGAAAAATAAAATACCCTCCCCTTCCCCCAAAACAAAAAAACCCAGACTCCAGGATTTATCCACTATCTGTAGATCAGATACAAACTTCTCTGTCTTTTTAAACCATTTATAACTGTTTCAGGTTTATTATACATTACTACCTCCTCCTTTTATACACATTCTGTGGTCCAGCCAAACTGACCTTCGAATTTCATAAATTTCCATCAGACCAAATTCCATCAGACCAACAAATTATGTACCAATTCCTTCCTTTTTCATTTTAGAATTCTCAATGTCTTAAAGCTTGGCCCAAGTGCCTGAATCCTTTTCCCAGATGCCTGTACTTCCCTTCCCCCAATCATCTTTCAGTTATTTTTGGTATCTATTGTATATTATAGTGCCTCCTATGAAAGAAAAAAGAATTCCATCTCCTGACTCTATTACTTTAGTCAAGGGACTGATTCTTCCTCTCTGGAATGTACACCCTCTTCACTGGCTTGAAGCATCTCTAGCATCTTTCAAATCACAGTTCAGGAGATACCATCAATATGAGATTTCCCAGATCCATCCATTTGAATTACTTTTTATGTATGGAATGCTGTATTTCTCAGGAACATAAGCTCTATGAGGGAAGGGACTCATTTCATTTTCACCTTTGTGTTCCCAGCACCAAATACAGCGTTTCGCATATGACAGGTATTTAATAAATGTCGAATTAAATATCATACTCCCTCCCTGCCCCTTGCCCCCTTGCTTACTTTTTTTGTCCCTTCTTGCTTTAACAAACATATATTGGTCTCATTTGGGGCTAAATAACAAGCTCTTTCTATCTATATTATATCCATATCTATAATATATCTGATATATCTATATCTATATGATATATAATATGTTGTATATAATGTAACAATATGTAATATAATGTGTCTATAATATAAATTTATAATGAATCATGGCTGCTGAGCCTCCCCAGACTTGAGTTCCTTCTCAGACAATAACACTTCTCTTTGTTTTGAGCTGTTGTACCATTGCCTTGTGTTGTGTTCACCCATTGATCTGGCAGCTGCTCTTGATTTAGTCTGTGTTTCTTTCCTTCCTCCACTCGGTAGTTTGAAGATGGGCAGTTCAAGAGTTTGGCAATCTGAGATCTCTGATCAGCTGGGCAAAAGATTGATTTGTTCTTTTATTCTGCTGATGAATCATAATGGAATCAAAACCACCTGGAAACCAGCATGTTAGTGGAGAAGAGGGAATATCCCCTGAAAAGGGATGAGTAGTTATAGTTCTCTGAAGTCTTCTCATACCGGTAGCTCACACAGATTTGCTATAATCAAATGACTCACGTGTCAGTTTGAGAACCCTGACTGGCATGTCTCTTCCACAGAGACAGATGAGAGGACGGGTAGTAAATGGAACTTGCTTTTTTAGGTATCACCACTAGGGAGAGCAAGAGTATTACATGAACGTATCAATAACGACTTGATTAAAAAAAAAATCCTATGCTAAAACTTAAGATGTAAGCCTAGTTTTTAGTTAAATTTTAAAAGAAAGCGCTAATACCAATTAGGAGAGGAATAGCTCTGCAAAGTAAGCTGCAAACAAAAGCCTCTGCCCTTATTCTCTCTGATAAAAATAAAGGGAAAAAAGGGATCACCTCAAAAGAATACCATCTGTAGCCAATTCTTTTATTGGACTCTGAATTGTCCCTTTCTACATGGATTGTATAGGTCTCCACTGAGGAAGGGTCTGAACTTCCAGTTTTTATTCCCTGAAAGGAATTAATGACTTCCAAAGAAAATGTGATTCATAATGAGGGAGCCTGCCTAAATGGTCCTTTAGTTCTATCAATAAATGCTTTTTGAATGAACAAATGACCTCGGCTCTCAAACAAACTGATTTCATTTAGAGCATGGGGCCAACGTTTGCCTCTCTTTGTGAAGGCATGCCTGTTTTTATAGTTATGCCCCCAAAGGCCCTGATCCCTTTCTCTATATTCTTAATTCCAGATGGATCTCCAAACTATAGATTCTAAATCTGCCACGCCATAACACTGATTTCTCATTATGTCACACACAATGGTTTGGGCACAAATAGAGATATAGAATTAAAATAGGTGATACCATAGAGTCAGGGTGGTATAATGAAAAGTGTGCCGGACTTGGAATCAAGAAGTTTTTGAATGCCATCTCAGACTTTTACTATCTGCATGACCTTAGGCAAGTGACAGACTTCTTTGAATTTTGGTTTCCTAATCTCTAAAACAGTATTTTATTTCCTAAAATTCAGTTTGCAATGAAGACTAAATGACATAATGCATTTAAAATGCTTGAAAGTGTCATATAAATAATAACTATTGTTGGCATCTCCAACTGGCTGGCATCCATTCCTGAAGGTGCTAGGACTTAGACTTTGCAAGAAAACTTAGGAGACATTTGGTCCAACTCTCATTTTAAAGAGCAAGAAATTGATTGTTGAAGAATGGAAGTCTCTTGTTCATGATCAGTTACATGGGTAGCAAGAAGCTGAACTGATATTTGAAACTAGGTCCTTTTCTAAAATTCCATTGGTTCTCTTCCATCATATCATGTTACTAATATCAGTAATATATCTGTATATTTATGTATATTTTCCCCTTTGCCTATGTTCTCCTTCCCCATCACATCTTCCTGTTGACATCCATTAAGGTCCAACTCAAATATCAGCTTTTCCATTAATCCATCCCCAACCCCATAGAGATAAGTAATTTCTTCTTTTTAAGAATATTATTGGTGATATTTTTGTATGTCTATTAGAATAACCAAATTCCTTGATCTTATAGCTATCTGAGTATGCATTTTATGTCCCTAATTAAGCTATATGCTTCTTGAGGACAAGTTTCATATCTTATTTATCTTTATATATATTCCATGAGTACCTAGCACAATCCTCCATATAAAGGAAGTTCTTCATTGAATTTTGGCATTTCAGTGATTAAAATAATAAGAGATTTTGATTACTTTATATCTGCTGCCTTCATTTACAAAACAGGGGTCATTGAGACTGATGATATAATATGGGATGCATATGTTATAAAATAGATTCTTGAAAGCACTGAATTAAAAACTTGGACAAGTGCATTTAAAATCAGGGAACTTGGGTTCAAATTCTGCCTCCTCTATTAATTGTGTGACACTGAGCAAGATAACTTTCCTTTTCTAGGCTTCAGTTTCCCATCTGTAAAACAAGCAGGTTGGACTAGATGATTTTCTAATACCTAACCTTATTACTTGATGCCTTACTGCTCTGCCCCATCCATAAAATGGGACATCAAATCAACTTGGCTGTTATGTATTATGAAATGGGTTGAAAACCTCAGGAAAGCTGCAATGTCAGTTGGTGGAATGGAGTTTTTTTCTTTTTAAAAAGAGAAAAGGCCTGAACATGTCTCTATACTCTTTCAAAAAACAAAATTCCAACAAACTTAAAGACTTTCTGATTGTTTCTTGTGTGGAGGGATGATCTGCTGTGACCTAGAAGCACCTGTCAGCACGTGGTCTCTATCCCCGCCTCTTGGCAGTCGTGGCAACAGCAGCAACAGCTCCCATTGAAGATAAATTCTACCGGAAATATTTCTTCGATTTATTCATGAGCTTTTCTCTCCTAAAGGATTATATTTAACGGATTTTTCTACAGGAGCCAGAGCTGTACATTTTGACCCAAATACAGACTTCGTTCCTGAACTTTTGGATGTGGTGGGGTTGGTATGCACGTCCACTTTTGATAAAGCATGATCTGAGTCATCAGCATGAGTCAAAGGACAACCCTTACGGTGTCTTGTGGAACAATATCCAGCTACTTTACTGCTGGCTTTGATGCATCTCAGAGATAATCGGAACAAGAGATTTAGAAACAATGAATAAGGAATCACAGAATTCTGGGAGGCATCTTTTCTGTATGACCAAAATAGATTTTGAAAACTTTACTCTTAACTCTCTTATTTGTCACAAGTGCCTTAAATATTGACATTTGTGTCTCTTGAAAGAGTCCTAGTTATTTAATAGTGTTTCCCTCATGCTGCTACTTGTAGCAGACTCTTCCCTCTTACAATGTGTTCCCTATCAGGTATATATATATATATATATATATATATTTTTTTTTTTAGCACTTTGTTACATCTTCAGTCGGGTAGCTAAGTGACACAGTAGATAGAGGATTAGGCATGGAGTCAGAAAGAGAGGAGTCCTCTTCTGAATTTGAATCTAGTTTCAGATACTTAGTAATTGTGTGAGTGGAAATTAATTAACTCTGTTTGCCCCAGTTTTTCATCTGTAAAATGAGTTGGAGAAAGAAATGGCAGAGGTAGCGTTTTATATGTCAAAGAAACCTCTCATGGGACCACAAAGAATTGGATATATTTGAAAAAAGACTGAATAACAACAATGACAAAATCATGAAGCAGAGATGTTTTGAGGAGAGATGTGATGATATCACTACCTATGAAAATGGCAGTGAGTTGCCTAAATTGAAAGGTGATCATAATTAATGACAAATGCAAGGAAATTAGGAAGCAATGCAATGTATCACAATCATTTAATACCTACTGCATACCTCGCAAGACATAACCTGGTGGCTTGAATTATACATCAGAAGCTCACTATCTTTCAAGAACTGAAGGAAGACAAATCCCTATAGTACAAATACAGACTTTAAACTATCCTGAGGAACTCAGCCAATATACTGTATTGGAACCAGACCATTATTACACACTGAAATGTTGCCCACAATCTCATGGACATCACAATGATTCATAAAAACTTAAGAATGTTTTTAATATATGTCACTCTCCCAAATACTCATAATTTCCAAGCTTTATGGAATGAAAAGCTTTTGAAATATGGAAACATGGCCAAGGAGATTAAAATCATGGGGGGAACAGGATGAGGTATACATCATCCCCATTGTTCTGTCTGCTACTGGAGTTATACCAAGGATGTTTCCAGTGAGCCTACAGAGGATGAGGTTATATCTCAATGCTTTTATTCAACTGCAAAAAGCAGTTATCTTATCTTTTTGTGCAGTGGTTCATAGAGCATTGGATATGAAAGAATAATAGCAAAATTATGACTTGTCCCAGGACCATTTTCATCTTAACCCCACTGAAAAAGCTGAGAAAATGAGATGATGATGATAACAATAATGATGATGAAGATAATGATAATAATTATTCAGGATCAGGTGACTGCCACAAGAAATTATAAAAAAAGTCATTCCTAAGGAGCATAAATTTGTTGATCAAGAAGATTTTCCAACGATGTGGTGGAAAATGTATAACATATGGGCAGGATGTAAAAATTTAGTATTTGTCAGTGCTGAGGGAAGATTTGATCAATAACTAGAATGATATACAAGAAATTCATTATATCCCTCATGAACCAATATATAACAAATCCTCATATTACAGATGTAAATATACAAACATAAATCCCCATATTACAATTGCAAATCCCCCCCAATTATTGAGAATTCAATATGTAAACTCTAAAAGAACTATGGCGTCATTACAGACAGAACCATTGCCTGAAACTTCTTGAATGTAACAATAATCCATATCAATTTAAGAATGACATTTTCAAAAGATTCTGCTATACTGATTATCTCCAAACTATATGTAATGGAAAAAACTCAAACTATAGAGATCTTAAGAAGAAATTGAAACCATGTGGTAAATAGCATAAGGGACATGTCATCCTGTCTGCTGCTAGAGTGTCTTTAAGATGCTTTCAGTGAATAGCTGAAAGATGAACTTACATTCCAATATTTTTATTCAATTACAAAAAAGGCATTTTTTCTATTTGTGCTCTAGTTTGTATGACATTAAATAAAAAAGAAAAACAGAAGGGTAAGTGTGGCTTGTCTTTGGACTATTTCAAGTTGAATATCATCAAAAATGTGGAAAGATTGAGATAATTCATAATAATGATAACAATAGTAGCTGGCATTTATTTTTGAGTTTGCAAAGCATTTATATATAAACAGAGAGCACCTCACTAGATCTGTAGTAAACAGCAGAGATCAAATTCATTCAGCACTCCTAATAAGTTTCCTGGTCACAAATCATCTTCTTTTTCCCAATCTGTTCTCTCTATAGCTGTCAAACTGATTTTTCTAGTATCAGAAGCAGATTATGTGGTGCAGTGCATAGGACACTGGGCCAGGAAGAGCTGAATTTAAATCTAGCCTTAAACACTTAATAGCAGAGAACCCTTGGAAAGTCACTTGACAATTACCTACCTCAGCTTCCTTATCTGTTAAAAAAAAAAAAAGATAATAATTGCACATACCTTAGAGGTTTGGTGTGAGGACTAAATAAAATAATTGTAAAGTGTTTAGCACAATGTCTGGTTCATAGTGGGGACTTAATAAATACTTATTTTTTTACATAATTTTTTTTTATTAGAATAACTTTTTGTTGACAGAACCCATGCCAGGATAATTTTTTACAACTAAATACTTATTTTTCAAATATGTAAGTCTAATCATGTCAGTCCTCTAATCAATACATTTCAGCACCTTCCTTTTGCCTTTAGGATTTTAGGATACTTAAAAAATACAAAAGGAGTTTGCATTTTAAGTCTTTCTCAACTTGCTCCCAATCTCCCTTTCCTACACTCTACAATGCAGTCAAACTGTCCTTGTTCTTACACATTACAATCCATCTCTTGAGTACCTTTGCATTGACTGCCCCTGGAATTCATCCTTACCTTCTTTCCACATTTTTGAGTCTATAACTCTCTGTCAGAACTCAGTGTCATTGCCACTGTCTAGATGAAGGCTTGTTGATTCCTTACAGCTGCTACTGTCCTCTCTCCTCTTAAATTTACCCAGTATTTATTTTATATACATTTTTGTTGTTATTCAGTTGCTTTAGTCATATTCGATGCTTCATGACCCCATTTAGAGTTTTCTTGGCAAAGATATTGCAGTGGTTTGCCATTTCCTTCTCCAGTTCATTTTACAAATGAGGAAACTGAGACAAACAGGGTTAAGTGATTTGCCCACAGTCACACAGCTTCTAAGTGTATGAGGTTGGATTTGAACTCTGGTCTTCTTGACGCTATTCCTGGTGCTCTCTTCCACTTCACTCACTACCAAGCTAGTCATATACATTTTACATATACTTTTGTGCCTGTCTCCCTGATGGAATACAAGTATTGAGGGTAGGGACTATTTAATTTTGGTCTTTACATCCCTAGTGCCTAGCCTAGCACCTGAAACCAAGTGAGGTACTTGAGAAATGTTATATTAATACACAGATCAATTGATGAACTGTAACTCTTCAAGGGCAAAGTATTCTGTCAGGTTGCATTGTCATTTTCAATACTTGCTGAAGTATTTCTGCTTATACCCTTCCTATTTTTAGCAGAATTCTTCCAATTACAATGATATGAGATGAGTTTACAGAATTTATCTCTGCTAGCTTGCTTGTTTACCATTCTCTCCATAAGGTTTAGTCAGGTGGCAGTCAATTACTTTTGTCACAGTATATTATGATATGACAGATTGAACAGAGAAAATGGACTGAAAAATACCAGAGGCTTCCTTTTACATAAGAAGACAAACTATAGCTTGGTTATAATTCTTACCAGTTTGCATGAATTGTGCTTTTTTAGTCAATCCAATGCTCTTTTTAGTTTAGAAAAAGGAAATAAAATAGTCAGTCTTGAATTTTTCCCTTTGATTTATATCATATCAGTAACATAATGTAGCCCCTTGTTGCTTAAAATGAACCATTCTGATCACAAGGGGCTTGAAAGAAGATATGACTATAGGATTAGTAAATTTATCTTCATTGAGCTGTCTAAAGAGTCACAGTGTAATTTTCCTCCTTTAATCACAGGGAGAATAAATGAACTTACTAGACTTTGGCTTGGTTGTCATGTCATAGAGGCCATCTGAATGTTTTTTTGTTTTTACTCCTTTGGCAATTTTTCCAGAATCACAATCTGGCTAATACCAGTGCACTGATTAAGTAGGTCCTTCATAAATTTGTGTTTGAGTTGTTGACAATAAATTACAGAAACACACTTTGTAACCATAAATTTTTCTATGGGAAAAGAATCAATGAGAGATGAGAGAATACTTTCACTTATCATCACTGGTTGTCTCAAACTTGTCTTTGTACAGATTTCAAAACATCTGTCTTACCCTTTTAGTTTAGTCAATTAGTCAGTCCTTTTAATTCACCTCGAATGTGAGCTCTTTTTACTCTTGGTTTCAGATCCATACTTGGATCTGCCTTTATCCACCTGCCAAATTATCTTCAAAACAATGAGAGGCCCAATAACTATAGATATTCCCTCCTAGGTAGTGAGAAGTGATGCAAAAAAAAAAAAAAAAAAAAAAAAAAAAAAAAAAAAAAAAAAAAAAAAAAAAAAAAAAAAGCTAGAAGAGCTGGTTTTGAGTCCCAACACTAGCCATTTACTTGCTATTGTAACCTTGGGGTTAAGTCATTAAACTCTGAAGCTCAGCTTCCCCCTCTGTAATAGGGTTGGACACACTGAAAGTTAACATTTGATGTAAACTCTAAGAGATCTCATACATTGGAAGGAGACGGCAGAGCAAATGCATTATTTGTTCTTTTATTTGGGATTTTAGAGAATATCTTATTTCTCACTTTGCAAATTTATTTGTTTTTTTTATGTGAATTATTAAATTTGTAATAAATGCTATTTAGGATCTCAGTGCTTACAAAAGAAATATTCCTAGGGGAAATATTTAGATCAGAATGCTCCTAAGAAAGGATGATGAATCATTTCTCACCTGCAACTTGGCAGCTGATTGTCACATTTACTCCCTGGATAGTTTTGATGATACTCCCCACATCAACAGTGACAGCAGGTAAGTCTGTATTGGTCACAGCCATCCTTGATGTCTTCACTAATGGTTTTCCTGGAAATGAGAAGTAACACCATATGTACAGGAAATAGACATAGCAATGACTGTGGAGATCACATTTGTAACAGGATGGACTAACAGTTACTGAAATCTGGTGATTAGGGACAGATCTAAGCAAATCCATTTGAAGGCAAACATAGTTTCCTTTTTATTATCTTATTTTACTACATTGCTTTCTTTTTATTACCCATTATTGAATCTATAGTAGAATTCCTTGACCTTTTTTGGTCATATGTAGTTATTTTTTCTGTCTTGGATATCAATTTTTATAGAGGGATCTGATGTTCTAGGAAATGTTTCTTACCATTTTGTTTTGTACCAAGAAAACATGCTTATCAAGTAATATTGTATGGTATAGTTATCAGTTGTGGTATTGTGTCATCCTACTATGGTATAAACTCCATGAGATCATGGACCTTGGTTTATCAAATCTTTTTATCTCCATCAGCATACAACATAATTCTCTGTATATAGCCTGTATCTAATAAATGTTTGTTAAAAATGCGTGAGGTGCTTAGGATACAGAGATATTTGAAGCTTCAATAGCTAGCCTTCTTTCCCTGTATTGGCAAATATATACATTATAGTAGACCACAAGATTGTTTGTCATGTCCAATTCAGAAGCTGATGGTCTTACTATCTGTCATTTTAGAACAAATCACTTATATCAGCAGTATAAATCACTGGCTTCCTTCATGAACATTCTGTATTCACTGGATATTTGTACCTACCAAGGAAAACTTGAACAATACCCTAAGATCTCTGATGACTAGTAAAATAATAGAATATTATCATGGGCAGCTAGGACCAGCTAATTGTGTAATCTTTTTTGTTATATGATTCAATAATTTGAGACTGTAATTTTGTCTGTTTGGATATTCATCCCATCAATAAGAATCATATCTCTTTGACTTAGTAAAAGTGAATAGTATTCTAGAGGAATTGTTGCCAAAAGATTGTCTTATGGCCTAGCTAGTGATAAGTCTCTCCAGGTGTTAGCTGGGCTGGTCCAAAGACAACAGCTGTCCAATCCAACTAATAGCTCCTTTCCAAAGTCCTTCCAGACTGGTGGGACCTAGAAGAGCTTGTACTACTCTGCAGTCATATCCTTAAAAGACAAGGGTCACCTCCATGTCAAATGATTATCCCATAACTCTGGAAAAAATGTATAACTTTGGGAAGCCAATATGGATTCAATCAAATCAGAACTTTTATTTTCCCATAGAAACCTGAGAAAATTCTCACCTTCATAACTGCTGAGACAGTTCCCTCAGAACAGAATTCTCAACTATTAAAATCATCATCTGGTTCACTCACAAGCTAACTGAAACAACTGAGGAATAACTTCAGAAATAACCGCTACAATGGAAGACTCAACAAGATTTTGTATACTTTATTGGAGTTACTAAATCAAAAGGGAAAAGGATTCTAGAAGAATTGTTTTTCCAATGAGGCTTCTGAGATTTTATTTCTTTATGAAATACTATATATGTTGACCATTAAACCTATAAAAAGCAGAAAAAACCTTATATCCCAGAAGGAGATATTTTCCTGTCTTTCTCCTCATTTGAAAAATTCATGTAAATAGGATCATGCTCTCTTCTTTCAATGGGAACTATGTACTTCCCTAAGCTCTTGTCTTCTTTCTATTTTCCACTGGTGATATTTGTGAAATGTCAGGAGTTACAGTATCTCTTTCATGATATTTTAAAATCAATGACAACCTCAAACTTCTACCTTATGGTTATGACCTCACTGATGGTCTACACCTGGATAGCTGCTCATCTGCATTGTTAAGTAGAGCTAAGCCATTGATCCAGACTGAAGCAATTTACTGGGTAACTACTGCTTTCCTTCAAATCCTGCCCACACCAATCAGTTCCTAAACTTTCCTAAGCAACTTGGCTGAAAACTTAATCTGCCTAGCGAAGGGGACTCTTAAAAGTTGTACTTTCAGCTTCATGAGTGCACACTGGAAAGTTTTCACTTGGTTTATTTATGTTATAACATAAACTATGGGTTCATATTTCAAAAAGATATGGAGTAGAGATGGGTAAAATTTCAGTATGAGCCTTCTATACTCCTGGGAGAGAAATGACCTGGTAGATAAACTTGTTGTCCAAGTGCCAGGTAAATTACAGATTAGAGAGGAAGTAGGTAGACATAAACTGAATTCTATTGGGTCTTTGGCTGGGTGTAATGTATGGGGTAGTGAGCCTCCCTGGCCAGTCTATTTCAGGTTTGTTTATCAGACCACATTCTGAACAACTCCAATTCTTGGGAGGTATATTGCATAAATCTAAAAGACCCTCAGGTGGGTAAGTTAATTATGGAAATATTCTGATGTGCTCATTCAGATTTTAAAGGCTTCAGATTAAACTAGGACCCCTTTGAACTTTTCTGAATAAATTGGAATCCACAGGGGACCTACGTCTGGACTTCAAGCATATTCTCTGAAATAAAAGTGAACTATACCTTAGTCTTGAGGTAACTAGGCACTCTCATTTCTTTTATTTCCTTTTTGAAACTGATGTTAATATGAATAATTAAATTTATAATAATCTATATTGAAAAAATCTATACATATCAATATTTATAATACCATATCAGTTATTCTCTCCTTTAGTGTCTTTTTCTTTTTTTCTCCTCTTTGCCAAGATGGACATTTATTTAGGAGAAGAGCTTACAGACAAAAAGAAGAGGTGAAATAGGGAAAGTGGAAAATTTGAAACAGATTTGGGAGAGCAATAGGGTTACCAAAGAAAGAAGTTTGGAAGAATCCATTAAAGAGATATTCCATGAGTCTTGTGCATGCCATTGACTGGCAAGTTAAATCCATAGAAGTTTAGTAAACTAACCAGACTTAGCTATAGTAAGGAGAAAGATGTCATTAAAGGGAAGATGTTTGGAGGAAGGAGGAAGGGAGAAGGAGAGGGAAAAGCAGAGGGAAAGGAAGAAGTAGAGAGAAAGAGAGAGGGAGGGAGAGAGAGAAAGAGGCAGGGAGAGGGAGAGAGAGAAGGGAGGAGGGAGGAAAAGAGAGGGAGAGAGATAGAGAGGAAAGGAGAGGAGGAGGGGAAGAGGGAGGGAGGGGAAAAGAAAGGGAGGGATGGAAGGAAGAGCTGCTTCTGCTTTTGGATGGCTTTAATTATTAAGGAAGTTTTTGCCCAACATCAGAGCTAATTTTTTCTCTTTACAATTTTTTGCATTGCTCCTAGTTCTGGCCTCTAGGGACAAGCAGTCTAAGTTTAACCTGCCTTCTAGGTCTAATCTGGCCCTCGGCTATTTGAAAATAACTTTTGTGGACTCCTAAGTCTTCTGTGGCATAAATATCCTCAGTTCCATCATGATTCATATGACATGGCTCAATGCTCTTCATCATTCTAGCTGTTATTTTGGATACTATCCAGTTTATCCATGTCCTTTCTGAAATGTACCAAAGTACTCTAGTACTGAAGACTATACTCCATATATTGTCTAACTGAGCAAGAATACAGTGACACTGTCACTTTCCTATCCCTAAATATCATGTCTCTCAATGAAACCTAAGATCCTATTAACTTTCTTGGATGCCATCCAACATCGTGACTCAATATTGCACTTGTAATACATTAAAACTTTCATTTTTCCCTGGACAAATCCTTTTCTAATCATTTGTACTTTGGAATAATCATCTTCCTCACCTTGTACTTTGAAAATAATTTTTTGTGAATTAGTGTAAAGACTCCATTCTTAAGAAGCTTATAAATGTAATAGAGAGGAAAAGAAAGCAACCAATTAATCAACAAGCATTTTAAGCATCTACAATGTGGAAGGCACTGTGCTAGGTGCTGGGATATGAAGACAATGAACACAATCAACTTTCATAAATGGTGTGAGCTTCACTTCTGAAATCCAATTAGCCAAGAAATTCTTTGCCTTAGTTTCTAGAACGAAAAACCTGACATGTAGTTTGTACTATGCTCTTATAAACTAACAACTTCTCCTATTCAAAAACTGATTTTATATCCCTAAGAAGTTGGAAGTATTTCTCTGGGGTGTCATTTGTAGTTTTTGCGAAAACATCCTATTGCTCAGATTCTGGATTCTGTGTATGACTCTCCAGGATGTGCTCTGACTTATTTTTCTCTTCTCTGTAGCTTTTCAGCTGCTTATGTCCTCCAACAAGTTTTCTTCAAAGAGCTAAAGATCAGCCTGACACTACCATTTGCTTGCTTTATTCTAGATTAGGTTCCCAATAATTGTATTAAATCCTGGTAAACAAAGGATATTTAGTCTGCTGTGGAGCTGACCCATAGCTGGATAAACATAAATAAGAAAGTTAATCCTCAAGAGTCATTATTTGCAAATAATTGGAAGAATGTCAACAGTGTTTTTGCCTTTTAACAGGTAAGGGGAAGAATCATGTAACCAGAACGGAAGAAAGCATCTGGATCTAGTATAGAGAGATGAATAAAGATTGCTAACTGGAAGAAATTAAGGGAAAGGCAAATCTTATATCCACAAAAAATGCATTAAAAATCTGACATTAATCTACCCTGGGGCTTCACTGCTCAGCTCAATAATCACTGAACTCCATGATCTTGGTGAAGCCAGCAGCTAAATTTCCATTCCTCATATAGCAATGAGATTGCCAGGGTAGAAATTCTGATATTAAGCAGATATAAGACAAGAAGATGTGATTGTGTGAACATGTGGTAGCATAGTGTGGGCAAAAGAAAACTGAGAAAATATTTCTCCTTTTTTTTTTTTTTTTTTTTTTTTTTTTTTAAACAAACAATGCTAGACTGGGAGTCAGAGACACTGAGTTCAAATTATGACTGTCATTTACTTACTACTTATGTGACCTTGAGCAGAGGATTATAATAGAGGAAACATTGACTTGGGAATCTCAGGAGATAACAATAATAAAAGCCTCAACTACTCATGTTTATATAACACTTTAGCATTTTCAAAATACTTTCCCAACAACTCAGGTAGGTAATGTATTATTATCTCCATTTTATAGAGGTGAAAACAATTATTTGTTCAAGGTCATAAGGTAGTAACTGTCAGAGCTAGAGTGTCTTTCTGGCTTTCTTCCTAACTCTGGGTCCCTGCTCATTAGAATATTTCTCTACAGTGTGTTAAGTTTTAATTCTACCAGGGAGAATTTTATCATCCATAAAATGGGCATTAGATGATCTCTGAGATTTCTCCTATCCCCACATTTCCATCATTACTGACATAAAGCTGAAGACATTTTCTGGGCTATACTCTTCTCCACCTGGATAATCTTTCAGAAGTCCAGACTCGACACAATCCAAACAGAACTTTCCGTCTAACCCCCTAAGCTCTGCCTCTCATCCCAACATGCTTATTTCTGGTGATTATATCACTACCACTCAGTTACTCAGGCTCAAAAATTTAGTCATCTCTGACTCTTCCTTGTCCCTTACTTCTAACACTAATGACTTATCAAGTCCATCTCAATAGTTTTCCCATCTATTTTCCTGCCCACTTCTAGTACCATCACCCTAGCCTAGGCCTTTGCCCCATGTCACACAGAGTTTAACAATCTTCCAATTGGTTATTCTGTTCCTCCTCCTATCCAACTTTCACAAAGTTGCCAAATAACATTCCTGACTATGTCATTTCCCTCCTTGAACATTTCAGGTGATTCCTCTTGGTCAGTGGTTCTCAAAGTGTGGTGCAATGAATCCTGGAGGGTCTCTGAAATCCTTTCAGAGGGTCTACAAATTCAAAATTAGTTTTTTTTCTATTTATGAGAAATATCTATTATGTAATCCATATAAACAAAAACTCTTTGGACATATTCTCAATAGATGTTAATACCATAAAGATACTGAGAAAAAGAGTTTGAGAACCACTGATCTTGGTCATACGATAAATATGTAAACTTTGAGGGTCACCACGAGGCCTTTACAGCCTCATTTCACAATACCCTCCCTTCACAGTCTATATCCCCAAAACTAAGGCTTCCCCAGTCTCATCCTGTACTTTTGACTTCCCATATTGGGAACAAACTTCTTCAATATCTCTGTTACTTGATTTTTTCCAATAAGAGTTAGCTTAAATATCAATTGCTCCATGAAGCCTTCCCTGAGTTTCTAAGTGAAAATTGATCTATTGCATCTCCAATTTTCTTAGATTTCTGAAAAACTCTTCTTGGCTCTACCACAATTTACATCTAATTTTTTTTAAATACATGCCATATCATCCTAATGAAACTATAAGCTCCTTAAGGCAAAGGATTGTGTTTTTTCACTTCTGCATGCTCAGTGCAAAATAGAATATATAGTAGATGCTTAATAAATTTGTTGAATTTAATTAAGTTTCATACCATTAGAAATGTATGCCTATAAATTCAAGGCAAAGTAAAAGAGCCAGTGGTCTGCCAATACTATAATAGTAAGAATTTAAAATTTTAAAAAATTATTAAAATAGAAGAAAATGATAAATTTTGCTTGGCAACTATGAGAAGGAGGAAGAGAGGGAGGGAGATGCAGTGAAGGTGTGGAGGGTGATGTCCTCACTTACTAGACTTTTCCATGCTTGGTATATGTTGACAAAGATTTTTCTGTTACCTGCTAAAGTGACAGCAATGGAGACAGAGTCGGATCCTAGGGCGTTCGTGGCATTGCAAGTGTAGAAACCCACATCAGCTTCAACAGGTGCTAGGATCTGTAAGGAATCATCTGGTTGCAGAAGAATTCTGGAAGCAATAGAAAAAAAAATGCAGTTCTGGTCAGGTCTCTGGTTTCCTCTTCTGATATTCTTGGCTATAGTAAGCCAATTTTAATAACAGAGGCAGACCCATCTTGTTGAAATGGGGAAACCAAGGATTTCTTACACTTTGGCAATTGTAATTATGGTTGGGCCCTAAAAAAAGACACAGGGCCCTTGTGTGCCTTTGCAGTTTGATGATTAACTCAGTAAGAGTTCATTATTAATCATGATTCAGCACATAGTACATACCCCATGGGGGTACAAATAAATCTAAAAATTCAGAAAAATTTACTCTCACGGGGAGATGTAATGGTACAGGGGAAAGAATAATGATTCTACAGTCAAGGGATCTGTATTCAAATATTGTCTCTGATGTCTACTATCTGTGAGACTGGGAAAAAATCACAATCTCATTTTAGATAAAGTTTTTTTCATCGATAAAATGAGGAGGTTAGGCTAAAAAGCCTTGTAGACAGAATTTCTCTAAATCTATGTACCTATGCTCTGTATCTACATGCCTGTAAACTGCTTTGAACTGGATTGAAATGGATTAGATGATCTTTGAGGTTTTAGCTCTAGAACTGTGATTCTAAATTTGGAAACATATGGATAAACAATTCTACAGGTCCATTTACTACAGCTTCAGAATTCACAAAGTTTATGGCTATCTATTCATCTCTTCTGTTCAAATGATGGCATTTCTAGTAGTCACTTGCTATAAGTTCAAGAAATGAACTATCAACCAAGCAAATTGCCCTATTAAGTACTTTTTGCTGATAATGGTTATAACTTTTATGGAACCCTTAACACAAATGGAGAGGAGAGAAAGAGAGAGACAAGAGAGAAACAGAGAGAGATTGAGAAATCTACATGAGTTGATTTTACCAAAAAAAAAAAAAAAAAGTACATCTCTGATTCAGTTAATTTAATGCTGCATAACTTAATAAAAAGGAGAGTATAGAAAACCAACTCTGTAGAAGCTGTTAAATGTTCTGTTAGAAGAATGACAGTTGGGAACTCTGTGAAGAAAGTTAATACTTCTTTTGGCTGACTAATCCAAGATGAAGGAGAAATTATAACTCTGAACTAAGATGAAATACTTTTTTTATGTGATGAAATTTATGAAATCAGAGAAAAAGGAGAATACATGATGGGGCGAAGGATAGGATCAAGATTCTGAGAAGTAGAGTCTGTCAAAGGGCAAAGCAAATAATAACCTGTGAATATTCCATTATGTTTGTTTCACTTAAATACAAGGGGCTAAAGTTTGTATTAAAAGGGATATTTCTTTGAAAGTATATTCAACCAGAAAATAAAGCAGGTTAACACTAACATGACTCATGCCTAACATCACAGGACCCTAGCTTTTTTCATTCAATATTCCCAAGACATTTGTCATATGTCTGATATGCTAGATGCTGGGAAGGAGACAGATACTAACTCTAGAAAAGGCATGAGTATATTCCCTGTGACAACTTGAATCTTTAAGGATCCAAGCATTAAGAGGATGAAAGAATTCAGATCATTTCTTTAGTCCACACAAATATTCTTCCCCAAGTAAGATATGTGGATGTATATATATATATGCTAGATTATGATAATAATAATGATAATAATAATTATTAATATCTTCCCTGACATAGACAATTCATCTAAATTATGATATCAGAGGAACACTGGATGCAATGAAGAGTTAAGTTAAGTGACTTGTCCAGGGTCACAAAGTTGGTGTATATGAGGAGAGGTCTTGAATATATATTTTCCTGATTCCAAAGATAACCCTTTCACCATATTATTCCATTGCTGTTGTTTTGTCATATTTCTCTCTGTGATCCCATGAACTATGTCCATGGAGTTTTCTTGCAAGATACTGGAATGATTTGCCATTCCCTTCTCTAGTGGATTCCCAATTTATAGCTGATAAATGGAGGCAAACCGGGTAAAATGGCTTGCCCAGTGCTCTAAAATGGCCCACTGTGCCACCTAGATATCCCATGTTGTCTCTATAAAGAGGCAGCTAGACTACACAGTAGATAGAGTCAGGAAGACAAATTCAAATTCACCTTCAGATACTAGTTCTGTGAGCCTGGGTAAATTACTTCACTTCTATTTTCTTCAACTGTAAAATGGGGATAATAATATCATTTACTTCTTAGGGTTGTTCTGGGAATCAAATAAGAAAATATTTATGAAGTTCTTAGCATTCTATGTCTGGTACATAATAAGAGTTTAACATTCCCTTCCTTACTAAATATAACACCCAATACAAAGGAATATGGACTAAGTAAACAAAAAGTGTCCAGAGTACTAGGAAATAAAGTGAGGAAGAGATCCCATTACTGATCTACTTCTCAGATTTCTTATGGGTTAAGTATTTCTAAAAGATAACATAAATTGTATGTATTATAGATTATTTTTTATTGGAAAAAGGCTGTATTAATAATTCACCTTTCCATGATGTCTTAATTCACTTGCCTCACAACTCTGTCCATTAGGTAGTGCTAGGCTTACAATCCCATTTTTCAGATGAAGCCACTGAGACATGGAATGATGATAATGGTAAAATGGATTTCACTCCTAAGCACAGAGCCCTTCAAACTCTATTCCACTACCTCTCAATTGGTCATTTGAATTGTTAGCAATTCCTTCTCTCATTCCTCAAAAAGTATAGGAATAAGATAAGTATAGGAAGAATAGGAATAGCAACATTGCTATACTTTAAACTGTTTTGCTGTGAATTGCCTCCATCTCAGCTTTGCCAACCAAAGAATTGGTACCAGTTATTCTCTGGGAGAACAAAGAAAGTAAAATACCACTATTAATAGACACTAAATAAGCTAACAACCAATGAAACTCTAAAGGAAAGTTAAGGTCCCCACTGAACTCTAGGTCTTAAAAGCTATACCAGTGTACTTCCAAGGTGAGAACTGAACTTGCTGACAGACAGAGTGGCTGTGGTCACCGGAGGGACTGACCACCTGGGGAATGAGGTCATTTTTTTCAGTCTTCATGATTTATGAAAATTGCCTCCCTGAGGTTCAAAGGTCTTAGTGTGATGTGTTCTCCCTCCTTCTCTTTCTGTCTCTCTAGCTGGTAATTTCACAACTTTTATACCTGCACTTTGTGTTCCTGGGAACCTGCTGCTTTGTTGATCTGGGATAGGGGTAAAGGAGGGAGGGAAACAATACACAGACAAGTAGGTACATACAAAATATATACAAAGAGGTTATTTCTCACTGATTTCCCCAATATGAAATCATCTAAACTTCACTCACTCTTTTACAATGGAGAAAATCTCATTAACCCTGAGGCAGCTCATTCCACATTTGGACAGCGCTATTTACTGGCAAATTATTTTTTAGGTTAAGCCAAACTGCCAATATTGGCTCAAATAAAAATATTTATTACATTTACTATGCATCCATAAGCATTTATAAAGTACCTACTATGTCTTGAACCCTGTGCTAAGTCCTGACGATATGAACCCAACCAGAAACAGATAAGATTATCAATAGAAATGACTTTAAAGAAGATGCATTTTGGGTTAGGGTTGGAGGAACAACTGCTTTTTCAGCATACCCAAGGACTCTAGAGTTTTTCCATTTAACTTAGAACTAACACATCTCTTTGAGATGAAGAACAGTCTTGCTTTTCAATTTTAATCCACTGTTGTTTATACAAAATAAATGCTTGATAACTGCTTCTCCTTCTCTCTCTCTCTCTCTCTCTCTCTCTGTCTCTTGTCTCTCTGTTTCTCTCTCTCTCTCTCTCTCTCTCTGTCTCTCTCTCTCTCTCATTTATTAAGACACAGCTAGTAAGAATCTAATTCTGGATTTGAACTCAGGACCTCCTAACTCTAGTGTCAGTGCTCTGGGCCATGTCGCTGTCCCAATAAATGTCTTTTCATTCATTCATGGAGTTTAAATGGCATTATCCTTTTCTAAGGGAGAAAAAAAAAAGCATTGCTTTTGCTTCAGCAATTTACAAGAATCCTAATGCCAAAAGGAAAGGTCTTTTCTTAAAAGGTCTGGGCCACCCATTGATACCTAGTAGGGATGTGTAGAGTTTAGCTTTCTTTGAGTGGCCTTTGGCTTGTGGCAAGGCTTGCAGCTACTTAAGGAAATGCTCAGTCACTAACCAGAACGTTTTGTTTTCAGTCTCTTGGTGCTAGAGGAGGAAAAAGTGCTTTGAGAAGCCCTCCCTCCAGGAGCAAGAATGTTTTTTCTGAAACCAAAAAATGCAGTAGCTCAAAGGCATGCAGGCTGGGGGTTTTTGTGGAGGTTTCTTAGAGCAGATGTTGAGGCTTCTAAAGAGTTTCACATCATCTGTAAGCTTGGGAAACTTGTCTTTAGTTTAACCTTTGCTATTTTTAATGCAATTGCCAGACTAAAAGTTACTTAACACCCGATGCTTCAGAACTGTTCCAGGTCTAAGAAAAAGAGACATTTTGGGAATGGGAGAAGGCCATCCAACCCTGCATTATTCACTCTCTTTAATTTGTCTTAATCCTGTCTTCAGGTCTTTTTTTTTTTTTTTTTTTTTTTTTTTTTTTTTTTTTTTTTTTTTTTTTTTGCCTCTCTTGGCTTCCTTTGCTCCAAAAATACATCTAGTTATATCTTGAATTCATTACTACACGTGGCTTCATCAATGGCACTGGTAAATCAATCTACATTACTGCCCTTTGCCTAAAATAGTTCAGCCTGGCTTTCCTATTTACCTTTCAGAATTTACCTCTCATTTGTCCCACTAGCTAGTATTAAAAGTGTTGATCCCTTTATCAAAACCTTCTGTCTTTTACCGTATGGGGTCCTCTTTGACAGTAAGACATAATGAATGGCTTAAAAATTCTTCTTTTTCAAGATCTTGATGGATTGACCATGAAATAGTGACTTACAATGTGTTTTATATGAAGGTTTAGCTCTGCTATTCTTAGTGTATCTACTCTGATTCTATCACATACTTCGAAACCCACCTACTAATTTCAGGGATCTCTTCCTTAACCCCAAATCCCTTCATGGTGTCCAGTTCACTTACTGTATTGTAAAAGAAAATCGCAGGATTCACAGCTCGAAGTAATCTTAGAGATCATATGGTCTAACTGCCCCTTTTTACAGTTGAGCAAATTAAGGGTTACCAAGATATAATTACTTGTCTTTTGCCACGTGGAATAATTTTAATTCAGGATTCCTGACCCCAAACCTGTACTTTTTCCAGTCTTGAGAATAATTCCTTTTCCCCACCTCTCTATCTAAGGAAACTGCTGTTCAGGTGTGGGTTGGACTAATTAACTTCTCAAGTTCCTTCTAATACTGGGATTCCTTGACTCTATAATTTTATATCATCAACTGTGAAATAAATTTGTCTCCTTTACATATGCTCCTATTGCTGAAAACAAGCCTCACGATTTTGAAGCTGGTGTTCATTTTATCACTAAACTTGGAAATCTTTTTTTTATTTGCTTATGACTTTCACATGCAACATCACTGGCAAGTATAGTTAAAAAACTGACCCTCTAGGCATTTCCCATTGAACACTCCCTTCCATCCTGAGAAGTTTCCATGTATGGCCATTTTGTAGCTTGATATGAAGCCTGTTTTCCATTCATTTTCTTAATTCACCTCCTATTGCATACTGCTTTGAAACTTATCCAAAGCCTCCTTTTAAAGTTTCTATAAGATCTATAGAGGTATTCATATATACGAGAGCAGAAATCCCCTCAAAGATCGCAAACAATGAATTATCGAGTCTTTCTGCCTAGATCTAGATTGCTGATTCTTAATAAAACTTATTTTCTAGGTACTTTTCTGTCATATCGTTTAGGAAATCACTTGGGACAAACCTGGGAAGACTTTAATGAACTGCTGTACAATTCAGTGAGTAGAACACAAAGAATATGGCACATAATAACAACGAATATTGTAGAGGAAAACACCTTCAAAGATGAAAGAACTCTGATATAATTACCAACTAAAATTCCAAAGGACTACCGAGGAAAGATATTCCATACATTTTGAAAATAAAATGATAAAGTCAAGGTTCAAAGTGAATCCATATTTTTAGACTTGAAAAATGGGGGGGGGTTATTTTACAAATACATGATACAAATGATACAAAATTTTCTCTCTTTCAATAGAAGGGGCATAGGAGTTGAATGAAGTATAAGTGATAGGGTTATAAAAATGGGGAAAAAGAAAATTATATCATTTCTCCCCCATTCTATGATTTCATAAGTATAAGTCTCTTGAATTGGTAACTTGATCATCTCAATCAGAGCTCTAATGAGAACTTTAATGAGGACTTTATGATGCCAAAACAAAGAGGGAATGGAAAGTACATTTTTCAATTCAATTCAGTAAACATTTTAAAAATGTCTATTCTGTGCCAGGTTCTGGGGGGGGGGTGTAAATAAGAAAAAGGACAGTTATTGATCTCAAGGTGCTTACAGTCTAATAGAGAAAGATAACAAGATGAAGAGGTGAGGAAGCAGGGGTACCTGGTATGGGAACATGGTGTTTTAAGGATTTGAAGCCACACAGAGCTTTTGATGGAAAATACAGTTATTAGGAATACTGGAAGGAGTTTAGTATATTCATCCTTTCAGGAGATAGAAACAAATTGTTCTTGGTATCTAATTAATAAGAATAAGTGGTTAAAATAAGAAACCTTAGAACCTCCTACTTTGAACTCCCTAGTATACATGATTATACTCTTCTCCCTTACATTTTATGCTGAGAGGTATGATTTACCCAAGTTCATAGAACTGGTACCATACAAAAATAATTATATAAATCTGTTCCATATTACTACCTTTTGTTAATGTGACATATTAATGATCTTTTTATAATAAAGATGATATAAATTTAAAAATTTAAATTATTCTACTTGTTCTAAGTCCTAAAGGTCATACATACTGGTTGTGTAAGATATTTCCCTTAATTAATGTGGATCAATAATTTTTCTGCCCCAGTGGGGCATTGAAGGCTTATATGATTTCCTGTGGTCACGCAGCTAATACATATTGAAGGCAGACTGTAAACCTGGGTCCCTTTGTCCTCAAAGCAGATATCCACTGTACCACTTTCCCTTATCAAACATGTAAAAATGATACTTAGGAATTTCCTAATGGTGGGACTCTGAAAACAGTTCAGATTGAATTCACTATAATTCACAGGTATTTAATAAATGCTTATATTTATGAAGGAATGGATAATAACCATTAAACCCAGCAAAAATTAGCATAGTTTTTTTTTTTTCCCCTCCTTGGGGTAGATCTTTTTTCTAAACACACACACACACACACACACACACACACACACACACACTCACTCACTCACACTCTCTCTCAATCTCTCTCTCTCTCTCTCTCTCTCTCTCTCTAGACTCCTCAGAAATGATGATACTAGATAAAGCATTTACTAAATCTGGTGTGTCTAAGTAAAAATTTAAAACCGAATGAAACTTAAGCCTAATTATTTGTCTGATATACTCAATACTAATTTGCTTTATCCAGAACTGTCTGATTCCACTGTTTTGTCCTCCCCATCTTTTTTTTAACAGAGAATGCTGCAAAACAAAAATAAACTAATGAAGACATTCCTTCAAATATCACTCTTGCATGGGAAAAGTGAGAGTACCTAGGAGTAATGGGTTTCAAACTTTGTTCCATGGAGTCTTAGGTTTCTTTGAAAGTATAGTAATTGCAGACAGACTTAGACTGCCTCTGGCTCTGTAGTTTAGACCCATCTCTGCCCCACAATTGGGACAAGTATTACAAAACAAAAAAAGTAAGAGACATGGGAATTTGGCCTTAAAACAAATGAAACAAAACAAACCTTTTGCTGCCTTCTTATTATGGCAATGTTGGATAGGAACATTTTGGGGAAGAGCTGGGTCAGGGGTTGGAGGATGGATACAGCTTTGTGATATAATGTAAGCAAAGGGGACATATTGGTTTTATTTAGTGTTCTGTTCCTCCATTAAAATTTTCATAGAACATTGCTTGATTCTCCTCTGCCCTATCATATCTTACCTGGCTTAGGCAATTATCATGTTTCCCACTAAATTCTAAATTCCTTGAAAATAGAAACTGTGGCCTTTTTTCTTTTTCTAACCACATGCTCCAGTCCAATAACTTCTAGGTAGTAAGTGTTTAAACTTTGGTTGAACTAAATTAACTAATTCCCTAATAAAATCACTGGGAAATACTCGATAGAATTCTGTCCATTATCAAAAAAAAAATCATATTTTTTGGGTAACATCTAGAAGTAAGACTTCCTGGAATGTAAGTGGTAATGGAGAATTATATTGACTTTTCAATACAATCAGGTCTAAAAACACTCTTACAATAGCTGTAAGAACATACTGTCTAATTCATCTCATTGGGAGGTGGGGGCAAACCAGGGATGGACTTTAAGCAGCAATGTGGGGAATGCTAGTACCTTACAAACCCCCAAAAGCGATGAAGCTGTGAAAGCAAGTACAGTTCAATTGAGTTGCAATTTAATACTAATTAAGTCCAAATATAAACTCTCTACCTCAAAGGAGTACTGAGAGTCAAGAAAGTACTTTGTAATAATAGTTGCTGTTGTTATTATTCAGATGGTTGTGTTTCCCATGGGGCACAATGCCCTTGTAAGCCATAATAACTATGCCAAGAATAGAATGGAACTTCAAGAGTGGACTGTTTTCTTCTTGGGCTGAACCAGATGACCAGACTAAGTTGTTTTAACACCCCCCCCCCCCCATAACTTATTCAGAAGCTTTGGCAGCAGACTTTTGGTGTGTTAACTGCTTCTCTATCTGCTGCCTTCCATTACAACAGCACACATTTTAAATAATCTCTCCTTTTCCAAAACCAAAACTCAAGTATGTGCAAAATACAGCCAATGCTCAATTTCCAGTGCTAATGGCAGTGTTTGGGAAAAGGGGGAGAGAGGCAGGCAGGCGGAGCATGGAAAAATGAAATTCACAATCCAGAAATACCATGCTAGGGATCAGAACTTCCTCTTTCACCAAATCTATCATCAGGATTATTAACAAGTACATAATTCTTACTTCAGTTTCACCTTTTCTCCTATTTTCCTGATTCTTCTCCTATTGAGGTCAAAAAGATCAACAAATGAAAGGAGATGAGGGAAATGGTAAATCCAGATAATCCACAAGTTGGATAATTTGTATTTGAATAATGTTCAATTTCCATTCCCATACTCTATAGCTCTTTCATCCAGCCTGAACTTTTCTCCAACTCTTATTCTTGTCTTGGTTCCTAGCTCACATCATCTTCCATGCTTAAAATGAAATCCTCAGTCCTCCATTAATTCTGGTCTTGTCTACAAGACTGAGATGATACCTCTCATAGAACCTCCTTTCATCCCATCCTTCATCCATCTTATTACCTTTGAATTGACACATTAGCTGGCATTGATTTATTTGGCATTAAATAAGAGCAATGGTAAACTAGCCTATACCAATATAACTAGATTGTAAGAATGTGGCACTTCAACATTTACACAGCACCTTATATATGTTATCTTTACTTGAGCCTTAACAACAATCATGTGAAGTACAACAATCTTACAATTACTACAAGAAGTAGGATTATGCCTACTTTATAGGTAAAGAAACCAGAACCCCAGAAAATAAGTTCATTTCTCTAGTCACACAGTTAGTAAATATGGGATTTGAACCCATCTAATCACAAATCCAGCACTATTTCCCCTACACTAAGCCATTAACTAAAATAGAAATGTTTGGACTTCTGAGAATTGTACGGATTTTTCTCCACTGGGAAATTATAGAAGTTGAAGATCTGCTGACACGAGTGACTCAGAAGCTCAATCCTTCTATATAAAAATTCTACTGGCTTAAGAGCAAAAGTCCCCATCATTTTATCATCTCCTTAAAAATAAGATCTCACTTGTGATCAGGTCTTGGGTTATTTTTATTTTACTTTCTTTACTTGACTTACTGTCTGCCCTATAGACAATGTTGGTGCTGAAGCTGAGACTGCATGAGAAAAACTGACTTGGACTCTAAACAAAAACAGACCAACTGAAGCACAAGCCTAGTCAATTCAGCACTTCCTCAGTGAAAGCATTTTGGAAATAAATGAGCATTTTGGAACCACTCCCGGGCATGCTAATGATGACAAACCATGAAATTTAGTACAAAATAGGGTACCCCATTCCCTGATACAGTGGTACCAATGGCAGCTCTGTGTTTGTCATATGTTTAATGTGGTGCACACTTTTTTTTTTTTTCCAACTCAGGTTTAAAAAACAGTCCAGCAAACTGATCTTCAGCCATATTTCCTACTGTCCAGCCAAGAGAAATGAAATACTTTTTGTTCCATGAATCAGCAAGACATGGAAAGCTTACTTTTCACTCTTTTCCCACTATCTAAAACAGAAAGAATTGATTAAAGCTAGATTTGAGCAAACTTGGGAAGCCTAACCATGGCACTATTTCTTTTAAGCATCACCATCCTGGTTTATGTGCTCTATTATTTAAGCCTTAACCTTGGCCTTCCCTTGTATGGCATTCTTATGCTGCCCTTTAGATGCCTAGAAGCTCATTCCTATCAAGTATCTGAACCACTCATCCCCTACTTTATTGAAAATTCCCAATGATATACTAGGACTAGGCTATCTGTGTTCTCTCAAATAACAATGAACTAATCAATCAGTCAACAAGCTTTGTGGTTATCAGTGTGCCAGGGTTATCAATGTTAATGTTTAAAAGCCAAGACAAAATATTCCCAGAATTCTCTTTCCAAACTAACATTTCTCAGTTTTTCAGTTGTATCCAACTCTCCACAGCCCATTTGCGGTTTTCTTGGCAAAGATGCAGGAGTAGTTTGCCATTTTCTTTTGTAGCTCATTTACAGATGAGGAAATTGAGGCAAAGGAAGTTAAGTGACTTGTCCAGAGAACAGATCTAGTAAAAAAAAATGTCTGAGGCTGGTTTTGAATACACAAAGATGAATCTTCCTGATATAAATGAATTTTAACGTTGGCCTTCTAGAGAGAATATAGCTACCATAATTCATAGAATCATAGGATCATAAATTTTAGATGTTATCTACGCCTATACTCTTATTTTATAGGTTAATAAAAACCAACAATAAGGCTCATGGAATGAATTATTAGTGAGTCATTAGGGAGCTGCCCAACGTCATACAGGATGTAAGCATAAGAAGTGGGATCTTGTTATGATCCACTTTATTAAGAAGTATTTTACCATATTTGCTCAGATATTCTTACTTCTTGTCTTCAGAAAGTATCATGTCCTGTATTAGTATTCTGAGATTTGGCAAACAAGTGCAAGTTCATTCTTTACAAACGTTTTCTATTTTAAAAATAAATTTTTTTATGTCCCTCTTCAACTATAAATTCATTAGACAGAGAGACAAACTATTGGACTTGTGCTCTCTTTGATCCTGTTAGCTTCCCTTGATTCATTAGTTAAAAATCTTTAAAGGTTTTCTTAAAGTTTTGGTAACTTAGCCAAAATAGTCCTGAAGTCAGATGCTATGAATGTAAACATGGGGCTCTGCTAATTATTATCTGGGTAATATGTAGTAAGTCACTTCCACAATGAGGGACTGAGTTTCTTCACCCAGAAAAAGGGAGGAAATGGTAAGGAGATTGGACTGAGTGCTCAGTCCATTAAATCCAGACTCTGCTACTTGCTACCTGTGTTACTTTGGATAGGTCACCTAACTTATCTGGGCCTCAGTTTCCCCCCTTATAAAATGAAAGGGCTGGATCAAACTCTAAGAATCTTCTAGTTGTAAATTCTATAATCCTGATCTTATGATACCGATTGCCACCACTCTATTTAAATGGACATACCAAGAAAGGTATAATGACATTTTGTGAGACATAATAAATGGGCCAAACACAGCAGTGTTTAGTCATAAGATCAGGTCAACAGCAGAGGCCAGGTGTGTATGCATTCCTGGAAAGCTTTGTCAGACCACACACATGGAAACACTGTGCTGGATCCTAAGCTTTTCAATGGTCTGTGTACTAAAATGTAAATTTAATAATAGCTGTGATTTGCATAAAACCTTTCTGACAAAAAAAAGTTCAAAGTACTTTAAAGAAAGCATTTCCTTAATCTTTGGTGTTTTGTGGTGTAAAGCAAAGGCAGGCAACATTATCACCATTTTGGAGAAAGAGAAATTGAGACTTAATTAAATAGCCAGCTTCACTTCAAGCAGTTTGTCAGTGATAGAGGAAGGACTAAAACCCAGATGTTCCTACTGAAAGCATTTCTTCATGATCTGCCTTGGAAAATACCTCAGTGCAGAAAAAAAGTGTGAAAGGAGAGGCTGAAGGGGAGGGGAGGGGAGTGGTGCTCCTATTCCCCCACTGCTTTCTTGTTTAAAAATCAGAACTATGCTCACCTGTCACTGTACTGCACCTCTTCCCCATTCCTGGCCCAGGTGATAGTAGGTTTTGGGTTTCCCACAGCTTCACAGTGCAGAAGGACACTCAGTGTTCCACTGGCAAGGGCTACAGTCTGCCCGAGGTGTGTGACCACCTCAGAGGCGGAGAGCTGTTGGGCAGCTGAGATTTTCCTCAGTATCACTGGCCTTCTTTGGGGATGGCCACTTCTCATCTCATCTGAGGAACTTGGAGAGGAGATGCGGAGAGAACTGCTGAATCCAGATACATGTTTGTGGGGAGGGATCGCCACAGGATGGACTCTGCCCTCTGCGGACTTGAGGAGTGAGTCCTGATGCTCTAGGTTAGTCCTAAAGATTTCCCTAGCCAGCTGGGCCACCAAATGTTTGCTGTATAAGTCTTGAAGTTCCTCAGGCTGTTGAGAGATGTTCCTGAGCAGGTCATCGAGCCGCTGCTGCTCAGTTACCATGGTGAAAGGCAGATGGAGAAGGGTTTGCTCTGGATTCTGGTCCTCCTCTGAGGAGATGTTCCTCTCTGTAGAATCCTGGGCTTCCCAAGAGGTAAACAGCTCTCCGGGCCAGCCTCGCTGTTCCAGCAGTCTGGAGACAATCTCATCATAGCGACTTCCAGGATCAACTGTGGGAGCCCGCTTTTCAGCCTTACTGCCATTGAAAAAAATTCCATTTTGGTGCTTTTCCTGGGTTCGAAGAGCCTCATTTGCACTGTTCTTCCTCATTGGAGGGGTTTCCTCCTCATTTCTTAGTCCCAAGGGTCTGGCTAGAAGCTTACGGTTGCCTCCAATGAGCTTGATCACAAAATGTTCCTGAGCTGGTCCTGCAGAGCAGGTGTAGGTGCCTGTGTCTGAGGGCTTAAGACGATGGATTTTCAGGTAACCAAAAGGTGCCACTGTAATGTGGGCAGAGCTGGTGAGATGCCGGCCATCCTTCTCCCAGGTGATGAGAGGCTTTCGGAACCTCCGCGTGGGGCACTTGAGGACCACAGAAGTCTTGGGAAGCAGATAGGCAAAGCCTCCCACCACAAAGTGTAACTTTCTTTGTTTCCGGGTCTGAATATAGATCTTCCTGATGGCTGTAATGTGAGGACTGTGTTTGGGAGATGGGCGACTGGGCTCTAAAATGGAACCAAGAGTATTTGTAAATAAAGCAGTACCATAAAAATAGAGTTTGAAGAGAGTGAAGGGGAGAAAGGGGAAGAAGGAGAAAACAAGAGAAAGGGAAGTAAGGAGTAAGAGGAGAGAGAAGGTAAGGAGAGAGATAACGAAGGAGATGAGGCATAAAATGGGAAAGGGGGAAGATGAGATGAAGGGAGAAAGGAATTCACAATGTGTTTTAAGGAGATAATACATACACACATGACAAAATGAATAATGGTGCAGGAGTGGAAAAACGAGGATAGATTCAAATTGTATAAAACATGTGACAGACTAGCTTCTAAGAAGGAGGATGTAGAGGAGGAGAAAAGAGACAGAGGTTAAAAAAGTGAGGACTCTGGCAGTTTACTTTGGCCTGGGCAGCCGTTTCACGCATTACGTTTTATGGGCGCCACCGGCTACCAGCTGTTGAACATCAAGCCGCCACAATAAAAATGTAAGAACTAACAAGGTGCAATTGAGCAGGATGCCTGTCACCCGCTGTGTGGTTCCATGTCATTAGAAGCCAAAGCACGAGGACTGGGGACTGAGGAGCAGGAAGCTCAGGGGAATGCAGTTCCCCTTGTTAAAGGCATTTGAATAAAAAAATTGGTTTAATAAACAGAGGAAGAGGACAAAAGAGAAGGAGAGTTCCCCTTGTTAAAAATTTACCATGTGGGTTCTGCAAAGCACCAGAACCCTAATGTGTATGGTGGCGAGAGCCCCAAAGTGTTACAACCTCAGGGATTAATATTAAACAGAGCAAATCTGTTTGGAGGTGATTTAAAACCCCAGGGTGGATAATATTAGACTTCATTAGTTATAGGCTACCTCCAGCTTCAAGGTCTGTACACCAGACAAGTGAACTTTCCCCCACCCCCTGAAAACTCTCAAGGAGAAGAGAGCCCTTTCTACCCACGGGAACTAAGAACTCTACTCTGGCCAACCTGATTGTCAGGTGGCCAGCAAAAGTCTCAGCAAAGCTCTGGGGCCTCAACAATAGCCTGAAAGCTTTCCTGAGAATAGGGAAGTGGCCTTCCAAGGGAGGTGAGGCTTCCTGAGATGAACACTCCCCATCTCTGAATATTCTTGTCATACTCACTTGCACAGGCTGCTAGCATGCAGGACTGGATGGAGGAAGAGAAAGGTAATGGCGGGCACAGGGAAGAGTTGACAATGATGGATTCTCCTGATTTCAGGATCTTTTGGCAAATGGCACTCCGAGTCTGGGTGCCTTCTCCGCAGCTCGTGGAACACTAGCAAGAGAGACCAAGCAGACCAGGTTAAAGGGAGAACATCTATCTGTAAAATCTTGGCAAGTGCCTCTCAACAAATGAAAATATAAAGGAGGCTGCCTAGAGAAGTCAATAAAAGAACACTCAAAATGATCAGAGAGAGTACTTGGGCCCAATTCTAATGACTTGTTCATTGCCACATAGAAAAATCTGAATCTGGGATTTATGATCCCAAACCTGTGCTTTTTCCAATCCTGAGAATAATTCTTTTCCCTTCTCTAAGAAACTGCTATTCAGATATAGGTTGGTTGGGCCTCTCAGGTTCCTTCTAACACTAAGACTCCATGATTCTATAATTTTATATTCTCAACTGTAAATAAACTTCTCTTTTACATATGTTCCCATAGCACAAAACAAATCAAATGATTTTGAAGATGTTCATTTTATCATGAAATTTTGAAATCTTTTTGCATTTACTTATGACTTTCACATGCAACATCACAGGTAAGTATATCACATGTATTTCAAATAACAGAATAAATTGCAGAAAAATTGCTTTTATCCATATAATAGAAATCAACTCAACTTGGGGCATTGTTGAATTTTTCAATGGTTATACAAATTTCAAATATAGCCAAGAAAAGAAAGGCAGCAACACTCTAGTGTTAATCAACAATTCAGATACAGGAGCTGTGGCAAGGGATGAAGCAATTTCAATTTTATAAACCAGTCAGTTTTATATTTATACCAGTCTTATTTGTAGAGCTCTAACAGGAGGCAGAGTAAACTCTACTATTGTCTAAGGAATTTTTTTTTTTTTTGGTACCCATCCTGCTATGTCTCTGCACTTTGTTGCTAGTATGCTCTTCTTGCCTACATCCTGATCTGGTTCTGCCTTGGATTATTCAAGAATTCCTGCTTTGAAATAGAACTAAATAATGTGGAATTGTTTTCCTGAACCTACCTTTTTCAATTTTTCATTGTCTCCTGCTGCTGCTCACATGACCATTCTTTCTGTATATTCTCACTGGGCTGCCACAATTGAATTTTACTTGCCCACCTCTCAGACTTGCTCTCCTTTCAGAATCTTGGTGTAGCAATTAACTTCTAGTATCCTTTACCTGCTCCATGATGACTTTTGTCTGTCATCTGATTCATAGTAATTTTTTGGAGCACAATTTTAATGATACATCAGGTGAAACACTGATGAGCTACATGTAACTCCTCAGAGCTCACTATGAGTTCATAGGAAGTAGGGAGGGATCTCTGCTGCTTGGAATGAAGTGGAACATCAGAATACAAAGGAAATGGAGCTCGAATTGGTCAGTTTAAGTGAAGAGAAGGGGAGAACATTTATGGTGAGATGAAAAAAGGAGAACAAGTAGAAGAAAATACATACAAATATAATCATATAAGAAAAGACATGGAAATGTGAAAGTACAAGTATGAGAATTATAAGGCTGTTGGGTAAAAACAATGGGTTGACAATTTTCATTGGAACAAAAGAACTTAATGTTAGATAAAGCTAGAAATATAGCTTGGGGTCAAATCATGGAGACCAAATTAATGAATTTGTATCTGATTTTGGGTAGCCAACCCAATTATTGAGGACTTCTGTGGAATAGAATGACATGATGAAAAGTGTTTTAGGAACATTAATTCAGGGATCATGTACAGGATAGATTAGAGACATAAAAATTGATTGGGAAGCTATGATATAACAATAGCAGCTGGATGGTACATTCTTTCCTGCTGATTTGATAAATGTTCATTTTAAGATCTTCAGCATCTATTTTTTTTAGCAACTTTTAAATATAGTGTGTCCCAAGTGCCTTAA
The DNA here is from genome assembly GCF_902635505.1 of Sarcophilus harrisii. Taxonomy (NCBI): domain Eukaryota; kingdom Metazoa; phylum Chordata; class Mammalia; order Dasyuromorphia; family Dasyuridae; genus Sarcophilus; species Sarcophilus harrisii. The sequence goes on from NC_045426.1 coordinate 102,077,816, forward strand.
TTGCAGTTTTAAGCTTTAATAGCTTAAATTATACTGAATAATATTTTTATAGCATAAAATACAGTAAGACTTTTGAGAAACCCTGTAATAGCAAATTGATTTTCTGTTATCTATACCAACTTTTATGAAATTTAATTTAAAGAAATTTCAGAGACATGATGGTAATTATTTCCAGATTAAGAACTTTTCCCCTGATTTTCTTTGTTTGCAGATAACCTAAGGAGAAAAACTTCGTGATAAAAATAAACTACCTCAACTCTCCTACCTTTAAGCTTTTAGGATTAAAAGCATACCAAATAACTTATTGGGGAAAATGTCACAAGATGAAGAGTTAGGAGATCTGGATTCTCTCTTTGCAATCTATGTTTATATCACTAAGCCTCAATTTTCTCATCTTTAAAATGAAAGGGTTGGACTCCATGATCTTTAAGTTCCCTTCCAATGCAAACTTTTAAAAATTTCTTTTTTTTGGTGGTGGGGGGGGAATTTCACAAAAAGATTTTAAAAGAGATTTTCTTGGTAGGCTTTTCCTTAGGGATTTTAATTGTTAAAAAAAACAAAACATAGAGATCTGATTTAAGAAAATGAGGTAGGACTTTTTTCAGGGATTTTTTTTTTTTTTTTAATGGCTTTCCCTTTGAATAGAATCTGCCAATAATTTTAGTTGAAATACCCAAGAGGAGCTCAGGCTTCACTACTTTGTCAGATGGATTGTGTGTAAATCATGAGACTTAACCCAAATATCTAAGGCTGGATAGGGCCTTGGAGCCTGTTGGAGCATGAACCTGTCCTACTGGCACAGAATAATAGCTTTCAAGGGTGGATGCGACATTTCATTTCAGTCAGAGGGCCAAGAAAGCTGCACTTTTGATGAGATAGTGAGTCGTCACACTACAAGGAATGCTATTGTGTGGCTCCAGGTTCAGTTCAGCTGAACTGATTTCCTGACACAATAACTCCATTCCCTACTCCCACCTCTATTTTCAGAATCTCCATTAATCAAAAAGGACAACCAAGAACTTCCTAACATTCCTTTGGTTGAGTATTGCCTACATGTGGTCAGCAGCAACTTGGAAAGTGTGACTTCTGAAATGATGTAGTTCAGAATGTTCTCATCAGAAATAGTTGAAGGTAGTACAGGCAACAAGGGAGATGGTATGGTTTCTGGACAGCCAGGGTGCTTTAGCTACTCATATTCCCTATATTTTCTTGTCTCCTTATACAGATCAATAGAAGCAGGGGAATAAAAATAATGTATTCTGAATGCTGTTTAACTTCACAGGATCTTAATATAGTATTACTTTCCTTTTTCTCTGTAACATGCCAGGTTTGTGATAAATTTTAATGCCAAATATCAGCAACTTCTTCCAGATATCCAAATGTCATTTTGCTCCAAATCTTGTTCACTCCAGGGATATCAAGAGATAGTGAACATGTAACCAAGTCCCATTATAGCTCTTCTACTGACATAAGCCTGATTTGTTGTTTGTCTTTTGTTGTTTTCTCTTTCTCTCTCTCTTTCTTTTTTTCTTTCTGTTGAGGCAATTGGAGTTAAGTGACTTGTCCAGGGTCACACAGCTAAGACGTGTTAAGTGTCTGAGACCAGATTTGAACTCAGGTCCTCCTGAATTCAGGATGGTGCTCCATCCACTGAGCCACCTTGCCGCCCCATTTGTCCTTTGTTTTTGAAGAGGACACATTTCATCATCAGAGGATCTGCCTCACACCCAATTTATGCAAGATATCAGTCTGGTTCTTCCAGGCATTGAAATGGAGTGGCAAGACAAAAATCAAGAGGACTGACTATAGCCATTAATACAGTGGATGACCTTGGTTTTTTTGATGTCTAATGTCCTATGTGCTTCACAGGAACCTACTTTATGTTTTTTTTTTTTTTTTTAAAGCAACCTTTTTTTCTAATCAGCTTTGAAATTATACCTACATATCAAGCCAATACAAAATATATCACTCTTTCTTTCTGGCCTTATTCTATTTTCCTAATTTTCTTTTGCTGAGGCAATTGGGGTTAAGTGACTTGTTCAGGGTCACACTGCTAGACTGTGTTAAGTGTCTGAGGCCAGATTTACACTCAGGTCCTACTGACTTCAGGGTTGGTGCTCTATCCACTGTACTACCTAGCTGTCCCTATTTTCCTATTAAGAATATTATGACTCTTTGGATATTAACCATTTCAGAAAAGGCCATTCACCCACACACATACACATAGAGATTACCTTCAGTAAGTAGCTTAGATCAAATAATGTTTTATACGTGGAAAAAAAAAAGTTGTTTTCACTTTCCTGAGGACCTTGGGGATGGAGCTGCCCCAGAAGGAGATTTTATAGCCAAATTATAAATCCTTAGAAATGAACAGTTATTTGGCATTGTTGGAGGAAAGCTTGGTTCTATTCCCCTTAGTAGGCACCATCATACAGAATGCAAAGGGGGCAAAGCCAAGAGCCTGCTGATTCCCACTGGCATTAGAATAAGAAATCAATGTCCCAAGGAAGCCTGGGGTCTAATTTTTAAAGAGCTGGCATCTTAATTTTCAGAGAAGTTTTCCACTTTGGGGATCCAAGTGGCTGAGTGCAATGTAGTTCAATCAGTTGTAATCACAAGGAGCTGTACATTGTACAAAGGGATAGGGTGGGGTGCAAAAGGATTATTCCCTAATCCTACATGAAAGGGAAGAGGTAAATTTCACTTTTGGCTCCATCACACTCAGAGAGGCACATTTCAGCCCCATGCCTCCCTTCCCAACTAGATCCTTTTAAGACAGTGATTCATTGGCAGAACTCTATGGAGACTGAGAGAATAGGAAGAGTTTCTGTGTTTTGTTATGTGGTAATGCTACCTCTGTGAAGTAGCAAAGGCAGAAAATATAAACAGACTTAAGATGTATACAATTAAATTAATGGCTATTAAATACATAATGGGATTTGGTAAATTAAACCTGGAATCATGGAATCATAAGATGCAAGAAGAGACAATGAATTTATTAAAATTAGTAATCATTTAATCCACCCCTCTTCTTTTACAAATGAGGAAGTCAGTGGCCAGAAAAGTAATGTGTTCAAGGTCACATAGTGATTTAGAAACAGGGCTGAGATTGACCCAGGTCAATCCAAATCCAGTCATTTTGGGGGCTTCATCATCCCTGGGGACAGATGCTAATCTGAGCCATCATCCACACACAGAAGATCAGAAGGATGTATGTGTGTGGGAGGGGGCCAGGAGAAGACACAAAATAAAACAGTTTTTGGCTGGGAAGTTCTGGGCTTCTAGAGCCAGGAAACTGACAGCAGATGGGCAGCATCTCTTTTGGCTTCTCCTTGAAATAAATCATTTTCTTCATTGTGCTATAACTTATAAGAGAAAGAGCCAGAGAGGCCTTGGCCCCCTGAGAAGAGACCAAAAATAGCTGAGGGCAGGGAGCAGAGACCCAAGTATCCCAGGGGAGCCCATTCCCAAACATGAATCAGTTTTGCTCCACAAGGGGGGCCAGCTACAATTACATGCTCCCAATGGTTAGGTGAAGGCTGGCTGCCCAGGCTGGTTCCCCATAGCCTAGTTAAGTAACAGTTACAAAGTGTGGCATAAATTGTTACACATTCTAGCATGGTAGGGAAAGTAGCTTCCCCAGTCCCCACTTCCTCCCTGGAGCTTGCTTTACTCCATTCCTTCAATGCTCAAGGTTCTTACCTGTGTCCATTCAGAAAGAAGCCATTCATAGGGACAGTCCTCATTCCTGCAAGCTTGTTGGGAGGCAAGCCTTGGGGCTGAGCAAAAAGTCTCTGGCAGCTCGAGGAAGCTGCCATCAGCCATGCGTTGTTTGCAAAGAACATCTCTTTTCTGAATGCCCCCTCCACAAGTCTGGGAACACTGGGAAGGAGAAGATTTGAGTGTTAAGAAAGTAGCCCATTTAAATTTTTATTGTGCCTTGAGATGAAGACTTCTTTAGCATTGGAGTGAAGAGGAGGGAAAGTTAGTTAAAAGCCTAAATTCTTTTTATTTTTCTTTGAAATCAATTTATTATTTTAAAAAATCAAAATCTCTTACTCCTCTTTTAACTAGGTTGGAATTGCCAAGATCTTTAAAACTTGCAAAGCTGCTTATAGTGATGATTTGCTATAACCCACAACAACCAGTTTAAAAGGTTAATATAATAGAGTATTAATTATTTTTATGATGAAGAGTGAAATTTATCTTTGTTGTTTCCAGATGGAACAAGATAGGGCCACTGCCATCACTGTAAATGTGGGGGGCTGGCTATAACTAACAGAAAGTTTGGGGGATGTAGAAGACATTTTTATTACCTGGCTTTCTTTCCTCTTCCTCCTGGGTCACTATGGTGTTGTCATACCAATACCTTCAAATGATTTAGTCTCATATTCATCCCTCACTTGTTTATGACCAAGTTTCCCTTAGGTCTTCCTATAAACTGATTGTACACTCCAGATGACCTTTTAAGTGATTAGTTTTCCAAATAACTGCATAGCTAAAGTGTGTCCTAAAATTTATCCAAATGCTTGCCAACTTCTTGGGGAGGGGGCAACTTGGAAAACTTCCCACAGTTCATTCCTCAATAGTAATTGACCTAATCCCATGAACTCAATACAACTGTGCTGGAACCTTTAAAATAAAGAAGATACTAACCAGGTGCTTGCTTTCTTCCCGAGGATAGGAGAAGATGAAATTGGTTTACAATGCAACTCTAGAAATTTCATTTAGCTAATAGAAGAAATTTTCCAGTTAGACACTGGGGGATAGCTCTGAAAGGATGTTGGAGAGTGTTATTGCCCAGAGTCCTTTCTTTATACAACTACTGATCTTTATGCAGTTGCTTGGAGATAGGGACATGAGCTAGAATTTAAGGAACAAACATAGATATACATGTATGTAAATATTGAATTAATATCTATTGAAATTATTTTCTCTTAAAATATTATTTATAATTTTATTTTGTTGTAGGCTGTAAAAGATGCATCATTAGTTTTACTTTGAACAGAAAAAGTGGGGGGAGACAAAAACTACCATGTATATCTATCATACTAGATACCATAGGGAGTTACCACAGTGTAGGCAGAAGACATTTGTCACAACCAACACTAGGGGGTATTTGACTTTTGCTATGGTGTGCAAATATTTTCTCTGTTGTGAAAACATAACATTTTTCATTGAGAAGGGTAATGGTTAATTTACAACAATCATTACCTCCCCAAACCTCAAAATATAATCAAACTTCTGTTCTTTTAATCCTTTACATGTAATTGTGTAGAATTCTTCAAGAATAGACTGAGTTCATTCAGCTTTAGCAGTCTGTTTACATTGTCTGACAGTCATCTTATATATACTTCATCAGTCAAGTCTAATGTGCAGTAATTTTGGATTTTTTTTCCGTTTGAGGACTGACATTTTCTCTTTCTAAATGCCTTGGGAAGCAGAAAGACTTCAACTTAATCTGAATAAACACAAAAGATAAAGGGAAGGAAGCTGAGGAAGAGCTGAGGGCAAATAAAACTCTCAGATCCAAAAGTTTAGTTAAACACTTTTGGCAAAGGCCAAAGGAGGTTCAGTGTTAATATTCAAATTTAGGAAGGAGTGAAAAGAATTCTTATTTCACCTCTGGTGCAGAAATATAAATTAGTGAAGTTGGGATGATATGATAAGATTTGGAGATAGCTAAGAAATACAAGTTAAAACTGACATTAATTGCCTGACTGGGTAAGTAATTTACTTACCTGGGCTTCAATTTCCTCATCTATATAATGAGATTAATTATATTTTGGTTACTGTGGTAACAATAATGATAACAAAATTTATATAACACTTTAAGGTTTACGAAATGCCTTATAAATATCTCATATGATTCTTACAACAATTCTTAGATCTACCTTCCATGGTATTATTGTAATAATTAGCTTCATTGTACAGATGAGGAAAATGAGACTGAGGAATGTTCAGTGACTTGCCCAGCTTTATACAAGTAGTAAATACTCAAACTGGATTTGTACTCAGTTCTTCCTTGCTCTAGGTCCAGCACTCTACCTGTTGCATCACTTCACAATATTTGTGAGCTAAAGACCTGGTAAAACTTACAGTATTCCAGGAATAGGAGTAATTATCAGAGAAGCAGGTAGGTGGTACAGTGGATAGAGTGCTGAATCAGCAGTCAGAAAGTTGAGTTCTAATATGGATACAGACACTAGGAGTGTGACACTGGGCGAGTCATTCAATTTCTGTCTGCCTCAGTTTGCCAATTAGGGATAATAGTACTTACCACCCAGATTTGTTGTGAGGATGAAATAAGAATATTTATAAAATACTTTGCAAACCTTAAAGCACTATGTCAATGCTAATATTATTAAAGGCTATTGATTCTCACAACCTTTTCTCCAAAACCAGGTCTAGAATAGAGGTGTCAATCACACCATCAGTGAGCCTATTCAGCCTATAAAACTTCCTAGTGTATAGGTAACCAGATAAATGCAATTGGGAAATATTTGTCAGATTAAATAATAATAAAATAAAACAGAAAATATTATTGCTATTATTATTTTGCAGAGGCAATTGCGTTTAAGTGACTTGCCCAGGGTCACACAGCTAGGAAGTGTTAAGTGTCTGTGGCCAGATTTGAATTTAGGTCCTCCTGACATCAGTGTTGGTACTCTATTGCATCAACTAGCTGCCCCCCATTATTACACTTTAAAATTGTTAATATGCAGCTGACTGGATCCTTACATATCCTTATATGTTATTGTTCAATTCTGTACTAGAAAAATCAATTTATTTCTCCACAATGTCAAACATTCCACCCAATGAAAAATCAGTGTAACAGTCTAGATTTTTTTGTTGGTCTATGGTGCCAAATACAGATGACTAAAAACACGTGTAGCCCAAACATTTGGACATTTGTTCCAATTATGGATAGATACTTTTACATATCCTTTTAGGTGTTTTACTATAGACAGACACTGCCTTGAGCAAGCCAAGTTTAAAGCAGTGGCATGAATCACAAATAGAAAGATAAGCAAAATCTACAGATAGCATAGATGCTATAGCTGTTCCTGAGAGCTAAGTAATGACCATTAATGTATAATACTGGGTTTAGTCATTGTCTAATGTTTTATCCTTAATTTGCTTAAAAGTGACTTTTATTTTTTTGAATGGTAAAGGTTGTTTTCAGGAAAAAAGAACATTTACTCAATAATTAACTTGACATCCAATTGAGAGAAAAAACCTACATGTAAAATGTATAAACACAATAGGTTTATATAAAAAGGAAAAAAAAAATGAGGGGAAGGATTAGTATTTGGGATAGAAAAATTTCACTTAGAAGGTAGATTTGAGACTTAAAGAAAATTGGGGATGTCTAAGAAGTAGAGGTTAGGAGGGAATATATATGTTCCAGGCAAGGGGGAACATACGGTGTAAAGACACAGAGCTGAGAAATGTAGTTTCTTGTGTGACAAAGGGTAAGAGCACAAGTCTGGCTAAACAGCGACATTTGTGAAAGGGAAAAATGTGTAATAAAGCTGAGGCCAGGTTGCGAAGGGCTTTAAACAAAGGAGTCTACATAGAATAAAGACCCGCTGGAGTTTATTGAGTATGGAAATGAGATAATCAGACTTGCTCTTCAGCAAAATCACTATGGCAGCTGTGTGGAGGATGGGTTGAAGTGAGGAGAGACTTGAAGCATAGAAAGCAATTAGGAATCTTTTGCAATATTCCAAGTGAGAGGTGATGAGGGTCTGAATTTGGAAGGTGGCAGTGTGAGTGGAGAGAAAGGGACAGGCACAAGACATACTGCAGAAGCTGTACTAACTTCTGGTCTTGCAATTTCAAGAGTAAAGTATAGACAAGATTAAATAGTTCCATGAGCTTGTGGAGAGTGTGAGCTAAAGCTCTGGGAAGGAAAATGGAGCTCTCTGGGAGGATTCTGAATTGTTTTGCTCCAGGCACCAATCCTTTCTATAATTTTGGTTGCCTTAATTAAAATTTTTTCTTTCTATCTAATGCCTTAGTTGGTAGGAGTTCTCAGAGACCAGATGAGGATCACTGAAAACACATGAGCCCAATTCTGATGTTCCCAAAGGGAAAACACGGGCAGGGACATGAACCATAGAGAGGAGCCTTTGAAATTGTATCTGATCTAATAGGTTAGGTCAGGGCCTGACATATAGAAGTTACCTTTTCAGTTCCTTTTTCCATTTGTCCCCATCACCCACCATTATATCCTTGATAAGAGGAAGCATAGCATCCTGTATTCTACTTTTTCAAAGCCTTCATGCTAATCCCATCTCTTCCCAATGCTGAAATAGATTCCCTTCTAGTTTTTGTTGAAATTCTTTTCTTCCTTCAAGACCCAGCTCTGGGACCATATTTCCATGAAGTCTTCCTTGATTCTTCAGCTGAAAGTAATCTTTTCCTCCTCAAATTTTATTAGAACCTGTTGAAATTTTCCTTCTTGAAGTTTTTAAAGAGTGTTGATTCTAGAGTTACAAACACTCATATTCAATGCTTGCCCATCATACTTCCTTTATCATTTTTATTTGTGTATATCTGCATAATTATAGCACAACAAAAATAATTATGTTTATTATATTTTAAAATTTAAAATTTCTTCAAGGTAGAACCCTTAACATTTTTCATTGTTGTATTCTGAGCTGGGGAAAGCATTGCCTTGAGGCCATTTCTTGAATCTGAAGAAGAAACTGAGAAAAATGATTCTACAGCAGAGAGAGTAATATGGGAGGAAAATAAATTCAAATTGGCTATTACTCTTGCAGCTGGAGAAAACCAGACTTCTCAATGGATGTAGTATGACAGTGAAGGGTCAGGATTTCCTCATGAGTAGCCTGAATTTAAAAAATTCCAAAAATTGAATATTTGAATAATTGAAACCTGTTACAGGTTTTCAATTCTGAGATTGTTTACTAATATTAGAAGGCATACCAAATTAAATAATTATATCTAGGAAGGGACCATAGTTTCCTAACATAAAATAACTTGGCAATCTGTAGTGTTGCTAAATTTCTTGCCTGGGCTAAGCCCAATTAGCTACCTATGTCCCCTAATTAGTAGACTTTTAGTAGGTTCTTTTTGTGTTGACCCTTCTTAATTTAATGATTCTTTTCTCCCTGAACTGGGAGTTAAATTGCCCATTATTATGTGAAATGACATTGGTTAAACAAGTGATAATTCAGGCTGGTATTTGGCTAACACTGGCTTCAGTTAAATCAATAATAAGCTTTAGGTTAAAGACATGCAAGAATCAATCCAGACATTTTGTTTATTTGATCATGGATATAGGCTAGAAAGCCAAGAATATTTAATTTGGCGTCTAAAGACCTGGTTCATATTCCAGTTTGTTACTTATGAGCTGTGTCACCTTTACGAAATCACTCTTAAATTTCAATCTCTTTATCTGTAAAATGGGAATATAAATCCCTAAACTCTCTATCCAGTCACACCCAAATGATTATCATGGGAATCATGAGGTAATTAAAGAAGTGAGAATGCAGATAAGTGTCAGCTATTCTGAAAGACAATTGGGTGGGCTGGTGGCTAGAGGACTGGACCTGCCATTAGGACCCCTAGGATTGCCTCCCAAATGCAGCATTTACTGGTTTTGTGACTACTGGATAATCACTTCATCTCTGAGCCTCAGTTCCTCATCTTTACATGGTGATAGTAATGATGTAGGTAGCAAAGTGAATAAAGTATTGGATTTGGAGTCAGGGAAACATGAGTTAAAATCCTGCCTCAGACACTTGCTGTATGGACAAGTCATGAAACTTCTCAAAGTCTCAGTTTCCCCAGCTGTAAAATGGAGATGGTAATAATGGCAATTACCACACAGGGTCGTTTTGAGGAGGAAATGAGTTAACATATGTAGAGTGTCATATAAGCCTTAAAGCACCATATAAATGCTAGTTATTGTTTTTTATTGTTATCATTATTACCTCACAGAGATGTAATAGGAAAAGTACTTTATTAGCCTTAAAATACCATATAAATGTGAGTTGTTATTACATTAGTGAAGAATGAAGAAGGAACTTCATAATTAATGAGGAATTTCCAAATGGCTCCTGATGGTAGATGCAATTGTTTGCTGCTGTAATGATGGTTATTATTATAGATCAGAAAATTTAAGAGTTGCAGGAAGTTGAGAGATCACCTCCAATACACTCATTTTACAGAGGAAAAAAAAAAAGGAGAGTAGGTTATTCAATTAAATTCAACACTTGGCACGAATAAATGCCTACTATGAAACCTACCATGTACCAGCACATAACTTACTGTGTGTTGAGCATTATAGTAAATGCTGAGATTAAGAAAACAAAAATAAAAGAGTTGTTCTCAATAAACTTACATTCTACTTGTAGATGTTCTCAAAGGCTCTATCCTGGGCTTTCTTCTCTTTCTATTCTCTCTTTGTGAACACATCAATCACTCATCTGCAGTTTGTTTTTTTTTTTTAAAGCTAATAAAAGCTGATAATGTCACCAAGAGAGAAGTAGCCTAGACTCTTTCCCCGAGATCCAATTGCAATATCATAAGCCCACTGGACATTTCAAATTAGATGACAAAGACATATCAAAATGAAAGCATCCAAACTCTTTTCCTCCCAAGTGTTTACTTCCAAAAGACTCTATTTCTGTTAAAAGCACTATCATTCTTCTAATCTCTTGGGTCATTGAGCTTGCCATCAGTGTTACTTCTTTCTCATTTACTCCACATATTCAGGTAGTTGCTAAATGTTACTATTTTTATCTCCATAAACTCTCTTAAATCCAACCCCTTTTCTCTACTCATAGTCATTGCCTCATCATAGCTTTTGCCTAGATTATTGCAATAGCTTCCTAATTGTGCTCTGTGCCTCATCTCTCTCTATTCCAGTCCATCCTTTAGCTAGCTGCTAAAATGATTTTTCCTTAAATTGGGAAACAATAAATATCAGTAGTTTTCTATTGCCTCTAGGATAAAATGTAAACTTCACTATTAGCTTTTAAATTGTTTCATAATCTAGCTTCAACCCAGATTCCTAGTCTCATTGTATATTTCTCTTCTTCCTATATCCTATGATCTAGCCAAAATATTCTTTCTGTCCCTTGCATGTGACATTCCATCCTCCATTTCTGTTCTTGTTACTGGCCATCTTCCATTCCTGGAATGTCCTTCTTCCACATTTCTACTTCAAAAAATCCCTTCCATCAAAGCATAACTCAAACTTCACTTATTACATGACTTTTTTTGCTCCCTAACCTTAAGTGCTGTCCTTTCCTAAGTACTTTAAATTTAGTAATATTTCTTTTCTTCATATATTTTTTTTTCTTTCTTTCTTTCTTTCTTTTTTTTGGCTGAGACAATTGGGGTTAAGTGATTTGTCCAGGGTCACACAGCTAGGATATATTCAATGTCTGAGACCAGATTTGAATTCAGGTCCTCCTGACTTCAGGGCTGGCACTCTATCCACTGCACATCTAGCTGCCCTCTTCATATTTTTTCTGTATAAACTTGCATATGTAGTCATTTCCCCATCAGAATATAATCTTGCAAGTGGAATTTGCTGCGTTCTTAATCATTGTATTTCTAGTAACTAGCACAATGACTACAACATAATAAGTACTTAATAAATGTTTCATTTTAATTGATTTAGGGGGGAAAAGAATATATGCAAAGTTAAGTCAATGCAAAATGCACATGGAACAAATAAATACAAGATAATTTATTATGTTTATGTGAGTTTGGGAAGAATGCTGAAAATTGGAGAGATGGGGAAGGCCTTCATATAGGAAATTAGCATGTAAGCTGAATTTTAAAGGGAATTAGGAGTTCCAAGAGATGGAGGTGAGATTAGTTTTTAAGGAGCTAGTAGGATGATAGTCCTTTTCATTCACTAGAATCCCAAGTGGCCATAAAGGGTACTTTTACTATTACAAAAATCAATGTGGGTTTTCTTTTTGTTTCTCCTAAAAAAACAAAACAAAACTCTATTCAAGGATTAACATGATCTTCAACTTTTGATCTCTGCTGAAGAGATCTTTATTGTTGCTTTTTTTTTTTTAATGAACTTCTCATTTTTCTTCTGAAATCTGCTTTTGTAAACAAGATAAATATATTAATGGAATTACTCTCAGCACAGAACATTTTAAACAGCTTATATGAAGCTTTGTTTTAGTCATTGGAATGTTACACTGATAACTATCAGGAATTGATCTGCCAAGATCTTCAGAGCTTTATCTAATTTGATCCAATGGAGGAAAAATGGGAAATGGAAACATAATTGGTAAGCATTTGCAATTCAATCATTGCAACTTTTTTTCTTTTTTAAAATTATCCTTTCACATGCTGGCACACAGACATGCCAGGAAAAAAAATATAGGGAAAGGGCCACATAATCCCCCTTAAGAGTCAAGGAAAGCAATGGAGCTGGGGGGTTATTGCTCTCTGCCAAGATGCGTGCAACATTTTCATGTAGGACAAATGGACACCAGGCTTTGTATAAAACACAATTTATGTGGAGAAGCACAAACGATTTTGAAACAATCTCCAGTTTATTTGATGTCGTTCCTTTTGGTACTTTCCAACCATCTGTCCCTTCCTGTCAGGACTGAGACTTTTTATAAAAAATGAACAAAGAAAAAACATTAATGAGTTTTGGGGAGGTGAAAGGTAGAAGACTCATATTGAGTAGGCTTCCAAGGACTTTCCATAAATTAATGCTAAGTACTGAAAACAAGGCACTCTTATTTGCTCTCCTTATATAGTCTTGTAGCTCTGTTGCTAATCAGATGCCAAGGGAAGCAAGTAACTACCACTATGCCCAGAGCAAGAAACAGTTTTGCCTTGCCCTGGTAAGAAGAAAAATGCCCTCCTGGACTCAGTCCTAAGGGACACATGTTAGGAAAGTCATGGAAAAGCTGAAATTTGTCCAGGCGAGAATGACCCCTCTGGAGAGCCATCTTCCTCCCATGGCATAGAGGGAATTAAATATCCTTGGATAAGAGAGACAATAAAATAAAATAAGCTTGGAAAAGAGAGAAAATAGCACTCTTCAAGTAAATAGAATTCTGGCATGTGCAATGGGAATTAGATTTAGTCTATTTATCCCCTTAAGACAAAAGTAGGAATAAGGAGTGGAAAGTATATTGGAAAAAAGTAGATATAGGAGATACAATGGATAGACCTGAGTTCAAATCTTGCCTCAGACACAAGCTATGTGATCCTGGACAAGTCAGTTAGTCATTCTCTTCCTCAGTTTCCTCATTTATAAAATGGCTAAAATAATAGCTCTCACTTCCCAGTGTTCACAAGAGGATAAGAGGAAGTATTATTTATAAAGTGCTTTGCAAAATGTAAAGCTATATATAAATGCTTATGTATTCTTATATAAGGAAAAAATAAATTAGAGATATTTGAAGTTGAATAGAGTCCTTTTCAGGAAATGAGTGCTTCCCTCAGTGTTGTTCAGTAATTTTTCAGTTGTGTGTGACTTTTTGTGACCCCATTTAGGATTTTTTTGGTAAAGATACTGGAATGATTTTATATTCCTTCTCCAGCTCATTTTACAGAAGATGACACTGAGGAAAACAGGGCTAAATGATTTGCTCAATGTCACAGAGCTAGTAAGTGTCTGATGCCTTGTTTGAACTCAAGAAGATGAATTTTCCTGACTGCAGAGCCAGCATTCTATTCCCTGTGCCATCTAGCTAGCTCCTCACTAAAACTTCAAATAAAATCTGGGAGACCACACTGGGAACCAATTGTGGGCCATTATAGATGGGAATTCTTTGACAGTGTAGGTTGGATTAGACAATGAATGAGGTTTCTAGTTCAAAGTAGGATTAATGCTGTGCTTTATACAAGTTTCTGATGGAAAGACTCCAAAAATATTCTTTATACCCTATGTTTAATTAGTATTCAATCAGGAATAGGGATTTTTTTTTTCCAGGAAATCCACAAATGCATTGGGTATTTTGTACTCAATGCTTTGTCTACCCTGTGGTTGACACTCTTGGCTACAAAAAAGACCTGATTCCTGCTTTCCAGAAGCTCATATCTAAGTAGAGACCATATGAAAATATCTATATAAAATATTGTATGAGATGTGATACAGGAAGTAAACTATACAGAAATTTGAACTAAGGGAAAGACATTTTGCTGCAGAGGTTAGAAAAATCTTTGTGGAAGAGACTAATCTTGGGCTTGAGTTTGAAGAATGGATAGGACTCAGGAAGCAGAGATCTAAGAAAAGTAATATAATTTGAGAAGAGATTCTTAGAATATGGATTGTTCAGGGGATAGGTCAAAAATAAAACTGGGGAAAGAGGTAGATAAAACCCAACTATTCAAAACCCCACATTTTATAGTTGAGGAAACAGTTTTCTGAATTGTCCTCCCGGCTATGCTTCTGACTCTATGAACTCTGTTGCCATGACTCAAGTTTTCTCTGGAACTTTCTTCAGCACCTGGAATCTTTTTACCCTGAAATATTTTTCCATCATGCTGGCTCCCTTCTCCAATTTTCCACTTTGGGCAATGGCCCACCCATCCATTCTTCATTCCTCTCCTGGTTGGTCTTACTTTATAAACTTTGTTACTGTGCTCCTGGCTCAGATACTCCTCATTCTCTCCTACCCCACCTTTTCAGTTCCTTTTCATTGTCTTTCTCTATTAGAATGTAAGTTCCTTGTCTTTCTTTTTGTCAGTGCCTGACACATAGTAAGGGCTTAATAAATGTTCTTGTTGTTGTCTTGTTGACTGCCTAACGAGGTCATTCATGTAGTTAAGTAAAAGAACCAGGATTTAAACCTATGTAATCTGTCTTCCTATCTAATATTCTTTCCACTATTCCACATTGCCTCAAGGCCCTCTAGGGTCTCAAATTAAAGTTAAAAATCTTAACTTTCTTACATAGATAATGGGGAGCCATTGAAGATTTCTGAGCAGGGAAGTAACATGATCAAAGCAGGTATTTTAGAAAAATTAATTAAATGGAAAACATACAGACTAGTTAGACCTTTGTTATAATTATATTATATAAATATACTATATACCAGAGATAGAAAAGAGGAGACGAAAGAAAGAGAGAGACATTGGAAAGGAAAAGTTGAATGGACTTGATGACTGGTTGGATATGAGGAAGAACAAAGGCAGGAGAAGACCAAATTTTAAACTTATAGTTTTCCATTTCAGGGATTGTCATTTTGAGTCAAAAACTGACAGTAAAGAGGAAAGTAAATGCTTACTATGTGCTGAGCACTGGAGATAAAAGTGAAAAGAATAAAACATGCCTTACTTATGAGAAACTAAGGAAGACTACTAATATTATAAATATATTAATAAATGAATACTTTGAGTAAATAATTTTTAAAAATAAATATACTAAATAAAATATTTTAATCTCTACAAAAACAAAAGGAAAAACTCATATCTCAAAATAGACTTGCAATATGTTGGGACTAAAAAAACATGGGCCATCATGCAGAACTAGAAGATGAAATAAAAGTGGGAAAGAATGAACACAAGGAATAGTAGAAACAAAGAAAGACCAGGCAGCTACCCAAGCCAAAATTACAGTTCTGCATCATATACTTTTAATTATTCCTAAGACAGGTTTGTATTTTAGACATCCTTCTTTCTCCCTCCCATCCAAGTATGAGTAAATGTTGGATATTTGCCATTTGTCAAGTATGGGCTTCAAAGAAAACAAAGGAAGTGACATTAACATTTGACAGATGGTGATCCATACAATTTACGCTGTTTTTTTCTCTGGGAAAACCACACACGGATTGCCCTGATCACACTTTTGTCTGACCAAACACTGAGATGTGGCTTTTGTCCCAATGAAAACTCAGCACTCACCAGAGCAGTTGTCTGTCATATTTTAAATGGACCTTTCAGACATCTCCCAGACTTTTTCCTATTCCTTTGCACAAGAAAAAAAGAAAGAAATTGTAGCCTGAGTGTGAAGAATGAGAAGCTTAAAAGCCTCCTCTCTGGATCACGAACAGTGTATAAGCGGATAAATGCAAAAGCTTGTTGTGAGTTGTATACCTCACACCGCTGCTGTAAGAGGTATTGTGGAGAAATCCAAAGCTCCAAGACAAGTGTGTTATTAACAGCTGTGGTGTGAATAAAAGAATGTCAGCACTCCAATCTACTGCACTAGTGTCCTGAGATAAGAGCCAATTAGCTGAGAATTGCTTCACAGTTACTGTTGACTTACTCTGCCAAACACATCATATAATGGCTTGTTTTCTTTTAGTTTTAATGAAATAGTCTGAGGAAGCTAACGTTGCTGAACAAATTTTCTGGAAAGAGTTACTGAGGACCTATAAAAGCTAAAATGATCTGATTTTGTGTTAATCCCAGGGCTCTGTCCTGGACTCTTTTCTCCTGTCTTTTTTCATCTCTCCGACCTCTGATCTCATCAGGTCCTGTGTATTTAATTTTCAACTCTACCCAGAAGATTCCCAGATCCAAGTGACTTTCTTTGGTCTCTCTTCTGAACTCTAACTCTATTTATCAAATGTTTACTGGACATTTTCAACCTGTATTCTATAAATATTTCAAACTCCCTCTGCCACTTATAATTTCCCTAGTACAAATTCAATCATTCACCAAGCTTCAGTGTCTTTTCCTCTCTATATCCAATCAGTTTTCAAGTCTTAATCATCCTTCTTTTGTACTGGGTCTCACTTCACTATCCTACTTTTCAGTCACAAGCCTGATTATGCTCTTTATATCATCTCTCACTTGTAATAGTCTTCTAAAAGGTCTCCCTGATTTTAATCTCTCTCATAACCTTACACAGTTGCTAAAGTGATAGTCTTAAATCATAGGTATATCTACATCATTTCTCAGATTAGCAAACTTCAGGGTACAAATTGCTTCTAATAGCAAATAAAAAAAATTTAGCAAAAAACCTCCCTTCATTTGGCATTTAAAGCCCTTAACAATCTAGCTCCAATCTATCTGTCCAAACTTCATACATATCATTCCTCATGCATTCTATATTCCAGCCAAACTTGTATTCTTACTGCTTCTCCCACATAACATGCCCTTTCTTATTTTTATTTCAGGGCTCAGCTGTTTCCTAGTCCTAGGCTAGCATATGCTTCTTCTTCATCTTTGCCCCTTAGCATCACTATATTCCTTGAAAACTTGACTCAAGGGGCACCTCCACATAGAATTCCCTTTCTGATTACTCCAAATGCAGTGCTGCTGCCTCTACCAAAATTACTTTGCATTTCTTTGGTGTGATTTTAAAATTTATAAACATACAACATGAACAGTTTCTTTTGATAAAATATAAGCTCCTACAGTCAAGGACGCTTATTTTTGTTTTTGTATCTCCCAAGCCCTATCACAATGCCTCTCCCATGAGAGAGGATTAATAAATGTTGGTTAAATTGAATGGTAGTCTCCAAATAAGAATACATTCTGCCTTTTGGAAATGTGGGGATTTCCATGAGAAATTTGCCATCAATATCTTCCAACTGTTGATAAAATCCATAATAAAATGCTTTTAAGAATAGTAAGTTGTACATAGATGTGCAGTTTCATGTGCAATCGTCTTTTTTTATTGTACAATGTTGCAGAAATGCTTGTTTTATTTTATAGACGAAAATAAAATAAATTAAAAAAAATGTTGTAAGAATAATTTTTATTTTTTCTTCCCTTCCTTCTGACTCAAATATTTTCTATCTGGTATTCCTTCCTCAAAGGTCATGAAATCTGAGACTAAAACTATCTGGACACAAAGTGTTATATACTTCTTCCTGAATAAGACATGTCCTTCCATTAATAAATTTAACTTATGAATACCACCTTACCAAAGATTCATGAAACTTAGAGGTTTCTTTCTCTTAAGATTTTGTGTTCATTTTTTTCAATAATTTCTATTCCCGTCATGTGCCTTCTTGGACATTTCCATTACTATTATTTTGTCTTCCATACTTCCTGGAATGTATCCCCTTCTTCACTCCTGTCTCTTAGAATCATTAGCTCTCTATGGCATCTGGTTTACTCATCGTGTCTAGGGACTCATCTTTATCTGGATGAATTTTCATTTTATTAAAGTCCTCCTTCAGCAAGTTTCCAAGTAAAGATATTATTCATTGGCACTATAATGTGTCATGTCCCATGTGCACTCTGTCTCTGGCTAAGAACTCACCAGTATTGAATTTTGTAAATTAGTTCAGAAAGGCAAACTATTCTTTGACATGATCTTCTTAGCCTGCTGTTTATTGCCCATATCGTTCTGATATAATCATCTTCCATTGGAAGTAGTGATAAAAGCAATATTCACATCTCCAAGCCCTTCACCCAAGGCTTCATAATCTCTATGAGTCTTTCTAGGCTCTTCTGGTTTTAACATAAATCAATGGCGAAAGTGATCATATTTGAAAAATTTGGGGGAGGTTCTCTATAGGTAACAAGGTACTTGATTTGGGGTCATGAGACCTTTGCTATTTGACATCTTTGTGAACTTGGAATGAAATCATTCTCTCTTGGAATGACTTGGAAAATACTGTAATAACTCTGGGCCTTGGATTCTTCATCTGTGAAAGGGAGGAAGTTGGACTCTTTCTGGTTTGTAAATAAATAAATCTATGTACATAGCCATATGTGTTCCAATCAATCTAATTGATAAAAGTCAAATCAAATTGCTCATTCAAAATTTCTTAAGAATGTATTATGTGTCAAACACTGTGTTAGGTCCTGGGAATATAAAGGTAAAAATAAACAGTATCTATCATCAAGAAGCTTATATTCCATTGAGGGGAACCACATAGAATGTATAAAAACCAAATATAAATCATGTGAGGCTCTAGCAACTGAGACAATCAAGAAAGGCTTTATGGAAGAGGTATCATTTGGGCTGACATCTGAAGAAAGCCAGTGATTCCAAAAAGCAGAGGTGAAGAGAAAGAACATTCCAAGAATGGGTAACAGAGTTAAGGAAATAAGAGACAGATAAACAGCAACTATGTCAGATTAGCTAGACTATCACGTGTATAAAAGAGACTAATCTGTAATACTCTTGAAAAGATAGAAACCAGATAGACATGCTTGTATTGGGTCACAGAGGTATTAAGGAACCGCTGAAGCTTCTTGGACTATACATGATTGGATTTGTTCTTTAGAAATATCAATTTAGCAATAATGCAAAGAGGGATTAAAGAGATTAGAGTCCAAAAGAGTAATTAGGAGATTATTGTGATAGGTCATACAAGGAGAGAAAAGTGTGAGATATGGTGAGCAGTTGGACTTAGGAAGGCAAGAAACTGATTGAATATTAGGGAGAATCGAAAGTAAAGGCTGATGCTTTCAATCTGGCTTTACTAAAGTCCCTTAAACTTTTTCAGATTTAGTTTTATCATCTGCATTATGATAGTATTTGAATTTTTGTTGTTGTTCAGCTGTTTTATCATGCCCAAACCTTTGTGGTCCCATTTGAGGTTTTCTTCATGAAGACACTAGAGTGGTTTTTCCTTCTCCAACTCATTTTACAGATAAGGAAACTGTGGCAAACAGGTTAGTACCAAATTTATTGCTAAATTTGAACTCAGATCTTCCTATCTCTATCCAGTGCTCTATTCACTGGGCCACTTAGCTGCCAAAATTGCAGCTCTAAATTTATGATCTCCCAATCCTTTTGCATTTTTCTTCCATCATAAACATTAATTCAAATGGCATAACATAATTCTTAAATATTAATCTTTGCTAGGTGACGAATGTTTTCAGTCACAGAAACTTATTAAAGCAAAAAAAAAAATCTATAACCTGTCTTAGAAGAGGGGGTACCTCAATTATGGAATAAAAATTCTTGAGTATGAATCCTCCACTTTTTTTGATTCTTCAATGAAATGTAAACTATTACCTTGAATTCTCAAAAGTTATGCAAATGGCTTTCAAACTCTGAGAGATTCTACAAAAATGAATGGTAACTAATAATGCTGTTTTCTAAGAGTCAGTCTAGCTAAATTTAAAGAATTTCAGCCCTGTAAGGTTGGCCATTGGATGATGAATTTTTTAATGAATAACAATTCATGAAGAATATCAAATAAAGGCTTTCATGGAAGTTCCTACCTTCAATAAAAACATGGATACCAGAAGTATTAAAATAACAAGCATAATTATTGATTGATCCTGGAAGAAGTATAGATATCATTCAATCCCTGTAAGTCTTTCAACTTCTACGTCCACTAAAAATAAAATCCTTGGTTCTTTGGGGATTCCTCTGGCATTTTCTGCTATTAAAAGCCTACTATGGACCTGATCTGATATGTTGTATTGATTCCAATATGTATGTATATAATAGTATAACTAGATCAAGACTGATTTATCACCAAACCTAAAAAAAAAAAAAATCAAATGAATGCTTTGCCAATGTGGGAATCAATAGCACAGCTTCAAAGAATCACAGAATTTAAAAGGTCATCTAGTGCTAGAGCACAACCCATACCTGAACAAGTATCCCCATACATCATATGTGGTACTTTGGTTTTGGATTGAAGACCTCTGGTGAAGGGAAACTTCCAAGGCAACACAACCCATCCCACTTCTGAATAATTCTACTTGTTAGGAAGATTTTTGCTATGTTTTCTTATTCCATCGGAGACTTGAGAGTTTAGTAGACAGATCTAGATACATTCAGCAATCACCTAATTTTAAATAATGCAGGAAAGACAGCATATCAAGCAAGTCTCCTACCCACAGCAGATACAAACAGTGGCTCTCACCTGTTGCCATTCGTCAGGGTACCAGGCTGGTGGGCAGTTGAAACGGTTGCAAGCTTGTACGACAATGGGCTTGGGCTTATGGCATAGCTCATCTGCCAATACCACTGTCTCGTTCATCTCTCTGGAAAGTAGGTGGGAGCAGAAAACATCCCGGGTCTGGAGGCCGACTCCACAGGTTAAACTACATTGACTCCACTTGCCAATCTCCCACCTAAGGAGAGATCAGAGAAAGAGGAAGCCTGAATGTTCTGTGCAGAGGTTTCACAAACGTGTCTTCACCGGACTGCGTGTCTGTTAAAGAATAAAATTCGCAACTATGAACTTATGCAAATTGGGCAAGAATGGAACTGGCCTCCCAATCAAATTCCCTCCTCTTACCACCCTAGCCTTTCCTAATATTTGAATCTTAACAGATGATAATAGCAGTCATGCATTCTGACTTCAAAACCCTGAATAATTATCACAATCATCCCCATTTTTGTTAAGAAAGACACAAACTACCTCTTCTGTGATGATGAAATGGATTCAATTTCAGGGTATGGGCACACAGGGGCACCTAGTGTTGAATACCAGATCAGGAACCCCTCCTGCTCTCCAGCTTCTTGTCTCAGGAAGATAAAAAAAAATCTGTGCTTTTTTTGCTTCAAAGTAAAAAGTTGTTGGCTCCAAATCTCTTCAAAAAAAATTCTTTTGTGGCCCAGAATTGTAGCTCTGTCTTATGTAAAAATATCATCACTACCTGGTACTGGATAATGTAACTGAAATGAAGTCTGCTAAATACATTAGTTCTTTGAGAGGGGAAATAAGTGAAGAGAAGGAGAGTCTTATTATCTGAAAAGGCCAGTCAAGCTGAGAACCTAAATGTGTTTGTTTCAAATAGCTGTGGCTTGAGGAAGCCAGCTAAGGTGAAATGAAAGAAAAACAAAACAAAAACCATTCTGTTTTTTTCCTCTTGATCTGACTTCAGAAATGAAAATGATAAAGATGAAACTCAGCTTCAAGGCTCAGTTCTGGAGAAATCCATTTTCTTCAATAATTTTTCAGTTATATCCAACTCTGTGTGACACCACTTAGGGTTTAGAGATGTTATAGTGTTTTGCCATTTCTTTTTCCAGTTCATTTTACAGATGAAACTGAGGCAAATTGGGTTAAGTAATTTGCCAGGATTATACAACTAAGAAGTGTCTGAAGCCAGATTTGAACTCAGGAAGATGAGTCTTCTTGACTCTAAGCCCAGCACTCTATCTATAGAGCTACCCAACTGCCCCCCAGTTTAGATTTGAGATTTTCAGAACCTTGGCTACTTACTACCTGGTTTTGAAAAATCGAAAACCCCAGAACTTGGTCTAGAAGATCATGGCAGATGTAAGAGCAGAAATATCAATGACCCTATATTGGCTGTGGTTTCTCATCCTGCTGTTCATGGCCGGTTTGAAAAGAGTTTTATGCAATCTCTGGCTTTCAGAGGTTTTTCATTAGCCATATACATTTTCCTATCCTCATTTACCAAAGTTGTGGGCATCCTACCCTAATCCCTCCCTGTTGCTTCTGGCTTACCTAGGTTACCAAGAACATATGCATTACTTAGGAATATAACTTTTTGGGAGATATGTGACAATCTTTAATATAAAAACTTGATCTAAGGAAACAATTTTATATTGTTTTTTATTTTATTGTGAGTTTTAAGTCTCTAAGAGTAAAAATGAAACTTTTTTTTTGTTTTCCAAGGGAGGAAATTTTGTGGGTGAGGGGAGTAGGGTTCCTAGGAGTCTCCCAAATAATACTACCATAGCTACTTCTTCCTTCACCAATTTCTAGTTTCTGATATTACTCATCTTTACCTATTGTCTTCTGTATCTCTGTTTGGCTAACATCTTGATTCCAATGAGACCCTTACTTACCATTGCCCTGCCAGTGTCATGATGGAAAAAGCAATCTGAATCAGCAATCAGGAGAATTTTATCTTTGCTACTTTCTCTACATGTGACCTCTGCCAATTCTTTCCCCCTATCTAAGGTCTAGCTTCCTTATGACTAAGATGAGGCAACTGAGCTTTAAGCCTCCTCCCAGCTCCAAATTCTATAATCTTAAAACCAGCTTCCCAATTGCTGCTTCCTACCAACACAATCTGACCATTGAATCTGTTGAAAATGCTTGCTCTTGTTGTTTTTGTAAAGAAGCTGGGTCACTTGGCAGCCCATTAAGCAAAGTCAGAATGTGGTCTCTGAGAATTTCTCTGGGGATGAGTCCCTGGATTTCCTATAAAGACCCTGATCAGAGTTAGCATGGGCACCAAGTACCTTCAGCAGCTGACACATCTCAGTGGGACATGTCTGAGTTAGGTGTACAAAAGTAGGAATTTTAGCCCTTCTGGGACAGATCTCTTTGGATGCAGGGCTCATTATGTGAGCTGCCAAATTTTTTTGCCTTCAGAGAGACCATAGCCTCCAGAAACTCATCACTTGTTATTGATATAAATGACTATTATTTCTATTGGCGGGTCACAGCTTAACAGCTCTTACATCTCAAGAACTTTTCCTTGCCCTTGGCTCCTGGGTGAGAATAAAAGCCCATTTCTTTATCCAAAAAAAATTTTAAATGGTATTTTTGTTTGGAAGAAAAAAACACACCACCACGAACATACATTTCTTGGTTCCTATTGAGGTTTTCCTTTTCTGAGTCAAGTCAGCATGAAACATTGGCTTGTATACAGCCTTCTCTTACTGTTATTGCCTAGTAGCCTTTGATTGTTTTGAAAATGCTTATAGGTCATTTGTTTTCATTGAAATTCTTCTAAGTTTAGAAAGCAGGTAACAAGTCAGGCAACATTTTTCTGAGACTATCCAGAGTAGGTTATAGAACATAAAAAGGAAATCAAAGATGGGTTCTTGTCTAAGAACCCTGATAAAGTAACATGTTAACCAGTGTGACTTTAAATAGGGCAGAACACAGAAAAAAGAAGGGGATAAAAAGAGCAGAGTGCGATGGCACTATTAAAGGAAGGAGTCCTCAAGTGAGGAAATTCTGAGCAAGGATTTGAAAGAGGATTGGTTGGATTAACTGAAGTAGATAATTGGTGACTCCTCTGAGTCTATCATTTATTTAAAATACAATGTGCTCAGTGATGAATGAGGCACTGTGGGAGATATAAAAGTATAAGCTGTGGTTTCTGCCCACCAGGAGCTTACAATCTCTTTGAGAAGACAAAACCCATAAAATGTTATTATCACAAAAATAGAATTTTCGGGCCTAAATATCATCTTGTCTGACTCAGTGTAGAAATTCAGAAAGAGGAGACCTCTAATTAATAGGTAAACTGTATGTTAGCAGACTAAGTGTACCAGCAATTCAGGGGATAGTAAATAAGTAAAGACTGCTATGGAAAGAAAAAGCTTATTGCATGAGATGGGTATTAAGGGGAACTCCAAAGAAAGGGTAGTATTTCTATAATTGGAGGAGAGAGTGGAAGGGAACACAGATTTCCCTTTCATTAAAAAAATCAAATTTACAAATATGGAATAAAAATGGCATAGCTAGACATTCTGACAAAAACAGATCTGAGGGTTTTAGTGAACTCGAAAGCTTTCTTTGAGTCAACAGTATAGATGATGATCTCAGACTTCATTAAAACAATATTTGGAAAAAGAAGGCAGAGTTAGAAGATTATCGAATCTTCTCATTTTTATAGTTGAGGCAACTGAGACTCACAGAGGTTTAATCGAGTGTCCAGTGCCATAGAGGGAGAAGCCAAAGTGAGATTTAAACTCAGTTCTCTGACTCCAAAGCCATTGCATTTTCAACCTATTTTCAACATTCTACTTTGGTGCCATCACATCTGGAATACTGTACATTATTACACTTTAGGAGGAATACAGAGAAGTGGGAGATGATCCAGAAGTGGTTAGCCAGGATGGAGTGAGGCTTGTAAGTCATTCCATAAAAAGGATTCATTGAAGGAACTGAGGAGCCTCAACTAGGAGAAATGAAATGTTAGGAGGGACAATGATAGCTTTTGTCAAGTATTTAATGTAAACAATCCTGACAGGGAAAGGATTCAGCTCTCATCTCTAGATCGTGGAATGAGGAGCAGAAGTTTCAGGGGAGAGTCAGGCTTGATGAAAGATGAGAGTAGTACCAAAGTGGAAAGACTTCTAACTAGAGGCTGGGTGACCACTTGGTAGGAGGGTTGGAGAAGAGATGCATATTCAGGGACCTTGGGCTTGATGAACTCTGGGTCTCCTGCAGCTAGATTTCATATTTTAGATTCCCCAAGGTTAGGGATGGACAAGGAAATGGTGAAGAGATCAGTCTGACAACAGCAGAGGGTTCAAAGTAGGGAGCAGCAAGAGAAAATGAGGAGAGAAGTCCCTAGAGGGAAATCAGCAGCCAGATCTTCTTATAGCCCACCAAACTATTTCCAAGAACAGATTAGAAGGTCCCTAAAGTTTAAAGGTGGAGATCAAAGAAAAAGAAAGAAAATAAAAATACAGAATGATTGTTAATTATTTTTTTAAAGACAAAAATCACAAAGAGTGAAAGTAGTACATAATGCCATGGGAAACAAGCTGAAATTATACATATATATATATGTGTGTGTGTGTGTGTGTGTGTGTGTGTGTGTGTATATATATATAAAGTATGTATGCATATATAATAGCTCAATTATCAGTAGAAAAATGACTTTTAAAAAATTCTCTGATATCTACATAGTTTTTTGGCCTTATTAGGGAGGTTAAAGATGTATCACATATAGCAAGAGTTTGATTTCTGATGGGAAGGCGGAAGATTAAAATGAAAATAAACTAAGAGATTTTAAGCTGGAGAGGATTCTAGCCATGAACATGTCCAGCTTGCTAGTGTTATAAGTTGAGGAAACTGAAGCAAAGTTTAAATGGCTTGCCTAGGGTCACACAGCTAATTGAGGCAGGACTTGAACCCAGGTTTTCATGACTCCAGCACTGTTTCTAGCATACCACTTATGTATCTTATCTTTTAAATTATTTTTATGTAGAAGAGGTCACAATCCTTGCAGATGATAACCTTTTTGTGCTGCTGGGTTTTTGACTCTACCTTGAAAGGACTGCTAGGTGACAATGTGGATAGTGTCAGTGGCTTGGAGTGAGGAAGACCCAAATTCAAATTTAGCTGTGTGATCCTGGGCAAGTCACTTTATGCTGAATCTTGATCTGTAAAATGGGCTGGAGAAAGAAATGACAAAGCACTCAAGTCTCTCTGCCAAGAAGACCCCAAATGGGATCATGAAGAGTCAGTTGTGACTGAAAAACAAATAAATAACAAATGCTTTAAAAACACAGTTATTTTTTAGTTAGTTCACATTCTTTCTGTTTCTTTAATACCATATTTTTCTTCTATTCTAAAAACAATTCATGGGGAACCCCACGTTTGTGAAGAATATCAGAAAAGTAATGAATTTATATACCTGATGCAAACTCTAGCTGGTCAAACTTGTGAAGTGGGTGGACCCAATCCCTTCTGTGGAAATTATTCTAATTTTTGATGCCCCATATTAGGCATCCAGTGCATTTAAGAATTAGGAAGACCTAAGTTCAAATGTGACCTCAGAGGAGAACTAGCTAAATGACTCTGAGCAAGTCCCTTCATCATTATCTGCCTCAGTTTCCTAATCTGTAAAATATAAAAAATAATGGCACCTACTTCCTAGAATTATTGGGTTAATAAAATGAAATAATATTTGCAAAGTACTATGTAAAGATTAGCTATCACCATCAGCATCATGATTAATACTCACTCCTGGCTGAGTAAGGCTCCAACTACGCCATTTCCATTGAGATAGTCATATGATGTTTGTTAGTTTGGTTATTGATATCGCCAATTATGCTAATAGTTTCCCTAACATTGAACCAATCCTGCATTCCTGATATAAATTCTACTTGGTCATGGTGTATTATCCTGGTGATAACTTGCTTTAATCTCTTTGCTAATATTTTATTTAAGATTTTTGCATCAATATTCATGAGGGAAATTGGTTTATAAATTTCTTTCTGTTTTGCCCCTACCTGGTTTAGGTATTAGCACCATGTCTGTGTTATAAAAAGAATTTGATAGAATTCCTTCTTGACTAGGCCATTTCCATTGCCTCTAGGAGGCATATACGCTCCTGTTCTCTTACTTTCCAAACTGACCCAAGCAAAACTGTCCACTCCTCTGTCTCATTCCATCAGACCTTGGCTCTCTGGATGACAATGGATTAAAATATAGACTAGATTGTTTTGTGACTGAGACATTCTATCTATAATTCTGCTTAGAAGTAGGGTTATAGGCTAGACAATCTTTGCTTCTACATTTGGAATTGCATAATTCTGTGTGAAGCTGCAGAATCATTTCAGTATGGAGGAGGAAGAAACAGATTTACAAACTTATGGAGAATAAAGAAACTTTTCTTCTGGTTGCTTTTGAATAAATCCTTTAGGATTAGGGTAGTAGAAAGAGCTCTGAATTTTATGTACTGTACTATGAATATCAGCTCTACTACTTATTAGTTGAAGTCTCAGTTTTATCTTCTGTAAAATGGGGGTAATGATATACTAACCCATCTCACAGACTTTAACTTTAAAATGCAATAGAAGTATGTATTATTATTATTGATATTCTTATATCTCAATCTTCTTCCTCTTAGTTATTGAAAGACTTAGGATATTCAGCCTTCAAGAACCTGAAATGCCCTTTCCAGTCTTGCTCTGACTTTTTTTTTTTTCTAAATGATTTCCCACTATTCTGTTATAAAAAAAAACCCTATTCTCAATTTGAGCTGCCTAACTATTTGTTCCTACAATACATCTTACTCATTTCCTCCTTTGGTATCTGGTATCTGGTATCCACCCAAAATGTGATCTCCTGACTTTCTGTCTCTTTGAAGACTCCCTACCATTCAAGAAAGAACCCATTCAAATACTACTTCCTTCACAGAGCTTTCTGAGGCCATTCTACACCTCATATGGTGTCCTCTGAGTCTCTCTTTCACTTAAAAGCCTATGGACTTCACTTAAGTCTTAATCCTTCATATTTTCGTGGAGTGGGTGCCCTCAAACTGCTTCTATCTCAATCCTTGTTCTTCCATCCATCTCTCTAATGACAAGAAGCTGCAACATTCCTTGCTGAACTCAATACAATGTAAGAACTCTTTTTCCTTCAGAATTCTCTTGAGTAGTTTCAAATCTGCTGGTTTCTACTGAGAACAGAAACCTAACAGCCTAGGAATTTATTTTCAACAGTCTTCTTTTTCATTTAGAAGACATGAACTTTGGAGGAGAAATGTCATCATTCATGTCAGTTCTTAAATCCCCAATTCCAGGCCCTCCTTCATGATCTCTTTCCTTCCATCACCACAGACATTCTGGCTCTCACCATATTCAACAGGGTTTGTAATTCTGTGCAAATTTATATCTGCCTGCATGCCTGGGACTGGGAGTAAAAAAAAAAATCAGGCAGAAGGCTTGAAAACCAGGAACAGCCCCATTGCCTCTTTCTCTTCTGGTCTGCATTAATTTTTTTGTCTGTCTTTGGATGCTTCTAGGGAAGCCTGAGTTTCTGTTCCCCTACTTTCTAGGCATAAAGATTTAAGCTTATTAAATTTCTAGGCTCCGATGATTTTGATCTCTCCCAAAAAAATTCTCTCAGAAGAGAAAGGAGGAATGGACAACAGATTATTACAAGTATCAATCAGGTCCCTCCAGTTCATTTTGCATGAAGTTATAAAATTGGTATTTCTCAAGTGCATGTGCCCAGCACATAGGGAGTGCTTCATAAATATTTACTGATTGTCTGACTGAGCCAATTTTCTGCTTAAGAACCTGTAGCTTCTTAGCTCTAGGATAAAAATCACAAGCTCCCACATTTGTCACTTAAAGCCCTTTATGATCTGAATGTAGATGATCTTTACAGGGTGAGCTCACATTCCTACTTCTGTGTTCCATCTAAACTGGTCTGCTTTCACACATACAAAACAGCATTGTGTGCCTTGAGACTGACTGTCAGATGTGTTCAGTTTGCTGTTCTTCTTCACCTCTACCAAGAGGAATTCCTATATTCTTTCAAAGAATGATTTAATTAAAAATTCTTTTTTTTTTTTTTTTTTTTTTAGTTTTTTTGATTTTTTTGAGGCAATGAGGGTCTTGCCCATGGTCACACAGCTAGTTAGTGTCTGAGGTCAAATTTGAACTCAGACCTCTTCCTAATTCAAGAAATGGTACTCTATCCATTGCACCATTTAGCTGGCCCTGCAGGAAGCCTTAACAATTTCATCATGTACTAGAGTTTTTTATTTCCCTACCCCAAATAATAATAATAACAATAGCAGCTAATAATTACATAGCACCCATTATGTGCCTGGCACTATACTAAGTATTTTACAATTATTATCTTACTTGATCCTCATTTTACAGATTAGGAAACTGAGGCAAACAGAGGTTAAATCACTTGCTCACAGTCACCCAGCTAGTAAGTGTCTGATTGGATTTGAACTCAGGCCTTCCGAATCCAGACCCAGCATTCTTTCCACTGTACCACCTACCTCCTCTAAATTCCTTTGTGTCTACTATGAATGTATTTTATATGCACTGATCTGTGTGCGTGCTTTTCCCCGCAAAGAACATTAGCACCTTAATACCAAAGACTTTTATTTCTGTCTTTGACTCCTCAGGGGCTAGTCCAATATTTAAGAAAAGTTTGCCCAACAGCCTTTTAAATCTTTTCACATCATTGGGGATGTCATTGCCAAACTTAGTGGGGAAAGGAAGAAATCTGCCTGAGGACAGAGTACCACACTAACTCTAGTAAGTCAATCCCTCTGGGGATACTGCCATAAATCCAACTGGATCCCGGGCAACGGAAAGCAAAGGACAGAGTCATTTTCCCAGCGGAGATTCCCGTCTCCGGTGTTAAGCTATGTGAAGAGACAGGAGAGAAAGCCAGCTATTGATGTAGTGTGTGATTAATTCAGTCATTGCGTGGACATAGACACAGCTGCAGGCCTTCCCTTCACAACTGAAGAATGTTTCTGTTCACACAGGTGTCAGGTGTTAGACGTGAGATAGTCCCGGCCAAAGCTTTCTCCACACTGAAAAATGTTTATGTGAGAAATAAAACTGAGGTCTCTCATGTTGTTTTCATATTTAACCACATAAAAATGACCAAGAAATTATTTTTAACATTTGGTTCAAAGGTCCCTGGGGGTAGAATATATTTGTTTCTCTTTGATGTTTCATTATCACAGGGTGATTTAAAGGGACACTATCAGGCTCACATCTGTATGTTATTAAAAGCTTGTGCTAGGATTCAAATTAGGTTATTAAAAACCATCCATTGTTTTTTATTATGATGTGCATTTCTTCAAAAACAAAAAAAATGTTTACTAACTTATTGTTCTCCGTTCTAGAGAAGACAAAGTTTAGGGATTAAATGGCTAACTTATATATAAGGTATAATTTACTTATACTGAACAATATGACAGTGTCTATTTTAAAAAATTAACTTAGATTAAAATTATTCTTTACAGGTTCTGAGTGAGGGAATGATTGCCTATCCCTTGTCCCTTGCAGTTATTGAAAGGTCAGGTTATAGCACCATAAAATCAGACTGAGAACTGAAAGGTAATTAGGCCATCTAGTCCAATGGGCTCATTCTAGAGAGGAGGAAACTGAGAGCAGAAAATTTAAGTGACTTGCCTAAAAATCACAATGGCAGGACTGGGATTTGGAATTAGATTCTCTGATCCCAAATTCATTAATTACTTCTTCCCCTATATCATGCTGCTTTCCAGGCTTACAATAAAAGAATTCTTTGAATTTGTATCATGTGACATTCCCTGGACTCCAGGATAATTTACAGCTGTCTCCTAGTTTTCACAAGGGATTCACGTCCACTCACAAGCTATGGAAACCAGAAGAGAAAAGCCTTACGTGCCCAGGCAATAGAACTAAAAATATATATTTTGATCCCAAGTCATTGTTCACTATCAACAAATGCACATGGCTCACCAGATGCTGTCCAGAGTATGGTTTGATCTGAATCTACCCTCTGTTGACTTCATATGAATTTCTAATTCACAAATCTCATTCATTGATGCTGTTACCAAAAACACTCTCTTCCCTTCCGATCTCCCTCTCTCCATCTTTCTCCCTCTCCCTCTCCCTGTCTCTGTCTCTGTCTCTGTCTCTCTCTCTTTCTTTCCTTCCCTCCCTCCGTTTCTTTCTCTTTCTCTCTTTCTCTCTGTCTCTGTCTCTCTCTCTGTCTCTGTCTTTCTGTCTGTCTCTGTCCTGTGTCTGTCTGTCTGTCTGTCTCTCTCTCTCTCCTTCTTTCCCTTTCCCTCCCTCTCTTCCTCTCTCTTTTTCTCTCTCCCCTTCCCTCTCCTTTTGTCTCCCTTCTCCCTCTTTCCCCCCTCCCTTCCTATCTCTCTCTGTGTATGTCTCTGTCTCTCTCACACACAAGTTCTATGAATGCTGCCTTTATCTCATTCTCTTCCTCCTTCTTCTAAGCCTTGACCTCAAACTATTTATTCTCATGAGACTAGAAATACTTTTCATTAATAGCACTTCTAATTTTTCTCCCGTTCATTCAAAAATCAGTATGTCCATGGATATACACAGTTTTACAAAGAGCAGACATTTTCTACTTTTGGCTCATCACCCTCTAACATGATTAGTCATGCCAAATTAATTTCTGGGATGTCAAGCTAAATTTGTGGATCTGGGGCAAGGGTGATTGTGGATATACTCTACAGAATATAGCCTGATCAACATCATTTCAAAAGGAAGTTGTTAATTTATCACAATGAACTCCCCTTCCCCCCCAGCTAACATGGAGAAACTCCATTATATAATTTTGTTACTATCATCATTATCATATGATATTGTTCCTCTGAAACTAATCACCCCTATAGTTATTTTACCTAACTTGTCTTTTTATGAACCAATTCATGATTTGAGGAAAAAAGGGACCATGGGATAAACTACCGAGTTTGGAATTAGGGAACATCTAAAAACTCTTAGATACCTACCAGCTGTGTAGGCTGGGCAAGTCACTTTTGTTTCAGTTTACTCAACTTTAAAATGCAGATAATAACACTCTAAGTCGCAGGGGTTGTGGAGAGAGAAAAATGACATCATATTTATAAAGCCCCTCACATGGGCCCTAGCACATAGTAGGTGTTTAATAAATGCTTGTCATCTTCTTCCACTTTGTATGGCTCTACTTATTTTGGCAATTTCATTCAGGGAGCTCCTTTCTATATTTCCTGGGATCCAGTATGACTGCTCTTGACTCCAGCTTGGGGCTCAGGTTCTCCCTCTTGAGTCTGGCTGGCTGCTGCCACTTGTACTAGTCTGTAAATAATCTTAATCCTTAAGGAAGTTTCTCTCACTACAACTCAACTCATCAGACCAGACTCTTGGCGTTTGAGTCCTGATCAGCAAAAACAAACTGACATTTCCCGATGAACTGGAAGGAAAAGGATAGGGCCAGAATACCTTTGAATGAAGAATTTGCATCTGGATCTAAGCAGCAAACTTGGTGATGAAATGTCTCTCAGAAATAAAGTGTTGCCTATGAGTTGAGTTTGGCACTTATGACTTTGACCCTGAAGTTTTCAGGAGCGACTGAGCCCCACTCTACCTAATTTGTCAGAGAGGCTTATAGAGTGGAGTAGGAGGGAAAAAAAATTTGGTTTCCTCCCTTGCATATTAAAATCCCAGGAGGCTTGTAGTCCTTCCACATTTGTGTATTTTCCTGATGGTCCATTCCCTGAGGATGAGTGGTCCTGGCTGGGATGTGCAGGTAGGCAGTAATGTATATAAAGAGAGACCTTCCTGCCAATTGAAGAAACTAGCACTGTGTGATGTGACCTTCTGTGTGGTGTCAGAAGGAGGTGTTCTGTTTGTGGCCACAGCCAGGAGGAAGCTGATTCTCCCTTAGGGCCAATATAAATGAAAGGGATGGATACAGGGAGGAAAGGGTGGAGGAAAAGGTTTTTTCCTATGTTTCCAACAGAGAGTTTTGCTTCCCAACATGAAGGGGAGACATAAGCTGAATGCCCAGGGGCTCCTAAGGGCACAAGGGAGTATACAGTCATTTTGAGGTTGCTGGGAAAGGAACAAAGATATATTAAACCTTTTCAACTGAACTCGTAGCCTGAGAATCCTTCATGAATAAATGGGCACATTAATTAAATGAAAAAGAAAACCACTTAAGACATGGTTCTGTTAGTGGACAGAAGTTTCCAGAGCTTCCAAAACGTGATACTTTTGGTCGAGTAGCAAATTATTCAAACTCCAGGGCTTGCATAAATGTTTGGATAAGCTCAGATTTAGAGGTATAAATGTACAGCAAGACAAAGAGAAGGAAAATTTACACATTGAAGGATGAAAATAGAATGTGCAATGATAATATAACGCATAGTGCCAACACTCAACAAATTACCTTTCTTTAAAAATTAATCACAACAGGGGACTTACAAGGCATCCCTACAAATCCGACATGTACATAAACATACAGCTATAGCAGGACAAGGGCCACCAGAAGAACTCAATCCCAAAGAGGCTTCCTGCCTCTTTTTGTAGAATTTCCCTCCAGGAAGATTTAGACATATGAAAGGGGAAGGAGAAGAGAACAACACTTTTCCCAGATCAATGGTGAGAGGGCTCTCCATCCCACATATGGTTTTGCTTCACTCCATTGTGGGGCAGTTATATAGTCAACCTTCATTACATGAAAGTAAAAATTGTACTATATTGTGAGTTTTCTATATGGGTTTAAATGTGTCTACACTGTTCCCTAAAACCATCCAGTAGATACCACAAAAAGAACAGGAGAGACTCCAAGGAAAGCTGGCTCCTCAAGTCTCCCTTTTTTTTGGTTTCATTAGAGTAGTCCAGAACTAACCATGGCAGTACTCCCTGAGGTCCAATAGAGTCCTTCTGTTAAGGAGGTTCTTACCCTTTTTCTTTTTCTCCACCTTTCCATATCTCCTCATCCCCTTACCATCACCCTCTCCTAAGGATCCTAGCATCATTCTACTTACAAAAAAAGCTTTGATAAACGGTATCTGTCTGGCTAAAATAGATTGTATTTAGAGAAATCTCCTTGCTTGTAACCATTTCCTTCTGTGATTTTTTCATAGCCTGAAGAAGCAGAGGTTTAAGATTTTTAAGAGCTCTGAAGATCAGAGAGCAGAAGAGTCCAGTTTCTGTTTCAGCTTGTTTGTTCAATCTGGGAAAGGGTTGAAGGCAGGGATAGTGTGGCAGAGTGGTGTGTGTCCTACTCAAAGTGATTTACAAATCTTTAAGAGATTTCCCCTCATACTCTAGCTAATGCACCAGCAATGCATAGTCTTGCATTTCATATCATTAAGAGTTACACAACCTAATTTGCCAGATGGTCTCCTGGACCTATTCACAAACACCTTCCTGGGGGAAGCCCTTTGTTTGGGGTGAAAAGCTTAGCTAAGGCTCAGTATAACTTCACTGACTATGTTTTTTCTTTCCCAACTTCAAAACTTGGATGACAGTTTCCAAACTAAGATTTCTCTTTGATATAGTTCTCTTCTGAGGCCATTTACAGAATAATGATTCTTGGGACTGATAGAAGGCAAGTGTGCTGAAAACCTGTGTTAAGAGATCAAAATGAAAAATAAAGTTGGAACCATAATTTCATATCATTTACTTAAATGACATGAGCTTGAGAGAATCCAGAGAGCTTTTAAGCATTGTCTAATCCTAGGGCTGCTGACCCCAGGCTCTGTACCAGGTGGGATGATGCCAGATTATTTGGCATTCACATCCTGATGCTGCTTTGGTGCTCTATGCTTTTTTTCTTGTTTTCTATTATTGTTTCAGGTTGTCACTCCTGTCTTTTGCTATTATTCTCTATTAAGAGAACCTGATAGAAGGATCAGATTCATAAGGCCTGTCCTTCTTTCCCTTGGCCTAAAAAAATTCCCCTAAATGTCTTGGTAATATTCAGCCTTTGGATGCTACAGTACCTTCTCCCTCGTTTTTTGCTAGCTGGAACTCTAACAACTGGAATGGGGTTGGGTGGGATTATAAATGGATGAGGTAGATTTAAATAAATACATCTGCCATGACAACACTTTCTTTTAATTAACTCCCAGAGATGACTTGCATAGCACTGACATTCTTTAAAGCACAGTTTAAAAGTCTCTGCTCTAATCCAAATCTAATCCATAATACATATTCCATAGTGGAGTGGAGCTATTGCTGGGTTCTCTGGTTCTACTGATTCTCAGTATTTCTCTAAATATTTCTCTAAGTTGAGTTATTTTTTAAATGAAAAAAAATTATAGAGAAAAAGTATACCAAAATAGATTTAAGTAAATCATTCATGAGAACCAACTAGATAGTTTGAGAAATAAACAATTAGAAGATACTATTACTAATAATAGTTGATATTTGTGTAATGCTTTTGCAGTTGACAAAATGGCTTTCTTACAAGCCCTTGAAGTAGATTTAATACAACTATTATTATCCCAATTTACAAATGAGGAAACTGAGGCCTAAACTGGCTAGCAATTGTATCACAAATAAGTTACTGACCTAACTCATCCTCTGCCCCACCCTTGGCACCTTTCCCAACGTAGCCCAGTAAGAGCTGAGAAAATGACCCTGCCATGGTAAGGGAATTCAAGAGGAATGCACAACCTCACATCACTACTGTCTTGCTCTGGTCTATTTGGTTTTTTTAATATTTGTTGAGGGAAAAGGTATGTAGGGCACTAGAACCCAGAGTTTACTCTTGTACAATACTCTCTCAAACCTGTCTTCCTCGACTCATTCTGTGTGATTTAATCTATTCACTGACTTCATACATTGAATTAACTTTCAATTAACTAATCTTTCAGTAAATAAATCAATAGTCATTTACTAAGTGATTACTATATTCCAGGCAATAGATATGCAAAGAAAGACAACATCAGTTTCTCAAGGAGCTCATATTCTAATGGAGGAGATGGTATAGAAATAAGTACAAATAAAAAGAAAGAAGGGAACAATTAGAGGACCTTTGTAATAACCTACCTGAGAGGGGATTAAGGCCTGAACTGAGGTGGTAGCTGCACAAAATATACAACAGAGATGTAGTAAAGGTACAAGTGAAAAGATGTAGCAACAGATTGTATTTGTGGGGATGAGGGAGAAGGAGGAGTTAACACCATAGAAAGCTGTGACCCAAGCAATGGGAAAGGTAATAGTGACCTTAAGAGAAAAAGGATAATTCAGAAGAGGGAAGGATTTGGGGGAAAATGAGCTCTATTTGGGGCATGTTGAGTTTGAAATGTCTATGACATATCCAGTTTGCTCAAACTGTCCAAAGTCAATTGGTGATGAGGGGTTTAGAGCACAGGAGACAGACTAAAGCCAGATGAGTTAATATTAGAATCAAGTATTGATTTAATAATTAAATTCATGGGAGATGATGAGATTGCTAATTGAGATAATATAGGGGGAAAGAGAAGAGGGCCCAGGACAGAGCCTTGGGTGACATCCATAATTAGTGTATACAACATGGATGAACATCCAGCAAAGGAAACTATGAATGGTAGTCAGAGAAACAGGAAAAAGACTGGAAGAGAGAAGTGTCATTAAAACCTAGAAAGGGGAATATATCCAAGAAGAAGTGGAGGTCAACAGGATACGATGCTGTCAAGAGGGCAAGAAGGCTGGCTATGGAGAGAAGTGCTAGATTTGGAAAGCAAGCGATCCCTGGCAGTTTGATTTGAATGATTAAGTCAGAAATTGGAGCATAGACATCTTAGAAAAGAATGACTAGAGATGAAGTGTAGATGTTTTCTGTAGATACTTTCTCATGCACTTTAACCAAGAAAGGGAGAAAAGACATAGGGGATGATAGCAGAATCACATATGGGGCTTTTTTCCCTTCAGAATGGGGAAAATATAACCTTATTACTAGGTAGAAGGAAACAAGACAGGATATAGGAAAGATTGAAATTCAGAGTTTTCCTTTCCACTCAGCAACTCATTAATTCCTAAGCATCCAACACAAATAATGCTCAGTCATTTATACTCTTAAGATTATTATACTATATAATACTTGGTCTCTATAGCCACTTTTTCGTTCATCTTAAATGTCACTTTCCAACTACTCCGTGACTAAAAATGAACCTTGAAGTTACTTCCAGAGATCTGAAATAGACTTAAGGAATCAAGGACAGCTGCTTATGTCTGCAGTCCTCAGGTACATAAGTGTTCCTCTTTTCTGGACATTCTCAGTCTTTAACACAGAGGGATTAAATGACTTTTCTATGGCCACATAATGATTACAATGGCAGAATCCAGACTTGGACCAGATTTCCCTAATTAGAATGGGATTCCTCAAGAGCAGAGATGGTCTTGTCTATTTACATACCCAATGTTTACTATAGTACTTTGCACATGGTAAGCACTTAGCAAAGGCTTGTTCATATGGGCCCAGGATTGTGGCTAGTAAACTAAAGGATTATGGAGTTATCCCATAATAATTTTACCACTTATGGGGAAGAATAGCTATGATTATTAGCAGAGGTATCACAGTGATGTTCAGCTTTAGGAAAATTTCTAGAGTCTCCCAGGTTAGGAAGCCCAGGTTTACATCTCTTTGGATAAG
The DNA here is from genome assembly GCF_902635505.1 of Sarcophilus harrisii. Lineage (NCBI taxonomy): Eukaryota > Metazoa > Chordata > Mammalia > Dasyuromorphia > Dasyuridae > Sarcophilus > Sarcophilus harrisii. The sequence goes on from NC_045426.1 coordinate 102,115,222, forward strand.
TTAATATATATATTTAAGTATTTTCTTGGGAACTAAATGCTTACTATTAAGTGTAATTCTGGATCAGTTGACATAGCTGCATTTTATATCTATTCTGCTTATTTTCTGAATACTTCACCGATTATATTGTTAACTTTATACTGAATTTAAATTCTTTAGGTTAAAAAAAATTATGATTGAACCATAAGCAATGACTTTTGTTAAGAGCACATTTTTACCTTTATATCTGGAGATTCCATGATTCCTTTCCTCTGTTACTTTATCTTCACTTGAGGGTTCATTAGTTTGAGTTTGAGACCATACAAATGAATTTTTTCTGCCATCTTTGGTTCTTTGGGACAGCACACACTATACAAGGACCACACTGTCCCTCCTTAGTTGGAAGGAATACATTTGTATTCATTCATTGCACTGGGACCATAGAAAATGGAACACCAGATAGGGCTCAATGAGGAGACCATGAAACCTTTGGGTCCTTTAAGTATTACTTTGAAGTCCAGTGAAAGTTTTTAGGTTCTACCTATGTGAAAAATGGCCAAATATGATTTGTTGTTGTGATGCTTTAGGAACACAGCCTTTCTGTAGTACTGGGTCATGAGAAAGCCCCAAAGTAAACATCATCAATCAATGATTGTCATGAGATGGGGAGATGCTTGATTTACTGCACCCTCAAAAACCAAGGTGTCTTCGTAAGACTCCTCTGGTTATGCATATGACTTGCAGGGATACTGTGCAGATTAAGATTAATGTAGCTTGAAAGGTTTTCTATAATTGATGCATCTAACTGAAGATAGAAGTCATCTGTTTTATGTTTAAGAGCTACCCATTTTACCAGAATGTTAAACTCTTTAATAGCAGTACTGTCATTTTTCTTTGTTGTTTCAGAACTTAGCATGGTGCCTTGCGTATAGTAGGTGCTTAATAATATTTGTTGATATGAATTTCTTTATAAGCCTCTTTATTTAACTACTCTTATCAAACTTTTTCCACCTTAGCAGAACAGCAGGTTACTTCTAATACAGACTTCTCACTTTTCCAGGGACTTGCTTCTTCCTGTCTTTGTTAGAACAGGAAATTAACTTTTTAAACAGGCTATTCAGCCTGATGTTCTTCCCCCATCCACACCCCAACCCATTATTATTTTTAAAAGATACATTTACACAGTGTTGGATTAGGTGCTAAAACCAATTTCAGTGTACAGACAAGTGTCCCACTTTGTGGGCGTGGGTGAGAACTAACTGCCCTATACCTAATTCCAGGACTGTGGTTCAGGAAAACAAACGCCCAAAACCCAACCATATTCTGAGAAGCAAAGAACATTTATAACACATCCTTGGGGATGTATGATGGAAGGTCCATTCTAGTTGACCATGGGCACGTATTTAAATGACTTCTGAGTCAAAAGTTATATCAAAAAGTATCTCCTTTCTCAGGCTGAGTTCCGGAGGCTTAGAGAGTGAGGGGAATTTTCTTCTTCCTGCATGGTCCACTATGAGTTCATGAGCTCCTAGGCAAATCTTTACCTGTCTGTGTCTCCATCCCTTTGGTTTCAAGCTTTGTGAGATATCAAAAGATATCTGGTGTTTTATTCTTTCCAGGGCAACATAGCAAAGCTTCTTAAGTAGTTGCAAAAGTAATAATGATGTTGACTGAGGAAACAGCAGATTGGCCAAGAAGAGTTGTCTACTGAGAGAGAACCCATCTCTACTTTGGTTTAGATAAGATTCTATTAAGTGAAGGTGAAATGCAAAATAACCAAAGGGCAGCTCTGCTACTAGTAACCCAAGGAAGTTTGTGTATTAGCTTCACAACAGGTTACAATAATTTTTAAATTCTTGATAGTTTACCATTCCTCTTTCAGCACAGGTATAAAATTGTCCATTATGTGACTGACTGACATTCTCACTATGGGGACCATTTTACTTCTTTTCCTTATTTCTCATTTCCCTTTTGGGGAGGACCCCTTAAACTGGAGCCAAAAATAGAATTGCCCCATAAGAATTTGAAGAGGAGACAGACAAATCTAAAGAAATAAGCACTGGCAAAAAAAAAAAAAGGCAGGGATTGGTGAAGCTAATCAGGGCGATATACATTAATACAGGTCTCAACAGATTTGGAATCCTGAAATTCTGTGTTTGAATTCTTAATGAACTATTTACCACTGTATGGTGATGGGCAATTCATTTTTAGCTCTCTGAGCCTCAGTAAAATGAAGAGCTAAGACCAGGGGATCTCTAAGATACTATTTTAGCTTTAAATCTTATATTATTATATCTTAAGGTAGAATTATGGTATAGACAAGTCAATCCATAGACTTTTCTAGCCAATGGGATGTCAATTTGAACAAGCCTCTATAATTCAATTTAGTTTACCTATGAGACACCACTGCCTTCCTATGTGTCTATTTCTTTTATTATATTTAAGAGTTCTCTGATAAAGATTCTTATCTGAGACTTAGTGGTGAAGATTAGGGTGGGACAGAGAATAGGGAGAAGGGGGAGCTACCAATGAAGTGTTATGATATCCTGTTATAATCCTTTTATTAAAATTGGCCCAGTCTGTGTCATTCATGCCAGGACCAGAAAACAGAACAATGACTGAAATGATGTCTAGAGATGAAAACATTTTGTTCTCCCTGACAGATAGATTAGTGACGATATATGGAGGATTCTAGGCTAGAGCTTCCAATGGGTTATGCCTAAAACACTCTATGGAATCCAAGGACCCTGATCTCTAGACTTACTAGGTACTACACTCTCATCCAAATTAAAACAGTGGGGAAACTTCAAAGCTGACCAAAGATTAACTATTTGAATTTTTTTTTAACAATTTATAAAAACCAACTTGGCAAGAAGAGTTACAGATACAAGCTATTTAGTAATTATTAGGTAGAGTGAATTAATTGATTCCTTAAGTTTTGAGGAAATCATACTAGAACAGGAATGCTTAACTCGGGGATCAAGGACTCTGAAGAACTACATGGATAGAGATTGAAAAGTCTTTGAACTTGGATGGTTAAAAAATTATGTATTTATTTTCACTAACTTCTATTTGAAATTTAGAATTTCTTTAAATTAAAATAAAAAAATCCAAACCAATATTTTGACTATCAAAGAGGTCTATGACACACAAAAAAATTAAAAATACCTGTACTAGAATGAATCCTTAAAGTCATTATCTTTATGAGTGAACAACTTACATCTGGTTATATACAGGAGATTCATGTTAAATACATGGGAGGGAATAGTGAATCCTAAAATTACAGTAAACCTAACTTGCACAGTTACACATTTAGGTTTCCTTTCCTACCACGCACATCAGGAAATTATAGAAGTTATTTTAAAATGTATGGGTGTGAGGGGGAAAGGATATTGGAGATGTAAGAAGAGACAAAGGACCTAGATTCATGAATGAAGAGGAGGTAACCAGGACTCACTCTGGGGCAAGTCTAAATTCTGTAGCAAACCATGGGAGATAAACCAAGGTATGGCTGACCTTGGACTGGCAGCATGACAGGGCTAATATTTTCAGTAGGATGAACTACTTTTGAACTACTTCTTGAAACAATTAGCCATAAAACAGCTTCTTTCATTGTTCACTTTTGTGCTCAATTTTCTCTCTCTCTTTCTCTGTCTCTCTCTGTCTCTCTGTCTCTCTCTTTGTCTCTCTCTCTCTGTCTCTCTGTGTGTCTCTCTCTCTCTCTTTCTCTCTCTCTCTCTCTCTCTCTCTCTCTCTCTCTCTCTCTCTCTCTCTCTCTCTCTTTCTCTCTCTGTGTGTGTGTCTCTCTCTCTCTCTCTCTCTCTGTTTTTTCTCTCTCTTCTCTCTCTCTCTCTCTCTCTCTCTCTCTCTCTCTCTCTCTCTCCACACACACACACACCACTAAAACATTTACACAAAGAACTAATTTTCACACAACAGCACTGACAATCCCTAGATTCAAATCTTGTCTCAATCACTCACTAATTTATATGAACCTGGGCAAGTCTTGATTGCTTTTGGCCTCTGTTTCCTCATTTGTAAATGTGGGTGTTGGACTCTAATGTTGAAAGTTGCTTTCAACCTTAAATATATGATTTTATACTGCTATAATGGAATATCAACTTTACAATCAGGAAGATATGGATTCAAGTCCTTTTTCTCAAGCAAACTAGTTGTATGACTGGACAAGTCACTTAATCATGTCTTGGTGACTCCAGTAATTCTAAGATGGCAAGCTGAGAATATCTACTCATTAGAAGTTTCCATTCTTGGAGTTTCTTTCATTGATCAAATCACAAATCTATATCTTCACTCTTCCTTCCTTTCTTGCTTAACACTTTTAGGTATGGCAATATTTATAGTCCTGTCGTATATTGTTCCAAAATACACCAAAAGTCACCATCCTACTTTAGGAGTCCGGTGAGACTGGCTTCAATGAAAGCTAAACTCTATTGATATATTATAGGCTTAATTTGCTGTGAGAGTCTTAATAATTATATTGATAGATAATTTTAGGCTAGTAACTGCAGCACCTTAGTCATTACTTCATATGTCATGTATATTTTCCCCAGTGGAAAGTATTTAATGATGAGTTTGCAAATGCTCATTGGTACTTGTATCAATATCCCTGAATCTTAGAGTATGGGGAGGATGATGGGGCAGGGGGGTTAATTTTGTCCAGTTTTTGCTTCCAGGAAGAAGACTTGAGCTATCTCCAACTTGGATTTTGTGACTCTCTGGGAAGTCTCCAGTTACTTGAAAGGATTTGTTAGTACTGAGAAGAGGAAATGGTAATTATTATGAGCTACAATTATTTTGGTTCTGTTACTAAGTATCTATGTGACCCTGGGACAAGACATTTAATTTTTCTGAGTCTCAGTTTCCACAGATCATAGGAAAATTTGACAAAGTGATCTAAAGTTCCTTCCAACTCAAACATTCCTTGATTCTACTTTTCTATGATTAACGCTGGAATCAGAATCAAATACCTGTCATAAGGTTTTCTTGCTGTGTAATAGATCCCATAATACCAGGTTACTTAGATTAGACTCAGGGTTAGATGCATAAATTCTAGCCAATCTTCCTCTCAATTTGGAGCCATGTGTGGTCAGTCAAAGATCAGGATAGGTCCACTTAATCAGTTTCAAGCACTCATCAAGTCTAAGAGGCTCAGACTAGATATAGGTGGGACCTTTTGTTCTCCAGACCATGAAACTGCATCAGAGAAGGGACAGAACCAAAAAGGTTGTTTGAGGGAAAGAAACTGATTCAAGGAAGCTGATGGAAAGTTGAGTCCATGAGGAAAGCCAGGGTCCTATCAAACTGTTGAAGTATCTCAAACAAAGCTAAAATTCAACCCACAAGCATTTGTTGGGTACCTATTATGTGCTAGCTATTATTCTAGGAATCAAATGCAAATACAGAGTAAAAAACAATCCCTCCTTTGAGGAGGAGACAATGTATGGAGGAACTGGTATCAGCAGAAATACTGAAACTGTACAAAGAGGGAAATCTTGATGGTTGCCACTGTGTCCATTACCTCTGAAAAATATATAGGGATGATACAAGTTTACTATATTTATAAGAGCAGAAAAACAACAACAACTATTGAATATACTAAAAGGAAAATCTAGTTAATCATTTTACTCCTGCAGAAGCCTAATCCTAATGGACCTTCAGAGTTTATTTTGGCTTAGCCTTGGTTTTAGGGATATCGCCTTAAGATAAATCCAACTTAGTCCTAAAATATCCCTAGTAGAAATGCTGATTTGGGAAGTAGGTTTCCCATTATGGAAGGCTTTTGGCATCATTTGTCAGACTATTTGTGGAGGAGATTTCTGTTCAAGAATGGGTTGGGTTAGATGACCTCTGAACTCTCTTTCAAGTCTGAAACTTTATGAGTCTATGAAGTCATGCCAGATAACTTCATTTCCTTTTTTGAAAAGGTTATTTGACTGGTAGATAAGGGAATAATGCCCAGATATGCCATATCTGAATTTCAGAAAAGAAGAAATAAAAGATAAAAAAAAGATTCATAGCTGGCTAACTGACCATCCTGAAAGATAAGTGGGTTAAAACCAAGAGAGACACATCTAATACCTAGACTCTCATCCATTCAATATCCTTACAACAACTTGGATAAAAACAGGAAGTATGTATAAGAATTTGCTGGTAACACAAAATGAATATGATGCAAAATCAATTGGGATTCAAAGACAAAGAATAAAAAGGGAAATGACAGAAAGATAGCATTTATTTATCATAGAACTACTTGTACTGGTTAGAAATTGGGAACAAAGTAGGTATGCTGCTGATAATTAGGGAAGTGACTAAATAAATTCTATGAATATAATGGAATATTACTACATCATAAGAAACAACGAATATGAAGAATAATTTAAAAAATCCAACTTGGGAAGCCTTATCTAAATGTATACATAGCATTATAAGCAGAACCAAGACTCTAATACATACAATGACCACAGTCATATAGAGAAAAATGACATCACAAGATACTAGAACATGATTCGAGACAATGATCACATAATGGACTAAAGATTATATCTAGCAGAAGATCACATTTGTGGAATTCAACATATGCTATTAGACATAGTATGTTAGTTGTGTTTTTAACTTAACTCCATTTCTTTATTATAAATAAAGAAGTAATGAAATATTTCACAAATCTATTTTAAAAACAAATATACTGGCAGCTAGGTGGTATAGTGGATGGAGCACCAGCCCTGAAGTCAGGAGGACTCGAGTTCAAACTGGCCTCAAACACTTAACACTTCCTAGCTGTGTGACCCTGGCAAAACAAACAAACAAACAAACAAACAAAAAAAAAACATATAAAAAAGAGAAAGACAAAAGAATGAGAATACACTCAGATCTATGATAATGCTTTTCAAGTGGTCATTTGGAAATGTGTAGGGGTATGCCCTCTAAGCTGGACTTGGATAGAATTAGTGTTTTTAATGTGATATTTTATTAGTGGCATTATAGAAATGTGAAAACAACACTGGTTTTGGATCAGAAGATCTCTGACTTAAGCTCTTTTAGGACATATTGCTGTGTCTCTGTAGGTCTCAGTTCTCTCATCTGTACAATGAGGGAATTAAATAAGATAAACACTATGATCCCTTCTAGGATTAAATCTATAAAATTATATGAGAATTAATAATTTCCTTAAGAAAATGAAAAATAGGTGTCTTCTCAAAAGCAGAATCATTTTTTTTTCTATTTCTCTCTCTCTCTCTCTCTCTCTCTCTCTCTCTTAAATAGATTTCCTTGCTACAGTATCTAGTAGGAATGGGTGGGGCAGGTAGTTAGTGGAGCATTTTTTTTTTTTTTTTTCAGAGATAATCAATGAACCAAAAAATCTCCAAAACACTGTGAGGGGTCATTTTAGGATGTTAATTAGAGACTGGCCATGTTGCATGTTTGTTAAGAAATCAAAGAAAAATCTCTCCTAAATTGTGTTGAATTTAATTTTAGATGCAAGATCTTTCCTGGGTAGATTTAAGTGAACTGGTTTGTAATGTGTCTTTTTAATGTTTAGTCAGGGGAGAGAGTTCTCAATTCCTTTAATTTTTAAAGCCATTCAGGTATAGATAACAAACAAATTCCTTAATGTAAAAGAATATACAATTTTAAACATGTTCCTGCTAATTTGGGGCACAGGTATTGGTTTTATGCTGGTATAAAAGTTGATTTTTAAACAAAAGTCTGTCTTTTTAGGAAAAAAAATTGACTTTAGCTCATGCTTATGTCAGAATATAATGGTAGGGTGATTCATGGTCCTAATATATTATGGTATATAGAAATAATATTACCATAACATTAAATAAAGTAATCTAATTGAAATGTTAAGAAATGAGTTTTGAAAGACAGAGAATAAGGCACATTCAACCTGATGTTATTAATTAGCTCACTAAAAGCATGATGGCTCAAAGCCAGAGGCTTGTTTTTTGTTTTGTTTTGTTTTTTTTTACTATCTACACACAATGCATATATGAATATATACATACATATATGTTGTATGTACATACACACATATGTGTGTGAATATTTATACACAATGATCTTAATGAATGAGTTTACTTACAATGAATGATCTTACTCTACACTCTGTGCCTTAGACCTTCTCTTTCCTTCTGTGAACACTAGTCATGGGAATCAGAAACCATATATATATAAAACAAAAAATTGAAGTACCCAGCTTCCCCCAGAAGTTTTTGTAAATGCAACATCTAGGGAAGTCAGGTATAATCCATTTTCCCAGAAAAACAAAGTAATGAGAATATACTAAACCCTAGTGCAGAATAGTTAGTTAGAACTGGACCCTGGCTATTCAAAACCTGTACATTCCCAATACTCCCTTCCTCACCCAAATGGGGCCTTGAACCACCAAAAAAGTTCAATAGCAAATGTGCTTTTTTCAAGACAATATACTAGGTGTTAAGGTTAAAAAAAAAACACAACACAACAAAACAAATGATACAACCCTTGTCTTCAAAACAGTTCATATTCTACATGATTAAAAATTAGGTCAAAAGTTAAGAAGAAATCCTCAAGACACTTTGTTCTTTTTCATTTTCATTTCTGTTCCAAAAGCAGCAAAGCAGAACAATTCCCTTGATACCTTTTGGTTTAAATAGTTTTAAATAAGTGAGCTGTCATTGAAAGTGTTTAATTAATATCTGTCTGTGATATTTAACAAAACAAGAAAATAACAGACTCCAACTTGACTAGTCTCTAGGCTTGGGTTGAGCAGTGCTGGGCTGGTCTCCAGGGAGGGCTGGAGGCCATTACAGCTGGAACTTTGACTTCAGGGAGGGGCTTAGTAATAATGTATTAAAAATGATGGGACTTGGTTATTCTGCATTAACGGAATTATTGTGGATCAATTTTATGTGGGGTGTGCCTGGGGACTCATCTGGATTCATGTATGAGCAGCATCAGCAAGAGCATTAAACCCCAAAAGGGACCTTAACATAGCCTTTGAATCTGAACATTATTTCTGGGGATGCCAATAAGCTTTGGTGGGCTTTGTTTTAAGTACATGAAAGCACAAGGAAAGAGCCAATAAGACTTTGGCAAAACCTCTAGGTGCCCATCAGAGTAAGTGCTGAAACCCAGAGATAATATTAAAACCCTGGCTCTTCAAACTAAAAGTATCTCTCCTGGAAATTCATAAAAACTGAAAAAGAAGACTGCATTAAGAAGGCAATATAACTTAGCTTGGGCTCAACTTCTAACAGGTGCAAAGAACAGAGGCAATTAGGGCAAAAGATCAAAGCTTGACTGGTCACCAGCACTATTTTCTAACCTCCTTCAGGGTAGGCCAGAGAAAGGACTGTTTCTTTCATTATGTAAGCAGAGCAAATAAACATTGTGTTAAGTAGGGACACAAGAGCTGGATTTATATCCTAGCTCTTTTTCTTACTCCCCATGTGACCTTGTAAAAGTCATTTCCCGTCTTTTTAGGTTCAGTTTTATCAGAGACAAGAAAATAAAGATTAAATGTGATAACTTTTAAGAACCTTTCCAAATCAAAGGGGTAGGGAGAGGAGAAAAGGGGGAGAGAGAGCGGGAAAAGGGGGAAAGGAGAGGGAGAAAAGAGGGAGGGAGAGGGAGAAAAGGGGGAAGGAGAGGAAGAAGAAAAACAGAGAGAAAAAAGGGAAAGAAAGAGACAGATACACATAGAGACACACAAAGAGATAGAGAGATGAGAGAAACAGAAAGGGAGAGGGAAAGAGAGGCAGACAAAGAGAAGGAGAATAGACAAAGGAGAGGGAGAAGGAGACAGAGACAGACAGAGAGACAGAGACAGGAACACAGAGAGAGACAGAAACAGAGCAGGAGAAGGAGAGGCAGAGATGGGGGTAGAGATAGAGAGACATCGCTAAATACAGAGAGACGAGGTGGGGGAGATGAGGGGAAAAGAGGGGGGAAAGAGGGCAGGGGAAGAAGAGGGAGAGTGGGAAGAGAAGGAGGTAGGAAAGAAGGAGAAGGAATGGAGGAAGAGGTGGAGGGAAGCGAGGAGAGGAATAGATTGTGATTTTGAATATGGAGACCAACTCTAGAAGCCAAAATGTGAAACACAAACTCCTTTGTTTGGCAAGCTCACCTTTTCAGCCTTATTATTATTATTATTATTTTTTACATTGTTCTCCCTCATGTATCATATATTTCAGCCAACTGGTCTCCTTGCTAATTCCCCATCCACAACATTCCAACCTTTGAATAAGTTTTCCCCAGTTCTCCCTGTAATGCTCTCTCCATTCACCTCTATTTCTCAGCATCCATAGCTTCCTTCAAGGCTTAGTTCAGGGGTTACTTTCTATAAAAGAAAAATTACTTTTTTCCTAATACCTGAGGTGTAGTTCTAAACTTTTTGTATTCATTTTCTATTTATTCATAAATTTAATTGATTAGCAAGTCACCAAACCTTTATGGAATGCCTACTATGTGCCAGGGACTGGTATTTTCCAGAGCAAATCCAAGAGAAAAAATATAAGAAGACTGGAGAGATGGGAAGTAGCCAGATTATATGTAACTTTACATGCCAAATCGTGGTCTTTATATTTGATCCTGAAGATAATAGGACTCCTGAAATGACCTGGACTGATGTATGCTTTAGATTGTATCCTCACATTCTCCAAAGGTAACCTTCTTGAGGGTGGGTGCTGGTCCGTATTTGTCTTTGCATTGCCAGCCCTTTGCACATAGTAGGTGGCTATTTGATGCTTGTTGACCTGAATGATCTTACTCTACACTTTGTGCTTTAGATCTTCTCTTTCCTTCTGTGAGCACCAGTCATAGGAATCAGAAACCTAAAATCTGCATTTGTCTTTGTTACTGGACACTTGGGTAATCCTATGCCAATCACTTCTGGAGGTCTCAGGTTCTTCATCTCTCAAATGAAGGGAATGAGCTGGATAATATCACAGGTCCCTTTAGGCTTGGAAATTAATGAACACAATAAAAGTATGAGGTATAAGCTTGTGGTACTGTAGTACAGCAGGAAGAACATTGTATCTGCCAAACTTTACCCCAGATTTATCTCTCTTTTTTCTTTCTCATATAGAATGTACACGATACTTTAAGATTTGCAAAGAACTTTACAAATATATATTATTTGATCCTCACCACAATTTAAGGAGATAGATGCTGCTATTATCCTCATTTTCAAATGAATAAACTGAGGCAAACAGGATTAAATGACTTGCACAGGGTCACACAGCTAGTAAATATCTGAAGCTGCATTTGAACTCAGTTCTTTCAGAGCGAGCATTCTTTCTATACTATTCTCTCCTAGCTCCCCACTCCTCCAACCATCTTCTGAGCTTCAGCCTTCCCTTTCCAACGAAATATCTTATAATGATCTTAAACTCAGTATGAACTAAAACAGATTCCCTTATGTTCTCTACTAGATTTTAAACTTTCCTATTTTTTTTTTTTGAGCATACCATTATCCTTTCACTAAAAGAGTTTTAAAACCTCAGAGTCATCCTTGCTTCTTCCCTGTCTCAGCCTGAGTTCAAATTCAGACTCAGATATTTACTAGGTGTGACCCTGGGCACCCTGAGTTTCCTTAGCTATAAAATGGGGATAATAACATTTACTTCCTAGGATTGTGGTGAAGACCAAATATGATAATATGTGTAAAATGTTTAGTACAGTGCCTTGGCACATAGCAAAACATTATTATGTAAATACTAGTAATTATCATTATTATTATTCTTTTACTTCCCTGCATGCCCTTGTCTCCTATGTCTTTTCTGCCTGAATTGCACTTAATTCAGCTCTGCCTCTAAGAGTCCTTAGCTTCTACCTAGGCTCAGCTCAGATGCTCCTACCCAAAGGAGGCTGTTCCTAATTCCCCTAATTGTTAGTGTTCTCTCATACTTTCTCCACAATTACTTTACCCAGATACATTTTGTCCAATATCTTGAGGGCAAGAACTTTTTTTTTTTTTGGTCTGCTTTGTATCCTCAGGACATAGTTTTGCATTTAGACAAGGAGTAGACCTGAATTAAAATTTGACCTTAGTTATGCACTAGCTGTGTGATCTTGGGCAAGTCACTTAATCCCTGTCTCATTTGCTTTAAAGGTAAGGCATAATAGTAACACCTGCTTTTCATAGATGCTGGAAGAATCAAATGAGATTTTATATATATATACATATGTGTGTGTGTGTGAGTGTGGGTGTGTGTATATATAAAATACTTATTCCCTTCCTTTTCCCTTTCTATTTGATCAATGTTTATTGAAGTTTATAATATCAATATGATCAAAATGAACAATTAAAAAAAAAAAAAACTTAAGAGTTTGAGCAAAGCAATGACTCAACCATGATTCCTGGAGACTGATGAAGAATGTTACCTATCTCCTGACTAAGAGGTGATAGATTAATATACAGAATGAGACACTCATTTTTGGAGATGTTCAGCATGGGGATTAATTTTGTTTAATTATGCATACTTGTTACAAGGTAGAATTTTTTTTTTTTTTTTTTTTTTTTGTGGGAGTGGGGAATGCTTGACAATGAAAAAAAAAACATTGAATTTCTTTCTGGTTCTAAATCCTAAGTTATTTAAGTCATATTAATTAAGTTAGTAAAATGATTGTCTGTTATAATGAGCTATTAGAGAGGTAATGTGATGCAATGAAAGGACACAAGACTTGGAGTTCAGAAGTTCTGGATTTGAAATTTGCTTCAGATCATTAGTAGAGATGTGGCTGTGGGCAGGACTCTTACCTTCTACAGGCCTCAATTTCCTTATGTGTAAAGTACGGAGGTTGGACTGCATGTCCTTTCAGCCTCTTTCAGCTTTAAATCTATGATTCTATAATCTTATAAAGAGAAAAACTGAAACTGGAAGTAATTAGTTCCTATAATACCAAAATACATATTATATCTATAGTATATAATATTCTATATTATGTTTAGCAAAGACAGGTAATCTGTAGGACCCCAAAAGAAGTCTTATAAAACTTAGATTAGATGATTTTAAAACCTGCAATTCTCTTTGGTTCTTAACCCTGCCTTTCTGGGCAGGGATACCCAAATTTACTTTCTGATTCTTATCTTTTCTAAGAACAAGCCTAGGCTTGAGAAAAATGAGAAGGGAGAGAGAACCCAATGCTATCTGAGAACTATGGACCTCTTTCTTCACTGTTTATCTGTTCTGTACCATTCAGCTGTTCTTTGTTGTGCTGGAATAAAAGTTTAGTTTTGAAAGTATGTAAGAACAAAGCTGGAGAAATTGCTTGGAATTTCCTTCATTTTCTGCCATCTGGCTTTCATTGCTTACTTCTTTCCCCTCCTCCATACACGTTTACCAAATCTTTTCAACACACACTGGCCAAGCTATCAAATACTTATAATTAATAACAGTCTTGGTCTCTCCCCTCCCCTCCATCATGGTACTTGTTGGCTTTTTTGGGCGTGCATGCCCTTGCTGTTCCAAGGCAGAGAGATGATCTCTAAAGGCATGATTACTATGTCTCAGTTGTGAGAAATAAGAAAATATGGTTGTTAAACTTTGGGGGTAAGATTCCCTAAAGATGGTGAGGTTTTCCAGTCACTCCTGTCTGTAGATTACAGGAATAAAATTCTCCTGATAGAGAGTAGAACAAGATTAGAATGTCATTGGGAAATTTTTAACAAAAAGGAAAAAAAAAACCCACAACAGATCATGGTAATTTGTGATTTTCTCAGTCAATATGTGACTAGCAGGGATCTATTTCTATTTGTGTGACACCACTGAGGTAGGCTACATTGTATTAATTATATTGTGGCCCAGAATACTAAAAAGTTACCTTATTTTACAAAGGATGAAACTGAGATAAACAGGGTTAAATGACTTGCCCAGAGTCATACAGGTAATGTCTGAGGCCAACTTTGAACTCATGAAGATAAGTCTTCCTGATTCTAAGCTTAGTGCTCTATCCATTGCATTACCTCCCTCCCCTTACTGAGATCAATTGTTTTTTTACTGATTGGGTAGCTAAGTATAAAATAACCTAGAGAAGGAAACGGCAAACCACTCTGGTGTCTTTGCCAAGAAAACTCCAAATGAGGTCATGAAGAATTGGATATGACTGAACAAATTAAGGGATTATTTCTGACTTCTAATCATTGCTGTTTATGCAGTTAATTTTTTTAGATGGATTATTATGCTGGACTCTTTTGAATGTCTTACATCTCATTGAAAAGAGTCCAAGATGTACAACCACTCAAAAGAATCTAGCTTAATAACCTACATAGGAAACACTAACTGGGTGACCAAGATGTACAACTACTTAAAAGAGTCTAGCCTGATAATTCACATAGTAAACACTAATTGGATGAACAGTAATCAATAGTAGCAGTCAGTAAAAATGGACTTTTATATAGCACTTTAAAGTTTGCAAATTGATTTATCCAGTTATATCACTTGATCCTCACAATTCAATGAGTTATATAATATAGTCATTATTTCCATTTTACATATAAAGAAACTGAGGTTAAGAGAGGCTAAATATCTTGCCTGGGGTTATATATTATAAGAAGTAGATTTGAACACAATCCAGAATTCTACCACTCTATGATGTCTCTTGCCTTCTATATATCTGTAATCACTTGAGAGACCCAAATATTTATATTCAGATTGTGTTACAGTTGGATGGACAGCTAATATCTAGGAGATGGACAACGAGTTGGGCCTAAAATTGAAAAGGAGACTGGGTTTTACCCATTAGATGGATGTAGGACCAGAGAAGTGCGTCCGTGGGATACTGAGCACAAGGGCCATTGGATGGATAGCCAAAGTACAACACTAGTAACATTAACATTTTGAAAACTTCCAGGAAGACTTCTAACACACTGGGTGGATTGCCCATGTCTACAGCAACTTTGCGAAAGAATTAGTGGAAATATTATTGTCTCCCTTTTTTTTTTTTTTTTTTTTTTTTTTTTTTTAAAGAGATGAGAAAACGGGCTGAGAGAGTCAATGTCTTAGAATGGCAAGAAACTGATATTGGAGCCCGAAAACCTGGATTCACTCTCTAGCTTCTATTCTTATCAGTTGGATGACTTTGGGAAAGTGACCTAATTTCCTTGAGGTTCATTTTTGTCTTTATAAAATGAAATTAATTATAATTAAAACCTCACAGATTATTGTAAGTTTTGATGAACTCTTTGTAAGACTATGGGTACCACATGTAGGTGGGGGTTAAATTACTGGCCTGGGGTCCAAAGGCTCAAGAAGTCTGAAGACTGGATTAAAACCTATCAGGAGACTCTCGACTCCATATGTGTTCTCTTTCTAAGATACAATCTTTCCATACAACCAACTAGAACGCTTACAAATATCGTATAGCATCCTCCTAATGTTAGGAGGGCTTGCTTAAAAAAAAAAAAAGTCCTTCCCTCCTCCCCCGCCAAAGTGAGATGACAAAAATAGAACAATATCCTTACTGGGAGCAAGAGGCTTATTTGTTTCCTAATGATAAATGTTTCATTTGACATTTCTTCTCTGAGTCAATTAATCAGGGTGTTCACAGCACCACTGAGGTTGGAGGTAGGGCTGTATGGATCCAGGAGACACATTACTCAGATGGGGATGGACAGAAAATGTCTATCCTGTCATGTTAACTTATTTGTCATCAGCTTATACAAAAAAAACTCCATAGATTCTAATAGGAAACACCCAATGAAGAAATACTATTTTATTAGCCAGCCCTGGGAAAAATTGTGAAGTAGTCAGACTTTGGCATTCATCCTCTGTTCCCTACTCCTTTTTCTCTTGGTGTGGCCATATATTTCCCTCTCCTAACTCAAATTTACTTTTCAATTTCTTCATTCAGAATTGGAGTTTTCTAGCCAGCCTTATATAATTTTGTCTTTTTTACCTGGCTATAAAGTTGGTCCCATCCTCAATAATCAGAAGCATAATTCTCCTAAATATAGTTAGCCTACTATTTTCATCGTGACCTTGACAATACATATGGGTATGTTCCCACAGACACATGTATGCACATACATTTACACTTTCAAATAACTTACTAACTTGGAATACTCATATAGCTGTCAATATATGGTTATAAAGATAGGAGAAATCTGTTCCTTCCCAAGATTGGTGGCAAACTCACCAAAACAGAAGCAACAAGGAACTCTGTGGGTCGTGGCAGATAGGTGGCCTTAAGAACAGAATTTAAATCCTGCTTTTGATCCAGGTTGGTTATATGCACCTGAACAAATCATTTAATCACTCAATGCCCAAAAAACTGTTTAAAACTTTTTCAGGGTCATAGATGAGTTGCTGGATTTTTGTAAATGGAGAGTTTATACAAGGGGTGTTCTAAATATAGATGAAATCATAAGGCTTAATAAAAGCAAAATAAACCATGACATGTTGATAAAACATACTGCAATTCCAGGATTACAATGCACTCTCAGCCATCAAAGTTATCTCCATTTTACAGGTGAATAAGATGAAGCTCAAAGAGATTAAAGAATTTATATAGAGCCACTTAGCTAATGCTTGTCAATCAGTATCTCAAATCTCGATCTTCAAGCTTTAAATTCAGGATCTTCCCTTTACTAGATTTCCTGACCTAGAAAAGAGGATCTGTCTGTGGTTCAAAACAATGATTTAAGTTTGCTTGAGAAAAGGTTAGGTTAGATATAGTGGTATTAGAGTCAAGCCCCATGATTAGTTCACCCTGGAAGGTGGTATTTGGCCCATTTCCCCACCCTCTGATGAGTTTATCATATACCATATCATTTGGAATTAGGGATCCCTTGGGATAAAGCCCTGACCCCTAAAAGACCCAGCCCCAACTTTAGAGGTTAACAGCCTCTGAGATCTTTTATATATATATATTATATATATATATATATATAAATTATACATATATATAATTAATATAATATATATATTATATATACATATAAATTATATATATTCTTTTCACCCATATATCTAATCACTCCATATATCCAAGCTTCTCAAATCCTGTAGTTTCTACCTTCAATATAATTTTTGCTTTGGTCTTCTTTCTCCTAAACTGTGATAATCTTCTCCTGTCTTCATGTCTCTCAATTTATATTCTGTTCAGCTACTATGCTAGTTCCTTCTTTTCACCTCCCTCTCCATATTCAAAAGACTTCAGTAATCTCCTATTGATTCTAGATTTAACTATTATTCCATCTATCTCATCTTTTCAAAATATCTACTTCTTTGCATATTAATAATAAAACTTATGAGTATAATAGTGTATGTATTTTTGTTATTGTTTAATCATTTCAGTCATGTTTTATTCTCTATGACCCCATTTGGAATTTTCTTGGCAAAGATACTGGAGTGGTTTGCCATTTACTTCTCCAGCTCATTTTACAGATGTGGAAACTGAGGTAAACAGGATTAAGTGACTTGCCCAGTGTCACAAAACTAATAAGTGTCTGAGGCTGAATTTGAACATTTGACTCTAGACTTGGTTTATTATAAATAAATATACATAGAATTAACATGCAACCTTGTGTTTTACTTGATGAAAGTACACAATAAAAATATTTTGGAACCCACTGGCTTAAAAGACCAAAGAAAGTAACTTAGAACTGCTATGCTCTGGACTTCTTTTTTATTTCACCTCTCCAAATTAAACCTATTAGAAAAGCTCATATAAATTTTAATGAATAACAGAAATATCTGATCTGCTCCCATGTCTCCCTTCTGATACCACTCCTCTTTTCCCTTAGTTCATACCGACGACTGTTTGCAGGAAGCCTTTTTCAGACTCTATACCAATTTCTAAATATATTCCCTCAGATATTATCTTCTATTTACTCTGGATAGATTTTGTATATTCATACTGTTATTTGTATCCTATGTCTCTCATTAGAATGTGAGCTTCTTGAGGGCAGAGATCTTACTTTGCCTTTCCTTATTGTTGTTGATCTTTGTTCTTGATCTTTGTTCTTCGTTCCAGGGCCATGACATCAGAGAGGGAATGCCATGACATGCAAGTGAGTTTGATTTAAATGAGGGAGGGCTAGAACCATAGCAAGCATTTAATAGATATCTTATTGATAATAGAGCCAAATCTCAAATGACTGACAGGCTCTAAAATAATTTCTTATTCTCTCACCTTTTTAAACTAAATTTATTTTTAATATTGACATAAACTTTAACAAAGTAAGAGTAATACCTTATTTGCTTCTATGCCCTTTCTAAAATTCTCCCCTTTCCTCTTCCCCCCTTTCCTTCTTGGGTATGAAACCATTAATTTCCAAGGTAAAGAATTAAAACAAAGAAAAGCACAGTTATTCTGATGCTCTCTCTAGGAGGGAAATTTTGGGAAAAGTCGTCATAAGTTAGAGGAAAATAGCATACAATTAGGAACTCATCTGCTTACTCCTCCCAATCCTGTTTCCTTTTCCACCTAAACCTTAAAACAATTTCCTGCTCTCAGGGGGCAGAGGCCCTTCCCTTTGGGGCCACTTTGAAAGGTTCAATAGAATAGATTTACTCCACCCAATCCCTGTGACAAGATCCTTGCCTTTGGATTAGGAAGTATATTATGCTAATATTAGTAGTTTTAATAATATCAACTATACCTCCTTGTAATGTGGAGGTGACCCTATGTTCTCAAAGGCTATGCCCTGGAGCACAAACAATAGCAGATTCTTTTAATTATGACAAGGTTTGGGGATGGACCCAGTAACAGATTTCAAGTCTGTTTTTTAAGGTGCAAACTAGTTAATGCCTGGTGGTCCCCAGCAAGGGAGCCATGGGGTGATGAGTTTTTTTGCTATAGAACTGATTAAACTCCTCATGTACCTAGTCTTGGAAGGGTAAGGTATCTGTATCAGTAGAAGGACTGAATATTGAAATCAGTGAAGCCTCAGAGCTTTGAAGAAATAGCATCACAGATTCTAGGGTATTTTACAGATTCTAAAGCAATTCAACAGACTTTATCCTCTTAAGTCTTCAAAAACAACCCTATGTGTTTCATAAACATAGCAACTTTGGGCAAACCCTTAAGGCTATCTGATGGGAAATGAGGGGTGGCTGGTGGAAAAAAATTGTGGTTTTTCCTTTGTTCTTGAGGAGGAACATGAGATCAGGGCTCCAATGAATTGGATTTGAGGATGGACTGTGCAAGGTCACCATTCTCACTTTCTCCTCCAGTGATATAGATCAGAATGACTGGAGATGGCCTTGGATGCAGTAGGAGACCTTGGCTTTTTTAAGCTAAGGTCTTTAACAGTCTCAGTTTGACTGAGGCAACACCCATTCAATGATTAAAGCTAGGTTTAAAAAAATTAGGTTAAAAATGGCCTATTTTTAAAAACCTAGTTTAAAAAAAAAGTTTAAAAAGGCGGGGTGGGGGGTGGGGGGGAGAGACCCTCAAGGTTTATGGCCCAAACAACAATTTCTACTTACATTCCCTCTGAGGGAATCAGAGCCTAAACAATAGCAAAAAGGGAACAAATTCTGTCACTGACTGAAGTTTATCTAGAAAAGATGCAAATATATTGAATATCAATGTAATCTTACCCTTAAATCAATAGGAAAGTCTATTCTAGATTAGATGTAGATAATCTAATCAGGTTTCAGAAGGAAGCTCCAAAATGCAATTGGAGGAGTAAGGGCTTTGGAGCAAAGAAATTTGTATTCAAATCTTGTCTCTCGCACACTTAAAGACTCAATTTGGGGGGGAGGGACAAATTCCTCATTTTCTTCACTTTAGTTCTCTTCAAGAGAGTCTTAGGCCTAGAGTAATGAAGACCTGAGTTCAAATCCAGACTCAAGCATTGGCTAGATATGTAATCTTGTATAAATCACTTAAATTCAATTTGTCTCAGTTTCAACTGTCACCATAATTACTATGAGGATTCAATGAGAAACTATTTGTAAAGTATTAGCACAGTGCCCAACACTAGTAGTATATAATAGTAATACAATAGGTACTATATAAGGATTTATTATTATTATTAATAGTAGTAAATAGCAGTAGTATAGTAGGTACTGTACAAAAATTTATTAATAATAATAGTAGAATACAGTAGTAGTAAAGTAGGTATTTACAAAGATTTATTAGTAGTAGTAGTAGTTAATATATAATAGCAGTATAATAGGGATTGTACAAAGATTTATTATTGTTAGTAGTATTAGTATTGGTAGGTATATAGTAGTAGTATAGTAGGTACTATAAAAAGATTTAATATTATTATTAGTAGTATAGTAGATACTATACAAACATTTATTACTAGTAGAAGTAGCATATAATAGTAATAAAGTAGGTGCTGTACAAATATTTATTATTAGTAGTAGTAGTTATTATACTGTAGCAGTATAGTACTATAAAAGGATTTGTTATTATTATATAATAGTAGTACAGTAGGTATCATACAAAGATTTGTAATTATTATTATTATTAGTTAGTATATAGTAGTAGCATAGTAGGTACTCTACAAAGATTAATTATTAAGAGTGTATATAATACTAGTATAGTAGGTATTGTACAGATTTATTATTATTAGTAGTAGTTAATATATAGTAGTAGTATAATAGGTATTGTGCAAAGATTTATTATTATTATTTTTGATTCCTTAAGTCCTGATGAAAAGCCTGTCTTTTTTGTGAAGCCTTTCTCAACCCCTCCTAATTCTAATGTCTCCCCTTTGTGAGTTCTGTCCTATTAATCCTGAGAAGAGCTTGCTTTTTACATATTTGTTTGCTCATTTCCTACTCTGTTAAAATTTTAAGTTCTGAAAGGTTAAGGTCTGTCTTTTTTCTCTTTTTATATTTTTGGTACTTAATAGTGCCTGGCACATAGTAAGCACTTAATGTTTGATTTGGTTCTTAAAATGAGGGGCTTGGACTAGATGGCTTCAGAGGTCTATATCTATGCTCCTGTGAATTATTAAGTATGAACTTTAACCAAAGTCATTTATCTGGGCCAGCAGAGAATGTGGTGTGTCCTGTTCAATATTTTATGGATGAGGAGAGTGATACCCACGTGTTTGGAAGATTTTCCCAAATACTTCCAGGTGTGTGAGGCTGTCTGCTCCAAGATGCTTCCTGCTGGAGGTGAGCCATATACACCGCAGCGTTTGGATGTCATAAGGACCCTAGGTTGTGTTTAGAAATGGGCCGTATGTCTGTTTTTACAGTAACACTGAAGAAATAAGCAGGGCAGAAAATATAGCAATTGTCAGCATAAAGTGGCAGCTGCTGCGATTTTCCTGCCTTTGTATGCAGTCAACTCCCATCACCCTTCCACCCTGGTTGAAGGGTAGTCAGACTGGAAGGAATGCTGGTCCTGGCTATAGGATTTTTAAAAATTGGAAGAGACCTTAGAAATTATCTGGTCCAACTCTTCTCATTCCACATATGAGGAAACAGCTAAGGCCCACAAAGGAAAGTGCCTTCCTCAAGGAGACACAGCTAATAGTGGTAAAGCTGGAATATGAACTCAGATCTCTTGATTCTGCTTCCTACATCTCTTTGCCCTGGGCTGTGCAGTTACAGCTGGGCGATCATACTGTGTGCCAGAGACTGGAACCTGAGAAGGGTCAGGGTGGGCGTGGGGTGCTGAAAAATCATAATGCTCTTTTCCAGAGAATGACAAGAACTGGAAATTAGAAAGAGACAAGCAGCTGATGCTATGGTTTGCATTTGGTCTGAATTTTTCCAGTCTTCACTGGTTTTGCAGAAGATGACAAAGTTCCTGGAAATTCAATCCTTGGGAATGAAAGGCTTCTGGAGCAGAAGTCAGCCAAGAAATTGGGATTAGAGAGGTTCAAGATGCCGGTAGAGAGAAGACATAATTAAAAAGCCTGACATGATGGCAAGTCAACAAGTGTTTTCTGTACAATAAGTATTGTGCTAAATGCTGAGGATAAAAAGAAAGGGAAAAACATGATTCCTGCCATTAAGAAGCTTCCATACTAATGGGGGCGACATCATCATCATCACTAACATCAACATAGTGTTTTAAGACTTGCAAAATGGTTTTTCTTATATTAATTCATTTTATGTAAGTATCAGGGAAGGGAGAAAGAGAGAAAGAGGAGAGAAGGGGATAAGAGAATGAAAGAGAGGGAAGGAGGAAGAAAAAGAGGGAGAAAGGAAAGAGAGAGAGACAGAGAGACAAAGAGACAGAGAGATATGAGGCTCTTTGAGAGAGGAAGGAAGGTATGTGGGCCAAGAAAGGCATCTCAGAACCGATGGTTTTGAGTTGACTCTTGAATTGTTAGAGGAATGAAGAGGAATTGAGGAAACAGAGAATTTCAGGCATGGGGGAATAGCTACTGAAAAAAAGCACTGAAGTAGGAGATAGATTATCCTTTTTAGGTACTATACTTCCCTTACAGTATTGCTGAAATATATAGAGTGAATCAGGAAAATTAAGACTGGAAAGGTAGGGAGGAGCCAGGTTGTGAAAAGCTCTGAATGCCAAACAGCTGACTTTAAGTTTGATCCTATATGTAATAGAGAGTAGCAGGATCTCATTGACCTTGGGGTGGGGGTTATATGGTCAGATCCATGTTTTAGAACAATTGTTTTGGTAGCTGAGTGGAGTACAGATTGGAATGGGGAGAGACTTGAGCTAGAGTCCAGTTAGAAACCTAAAGTAATAGGCAAAAGGTGATAGGAATTTGAACAATGGTTGTGGTTTTATGAGTGGAGAGAAGGGGATGTATCTGATAGATGTGGAAGTAGAAATGACAAGATTTGTAAGGATTTGATATGTGGTGTGAAGAGTCAAGAGTGACACTAAGGTTATTAGCCTGGATACCTGGGAAGATGATGGGAACCTCAACCAATAGAGAAGCTGGGAAGATAATGAGTTCAGTTTTGAACATGTTGACTTTTAGATGAGTTCAGGATATCTGGTTTGAGGCATCCAAACCAGTTGGTGATACAATTCTGTTCCTGAGAGGGCATATGACTGTGCTTGCCTTCACCCTCTCCTGCATCAAGCCCCCCAAGTGAAAACACAGTTTTAAGGATTACAAAATTTATATAGTACTTCACAGCTTACCTAGTTGTTCATAAATGTCTCATTTGATCCTGATAATAATGCTACAGCAAGACAGGTAGCATAGCAGAAGGATTATTATCTTTAATAAATTAGTAAACTTAATCACAGAAGGATTAAATTACTTTGAAGAGGGCATAGCTCTTGAGAGAAGGAAGGTAGTATAGACAGGGGTGTGGTTGTAATTGTTTAATAACCTGCACTGTGAAAATGCAGAACATCTAAATTTAATCTGCAGAGTTAATTTTTTTTCCTGCCATTTTCTTAAGTCTAGAAAATCAACAAAAAAATAAATCAAGCCCTGATTTGTAGCATTTACTGATTTCTGAGGTGTGAATAATCACATTTTCTGAAAATTTAACAATAGGCTTTCCAGAACTGATGTGGACTATCACATTCCTGTGATATGAGCTAAAAAGGTATAATCAGGAACTCATGGATTAAATTTTTTTCTGTGCCTTAGACTTTTTTCCTGAATAAAATGAGGATATAGTATCAATAATATCTCAATAGTATCTATTTTGTAGATTCTAGGAGGCTCACATGAAATAAAATAGTGTAATGTGTTTGGCAAACCTAAAGCACACTATACAAATGTCAGTAGTTCTTACTATTGTCACTAGGAAGACTTGAATCTTTGATTCCTCAACTTTGATAATTCAGTGAATGGAATAGGAATACTTATCCTGAAATCCAGAAGACAATGTTCAAATCTGGTCTCAGACTCTTACTAGCTGGGTAAGTCACTTAACCTCTGTCTGCCTCAGTTTCCTTAACTGTAAAAGGGGATTATAATAATATGTAGATACCAGAGTTGTTATGAGAAACATGAGATAACAGTAGCAAAGAGCACAGCACCTGCCATATAGTAGGGGCTCAGAAATGCTTCTTCTCCTTTCCTCAGTCTAAGAAATCTAGTATTCTCTTCATTATGTGACTGACATTACTTCCATAAGTAAAGGGTACTTCATCTCGGGAGAGTTAGACCCCTGAGAATGGCACTTATACCATTTCCTCAATTTCTGTTACACCATAGGAAATAACCATCCCTGAACAGACATGGAAGTAGTTACATTCAGAAGCTAAGTTTTCCTTGTACATCCAGGATATCAACTCCTTTGTGCAGAGACATTTTTTTTTTCATCCCATTAGCAGATATGAAAGCCTGGCTCGAGTCCTTTGAACTATTCACTTGCAAAGAAAAATGACACATCGGAGTATTATGTTATAAAAAAGAGTATCTGAAAAGCAAGTATTTTAAGACACCATAAAATTATGTGGACTTTAGAAGTGATTGGATTGATTAACTAAGACTTTAGATTGTGTAATAATGAAACACAGGCAGGACTCAGTAATGAAATGGCCTAATTGATTTTATGCCTGTGGAATAATAACACAACCCCGAGAGAGCACGGTATAATGAATCTGCATGCTGTGAGCCTACGGATTTCACAGCGGATCAGTTATACCACCCAGATCCTATGGCAAGCCCGG
The DNA here is from genome assembly GCF_902635505.1 of Sarcophilus harrisii. Classification (NCBI taxonomy): domain Eukaryota; kingdom Metazoa; phylum Chordata; class Mammalia; order Dasyuromorphia; family Dasyuridae; genus Sarcophilus; species Sarcophilus harrisii. Next base: position 102,139,738 of record NC_045426.1, read on the forward strand.
GTTTCTAAAACACAAACTCCCCACTCCCAATGCCCCGAAGTCTAGGCTAATTAGTTAGAATGGTGTTAGAGCTTGGGAGAACAGCCCACAAGCATCATGGATACGTTAATAATCTGAATGTTCCTTCCAATGCACGGCAGCGGCGGCACACGGGCGCACCAGCCACGACAGCCTTCTGGAGGACGTGAACGCCCACTGGGCTGGGATTCAAAAGCCCTGGTTTCAATTAAATTTAAGTGGATTCAACTAGAAGTTTGAACTGATGCTAATTGGTTTTCAAAACATCGGGTAACAATAAGGGTTCTGCTTTTCGGTGCCTTTTGGAAGGATGCACGCAGCCTGGCCCCTCGCTTTTCAGAATGTGGGCCCACAAGTGGCTTACCTTGAAGGGCAGGGATCCAAATTGCAGGATTTCAGGAGCTTCGGTGGCCGGCGGCTGGTCACGCACAGGCTTTCATCTGCGGTCTCCCGCGTCTGTTTATTCAGGCAGCTCACCACAGCCTCTTGGACACCTGCACACAAATCACACCATCAGGCCACGGGTGCAGGGAAAGCTCAGAAATAGGGTGATGAAGTGTAGACAAGGGAACCGGTGGGAGGTCCTGGTGGCTGGTATGGATCCTGGAGCTTGTCAGAATGGGCAGTTCAAAGTTCAGGGCTGCCAATCTCATCAAAAGTCACATGATCAAGGAAGAAAGTGCTCAGAGTTGTGGCCTCTGAACGTGTGCCCCTCAAGAAGGGTAGTAGCCAAAGGAAAACAGACGCAATGGAAGCTCCAACAAATACAGCCCCGTAGAGCTGGGGGCCATGGCAAACAAAAGGCCACCGCAGTTTGACCACCAGTGGTGAAAAGTGATAATTTAATGCAGAAAGAGGGCAGGGTGTAAAAAAAAAAAAATGGCCCTATGACCATGACACTTTGCATTTTCTTCAACGGGGGATTATTGTACTTGGAATGGAAGCCCAAATCAACGGTATAAGATCCAACATTTTGTAAACTGAAGTCACTGTCAAAGAGTTGTGTTCTATAGTTGTCTACTCAGTCAAGACTTAAAGCTTTCCCTGTTTCCTTCTGATTCTGGCTCATTGCTGCAGAGACCTGGGGCAGGCTTGAAAGTTGGAATGAAGAAAGGGAACTGAAGAGTTATGATGCTTAATTCCATTAAAAACACTTCTTCTTCTTCTTTTTTTTTTTCTTTTTGGTTCATGAACCTGAGCCAGTAGAATAGGAGTCTTAGGGTTTCTTGCAGCCCGTGTTTAGGGGCATCCCCATCCCCCTACTGTAAAGTCTGTGCTTCAGTGCCTAGAACTCAAATGGGTAAGAGCTTTATCAACCACTCCACCCTTGTTGCATACAGTATCAAATGGCAGCAATTGGCATTTTTAAAATACCAAGAGACACAGTGGAATCTGCTTTCCCAGTGATCTTCTAGAATAACTTAGACACTAATTTATCTGAGATAATTTAAGTACAGTCCTAAAGAGAAAGCTAGCCAGAACAGTCACTCAAATATTTATTCAAATATGTACATATATATGTATATTATATATATAATGTGTTTATATATATGATATAGCTATATGCCATATATCTATAAGCATATATATATAATATATATACAATGTATATATGTGTTATATTGTCATAATGTTCTACTGTATTATTAATTATATATATCTAACCATAAAACAATGAAAAAATATACATTATGTACCCTTGAATAAAGTCCTATTTATAGGATAGGGCAATGGTATGCATATTCTTTTAGGACATTTTAGGCTGGAAAAACTTTTTATTTTGTTCTAGTGACAGGTTCATAGTTGCCATTCAAGGACCAGTCTACATAAGGTGTTGATAGACTTATCAGCAGAGAGCCACCCCACCAGCTGATAATTTTTTTTTTTCAGTCACAACAATTTACAAAGACTTTATTACAGTTCAGAGGGATTGTAGTCTATGATAGTTGATGGAGGTTCAAAAGAAATGAAATCATAGATTCTTGGAGCTTAGGTATATACATATATACTTAATATGCAATACAATATATTATCCAATGCAGGGGTCCTCAAACTACGGCCCGCGGGCCAGATGTGGAGCTGAGGACAATTATCCCCCTCACCCAGGGCTATGAAATTTCTTTATTTAAAGGCCACAAAACAAAGTTTTTGTTTTTACTATATAGTCTGGCCCTCCAACAGTGTGAGTGAACTAAATAGCCCCCTATTTAAAAAGTTTGAGGACCCCTGATTCTAATAACACATAACATCTACATCATTGGAAGAAATACCAATATCCATCAAGTGCATAAAAATATCGATATGTGATTATGTACTTAAGTATTAGTTATATTTTCATTTAAAAATACTATAACAACAACCAATTTATACAGTGTTTTAAGATTTACAAAGTAAACAAAACAACCTCAAACCAACCCTGTAAAAAAAGGAAATATTATAATCATGGAACAGATAAGGAAATAGAGTTGAAGAAAATAAAGGATTTATCCATGGTCAAATAGGTAATTAAAGGTTGGAAGCAGGACTTGAATTTAGACTTTTTTGTCACTAAATTCAATAATATATTTACTATCCCCTCTTAAGTGCACATTTTAATCCACATTTTCCAATCAAATCTTTCTTTGTATTCACTTGCCATTCATCATCATTTACTTCATCACTATTAGTCACTTTTAGAGTAGAAGCCTTTTTAGAACTCAGTTTAGAAGCCTTTTGTCTCTTTTTCAAATTAAAAAAAATTCTTGATCTCATCTTAAGACTCACAGATGAATTTCAACACTGATCTACAATGTTCATTTAGAATGGCTCTTGTTAAAAGTATTTGGTTATTGTCTATCAGATCCAGACATCCTCTTCTTCCTCTGTAAGCAAGCCAAAATTTTCTCAAATAAAATGTTTGACAGCAACATTTTAATTGTTGCCAAGGGAGCACTCTCTCCATTTCCATCCCTTGTGAATGAGGTTCAAGATTTAATTTGAATCTTCTCAAAGTCAAAAAAAAATTTCCATGTGATGTGATATATGAAATGGTTTCATTGGTAAGTACTCATATTAATCATTACATATAATAGATATTTACATGTTATTGGAGACCTTTGAGTAATGGTTGGACGATCACTTGTTGGACCTTAAAAATCTGAGTTTTTAGTTAAACACAAGTTGTATGCACCATAATAGTTCACTCTAGTTTATTTTTCTACACATCTGGCTATGAAAGTTCCAAACAATTTTATGTGTATGAAGAGATATGTGTCTATGTATCTAAAACAAACTTCCACTTTTGTTAAAAGACATGTTTACAGGGAAAATGGTTATAAAAGGTTATGCTTACAACTTACAATTTAAGATTTTCATCTAAAAATCCCAGAACAGATACATATGAATGTGACATTAATTTCATTTTAAAACCAAATTTTTAAAAGACCCCAACCATATTCTTATTCATGTTTCAGCAACTCAAGTATCATTTAAAAAAAAATAACCCAATATCTGTTAAAGTGAGAAAGAAAATTTGGAACAAACAAAAATTATACTGAAGAATTGTATGGTCCTCTGAATTTACATTTAGAAGACTTGGGTTTAGGACCTAGCTCTGCCACCTGTAAGTTGTGCTACTGATTCACCTTAGGCACATTTCTTTGTTTTTCTGAACTTCAGATTCTTCACATAAAACTAAGATAATATTCGAAATACCTACTGTGCCAGGTGACTGTGAGACTCAAATAAACTTATATATGCTAGTCAATTGATGAATCAAATATTTTAAAATTGTTCTTGTTATGGCAGACACTATGCTAGGCTCTGGAATAAAATAAACAATCCTTATTCACACCATGCTCTCATTCCAATAGGGGAATAAAGTTCCCATAAAGTTCTTTGCAATCCTAAAGTTTATTTCACATTATTCTACTTCATGTACTATACATTTTCTGAGTCAAACCAGACTACTTGCATTTTCTTATCTTTTGTTTTCTTCACATTTCCTGTATTTAAATGTACCTCTTCCTAGCCATTTCTCCTTGTCAAAATTCAGCCCAGTCTTCAAGACCCAGCTTCTATGTCATCTCTTCCAAAAAAGCCTTCCCAAATTCCATTTTTCCCTATCACAGGTGATCTCCCCCTCCTTTAATTCCCATAGCACTTTTCTTGTATCTCATAAATTCTTACCATAGTCTCTTTGGTATTATACATATTTGTATGCATATGTCATTTCTTCTACTATACTATAAGCTTCTTGAAGGAAATCACAGTGCCTTGCTTCTCTGAATTTACACAAATCTCTACCTCTGTGTCTTAAAGTAGTAAGCCTATTATATATATTTCTAATCACGATCATTATCACCCAAATGAGGCAAAACTTTCATGGTCAAATCACCAGGGGAAGAACATGTAACCAAAAATGTCCTGGGAAAAAGTGTTTGCCTTTTTTTTTTTTCCTGAAAGATACTTGATCTCAAGTTCTTTATCACCTGGGTTTTGATATTGATCTATTTGTTTAATATTTAAGCATTACGAAGCTGATCGGTTTCAAAGTTGGTATTGAGGACAACTGTTGGTTCATATATGAGAAACTGACATAAAATTAGGAGATAATGGTGGGAGCTAGGCCACAAATCTAAGAGGTTAGGGTTGCTTTCAATCTTCCAACAAATGGGATTTTCAGTGGTTATATCTACCAGAATAGTATAATTGTTACATGATATTTGATGACAGCTCTGGGAAATATGGCCACTAACGAAAGGCTAAATTACTAACTAGTTCCTTCTGGTTGCTACCTCTGCAAGGTGAAAGGTTACTTTTGCATCTATCCAGTTTCATCTCTTGAGATTACAAAAGCAATAAAATTATCTTGACCTGTATTGCAAGCAAAAAATTTATTTAGACTCTATTCACTAATCCTGCACATTTTTGGTTGACTTTGGGTAAAATGATTAATATACATATGTATATATAATATATATGTGTATACAAATATATGTATGTATGTGTGTATATAAACACATATATTTGTAAAGTCTCCTGGGTAACATTTTGGTGGAAGACCAAACTCGATGAGACAATAAAATGTTGTTGTCAAGCAATGAGTTCAAAATATACATTCTATATAATGAAAGGGCTTTTTAAAAGTTCATATGGACATCATATGAACCATATTTCCATGCATATTTTCACCACTTTGGAATTTTCAACTCTAGAATTTTAGAAGTAAATATTACCTTGGTATGGCAATACAACTATAGGTAAATGTGTTCAGTTGTTGACAGTTTGAGACCTAAGAAATTTCAGTAACTCTCCTCCCTTGGCTTTTTAAATGTATAATTTATGTTATATACAGACTCAGCTCCTACACGCATAGATCAAGTGGTACATCAAACATTCAGATCTTACTTCTAAATCAATACACGTAAATGTTTCAAATTAAATACATTCCATATACATAATATACTTTGGATCTTATGCTCCTGGTTGGTCAGTGGAATGGTTGGATTTTTGAAGATAAAGGCATGTAGTTATTTATATATTCCATTACTGAATGTATTTTTTCCATCTGCTCATAAAATTGGAGGCTCAGCTTACTGTAGCTGAAACTCGTGACTGCTTAGGTTTAGTTCATATATAAATATCAATTTTTTTATCAAGTATATTTTTCTTAGGCTAGGAACAGTCATTAATCAATCCTATCATAGAAATTAGGGATGGAAACTCAACTGGCTCATCCTTTGTTCATCACTTTGGCATGGGAAAGGGACCAAAGGCTATGATAGTCTTTCCATTAAATCTTTCAGTTTTCTTTGCTCTTTGTGATAACAGAGTCTTTTAAAGCACTCACTTCTAGTTTTGTATGAAGTGGTGCCCTGAAAACGTATGAGCAAGTAATACATGAGTGGTTTTCCAACAAGCTGTCTTACAAAAATCAGCTGGAAGAATTTAAACTTTTAAGTACCAGGACTCACCATTAAAACCTTTTTGAATTCCAGGATTTGAAATTGGAAGACTTGGAAACAAACAAGAGTCCCAAGGTCAGACTATTAAACTCCTAGTAAAAGACCTGCTGTA